>NC_058083.1:517155181-517506451 GCF_014858855.1 Bufo gargarizans
ATTTCGCTGGCTATTCCTGTTCGGCATCTTCATCTTGGCCAATGGAAAACGCTACACAGCCCGCACGTCAGAAGAAGTGATTCAAGTAGAAGCGGAACAAGACATCCCATTGGACCAGCCACCAGTACTAGAAACAGCACATTCAAACATTGACATACCAACTCTACCAGTGCTGCTGCCATGGGAAACAGTCGAGAAGCCCAAGAACCAAGAAGAAGCCACAAAGAACCTTAACTTCATCAAGACGCCTAGAACCAGCGTGAGCAGTGGAAATGCACATCCTGAGAGACTGCTACTAATATGCTGAGTATTATATTCAACCTTCTCTTACAGGTTTTTCTTTGTTGATGTTACTCCATTTTAGGAGTATGCCTGATAGTAACCCACCTACTATGTTACAAACAGTACAAAATGTTTAATTCTATGTTAGTAGACACCATACACATAATACCACTACCAATCACTTCAATGGTAGTACACACCTCACCTCTACATTTGCCTTCTCAACTTTTGCCTCCCATATCACAGAAATCCCCTTGCCCGAGATCATGCAGACATCTTACTATTACAAGAAATGCATCTCATTCAATCCAAATCCCCCACAAATCCTTCTACAAACAGTGGTAAAACTCATACTCAACATCTAGGAACTCTAGGGGAGTCACCATTGCTTTTAACAAACGTGCCTCCATGCATGCGGCGTAAATTAGTAGACCCATGTTTGAAAGATTCAGGGACAACCTCAATTCAGTGAAAACAGGTAGGGGATGCCCCCGGCAGTCATGCCCCGCCCTGACTATGTGCGGAGGTCGGCCAGAATAGCAGCACGAGTTTAGTGTTTTGATTTGGAGCCGTGCTGGATCCGCCTCTCATCAGGTGCACTGGGTGGGGTCATTAGTTTAAATAGCACTCCATCCCAGTGCTCTGAGCGGATTATAGGAATCACTTTGGTCTTGGAAGCTAGGAAGGAAGATTGTCTGTTCCAGCTCAGAAAGATAAGTGTCGTTTCAAGTTTGGTTGTTTTGTGTCATCTCTCCCATCCAGGTTCTGTGCGAGCAGGCTGCTCCTATTTCCCCTCTTCACCATCTCAGGGAATTTAGGGTGTTTCAGCCCAGGCACGGGGACACATCATACCTACCGCCAAGGTCTGCATGTGGGCTGAGCAGTGCAGGGAGAGAGGTCAGAGATTAGCTAGGAGGTGACACTTCCCCTGCCTCTCGTCTAGAGCCTGGTTGGTGGTTTATCTGTTAGTCAACGTCCGCCGTGAGATTATAATCCGCCATAACTTTGACTGTCATTGCTCAGCGGTTTTGTGATGGCGTCAATTGAAGCATTAGTTGACCACATGCAGGGGCTATCCCTAGAGGTTGCGGAGCTACGTGGTTCGGTCGCACAGTGTCAGAATGCTCTGGCAACAGGAGGAGGTCAAGTTTGTGTAGAGCCTACAGTGGCTCTTCCTGATCGATTTTCAGGGGGTACGGATGACCTTATTCATTTTAGAGAGTCCTGCAAATTGTACTTTCGGCTGCGTCCATCATCGTCAGGTGATGAGAGTCAGATGATAGGTATATTTATTTCGCTGCTTAAAGGGGACGCGCAATCCTGGGCCTTTTCTCTGCCACCTGGTTCTCGGGCGCTCCGGTCGGTGGAGGAATTTTTTAAGGCTCTGGGATTAATCTACGATGACCCAGATCGGGTCTCGATGGCAGAGTGGAGATTACGTAATTTGTTTCAGGGGGAACATACTGCAGAGGCTTACTGTGTTGAGTTTAGGAGATGGGCTACTGAATCAGAGTGGAATGATCCCGCGTTACGTAGTCAGTTTTGTCAGGGGTTATCTGAAAGATTGAAGGATGCCCTTGCTTTTCATGAATACCCAGACTCTTTGAAGAACACCATGTCTTTAGCAGTACGGCTAGATAGACGTATCAGAGAGAGGTATAGGGCTCCCCCTGCGCAAGGTATCCCTTCTGTGAGTGGTTTCGTCTCTACTGCCTCCCCGAGTGATGTTACAGGTAACGCGGGGGTAGTAGAGGAACCCATGCAATTGGGTCAGGTTTCTTGCCGATCTGAATGTAGAGACTTTAGGAAATTGCACAAATTATGTTACTATTGTGGAAAGAGTGGTCATTTTGTTTTTGCTTGTCCTTATGTGAAACCGCAGGTGGTAGAGAAAAAGAAAAAAAAAAAACACTTCCCTGACACTTGGTAGCATGAATGGTGTGGTGGAGCAGGCAGGTATGCAAACTCCCTGCAGTTCCCGTTTTCTCCTTCCAGCTATGGTGGCGCTGGAGTCAAGAAATGTTTTTTTTTTCAGGTGTTCTTTGATTGTGGTGCTGGGGTAAACCTAATTGACTTTCTTTTCCTTCAAAATCTAGGACTAAGTACTTGCACTTTAGAGAACGAGATTCGTATTTTTGCAATTGATTCTTCCCCTCTTTCTCAAAGGAACCTTACTTACATTGTTCATGGTATTCACTTAAGGGTGGGTGATTCACATGTTGAAATTATTTCTTGTTTTGTCTTGAAGGATTTGCCAGCTCCTATAGTTTTGGGGTTGCCATGGTTGACTAAACATAACCCAATTATAGACTGGCAAGCGAGACAAATCATCGGTTGGAGTGAGTTTTATTCGGATAATTGTTTTGGCACATCTATCTCTGGTGTGTCCATTACAGCTTTACCTCAGTATCTCTCAGATTTTGCGGATGTCTTTTCGGAGGGTGGGGCTCAGGAATTGCCCCCTCATCGTGACTATGATTGTCCGGTTAATCTCATCCCAGGGGCTAAGTTGCCAAAGTCTCGGCTTTACAACCTTTCTCAACCCGAAAGAGAGGTCATGCGAAAGTATATCGCCGAGAGTTTGGCAAAAGGTCATATTAGACCATCTAAGTCTCCAGTGGCAGTAGGTGTGTTCTTTGTGAAGAAAAAGGATGGATCACTGAGACAGTGTTTGGATTTCCGGGAATTGAACCATATTACAGTCCGGGATCCATATCCCCTGCCTTTGATCTCTGATCTTTTTGATCAGATTGTTGGAGCCAAGGTGTTCTCCAAGTTGGATTTGAGAGGGGCCTACAATCTGATCAGAATCAAGGAGGGGGATGAGTGGAAAACGGCCTTCAATACGCACGAGGGTCATTTTGAGAACCTGGTTATGCCTTTTGGGTTGACGAACGCGCCAGCAGTATTTCAGCGATTTGTCAATGACATTTTTCATCATTTGGTGGGGAGGTTCATAGTAGTTTACTTGGATGACATTTTAATTTATTCTCCTGATCTGAAGACCCATCAGGATCATGTGAGACAGGTTTTGACGATCCTTCGGGAGAATAAATTGTATGCCAAATTGGAGAAATGTTTGTTTGCGGTGCAAGAGCTTCCGTTCTTGGGATACCTGCTTTCTGATTCTGGTTTTGGTATGGACCCCGAGTAGGTCCAGGCGGTTCTGGAATGGGACCGACCAGAGAATCAGAAAGCCTTGATGCGGTTCTTGGGGTTTACGAATTATTATAGAAAATGTATTTCAAACTATTCTACCATAGTAAAACCTCTCACTGATATGACCAAGAAGGGCGCCGAAGTCTCTGTCTGGTCAGATGAGGCATTGCAGGCCTTTTCGGCTATTAAGGAGCATTTTGCGTCTGCTCCCATTCTGGTGCAGCCGAATGTGTGTCAGCCATTTGTAGTGGAGGTTGATGCATCAAAAGTGGGGGTTGGAGCGGTGCTGTCACAGGGTCCATCCCCTGGCAAGTGGGTCCCGTGTGCCTTTTTCTCCAAGAAGCTCTCGGTCGCCGAGAGGAATTATGATGTTGGAGATAGAGAGTTGTTGGCTATCAAGTTGGCCTTTGAGGAATGGCGTCACTGGTTGGAGGGGGCGTCTCACCCAGTTACGGTATATACAGACCATAAGAATTTGGCTTACCTGCAATCTGCCAAGCGTCTGAACCCTAGGCAGGCCAGATGATCACTGTTTTTTACCAGGTTTAATTTTGTGGTTACCTTTCGCCCAGGGGTCAAGAACGTCAAGGCAGATGCCTTGTCTCGCAGCTTTCCTGGGGGAGGTGATTCAGAGGATCCTGCGCCGATTTTAGCAGATGGGGTGGTAGTCTCCGCTCTATACCCTAAATTGGAGATGGAGGTGTTGGGAGCCCAGGAGGGGGCTCCTGGTTCTTGTCCCCCAGGGAGGTTGTTTGTTCCTGAGGGCCTGCGATACAAGGTGTTCAAGGAACTGTCACAACCAGACAGCTGAGAAGTTCTGACAGAGGCCTTTCAGAACCTCCTCCTTGAGTTTCTGTGTTGTGGTATTCAGCTCCTCCTCTCGTTAGCCTCTCTCAGCTGTCATGTGTTGGACTAATTGCTTCCCTTTAAATTCTTCCCCAGAAGGCTTTTCTGGGCGGCTTATACTACTTCCTGGAGTGTGTGTGCACGCTGACTCTGTCCTCCTGTTTGCTTCAAAGCTAAGTGTTGTACCTTTATCTGTTATTTTCTGTTTGCTGGATCCCAGGTGACCCTGACTCCCTCCGTATCTTGTGTAGGGAGCCGGTGGTCGTGTCCCCTCACTATTGTAGGGTGCTCAGGGCTTTATAGTCAAGGTTCGTGGATATGCAAACCTCCACCATTCGGATCTTTGCATAGGCTGAGCAGCCAGGGAAAGTGCCAGGTCTTCTGCAGGGGCCTCCCTTGGTTCCTTAGTTTTTGGATCCAGCGAGTCGTTTATACATGTTGCTTTGCCTTGTTTCCTGTACACCGTCCGTGACATTATAAGCCGCCATAACCGTCTCAAGCATGGATCCGGTTTCACTTTTGGCTGAACGCTTCCAGGGTCTTTCATTGGAGGTAGCTGATCTCCGTAAGACTTTTTCTCAGCTTCAAGTGACCGGTTCAGCTTGCGTTCATGGAGTTTGTTCTGACGTATACGTTCTCCGGGGGTAGTGAGAATTTTGTGCGTTTTAGAGAGGCTTGCAAACTCCATTTTCGCCTTCTTCCCCACTCCTCTGGTGATGAGGAACGGAGGGTGGGGATCATTATATCGCTGCTCAGAGGTAACGCTCAGTCCTGGGCCTTTTCGCTGCCGGAAGGGGCACGGCCTCTCCGTTCAGTGGATGAATTCTTTTTAGCCCTGGGTCAGATATATGATGATCCGGATCGTATTGCTCTGGCTGAGTCTAAACTACGTCTATTATGCCAGGGTAAACAATCCGCAGAAATATACTGCTCAGAATTTTGGAGATGGGCAGTTGATACTGGTTGGAATGATGCTGCGCTCCGAAGTCAATTTTGCCATGGTCTTTCAGAGGGATTGAAAGATGCATTTGCCTTTCATGAGAGGCCTATTTCTTTGGACTCTGCTATGTCTCAGGCCGTTCGTATTGACAGGCGTCTTAGAGAGAGAGGAGAGATGTCCCCTTCCTGTCATACTCAGTCCCAGGACAGTGCAGCGGTCCCATTCTGTGCGCAGGGGTCTCAGTCGCCGTCAGCCCCTTCTGAGCAGGAGCCCATGCAGCTGGGGTTGATTGCTTCTGATAATAGAAGATTCAGCTCGCATGGGAGGGTTTGTTTTTGTTGTGGAGGTATAAATCATTTGGCAAATATTTGTCCCTCTAGGAGATTCAGGCAGTTTTCTGGGAGTAATAAAGAAACAAACAGGAAAAAATCTTTCCGTCTGTTACTATTGGCAGGGTTGAGGCGGAAATTGAAGGTTTTCCATTTGCTTGTAGTTCCCGTTTTGTCCTGCCGGCTAGGGTGGCGCTAGAGAGCAAGAACATTTTTGGAGAGATTTTTGTGGATAGTGGAGCAGCGGTTAATCTCATTGATAATCAATTTGCGATAACTCATGGTTTCCAGGTGCGCACTTTGGGAAAGGATATTCCTGTTTTTGCTATCGATTCCGCTCCACTTTCTCAAAAATCATTAAAGGGCATAGTTCACAATATCCGTTTAATTGTGAGTGATGCTCATGTTGAGGATGTGTCATGTTTCGTCCTTAGCGGTTTACCCACCCCTCTGGTGTTGGGGCTGCCCTGGCTCACTAAGCATAACCCCACCATTGATTGGCAAGCGAGGCAAATAAATGGTTGGAGTGACTTTTGCAGAGAGAATTGCCTCATGACATCTGTTTCTGAGGTTGCTACTAAGACTGTACCATCTTTTCTCTCAGAATTTTCGGATGTCTTCTCTGAGAGTGGAGTTCAGGATTTGCCCCCGCACAGGGAGTACGATTGCCCTATTAATCTCATCCCAGACGCCAAGCTGCCTAAATCTCGTTTATACAATGTTTTCCAACCTGAGAGGATCGCTATGCGTGCTTATATCTCTGAGAGTCTGAGAAAGGGACACATACGACCCTCGAAGTCACCTGTTGCCGCTGGTTTTTTCTTTGTTAAGAAAAAAGATGGTTCTTTAAGACCTTGTCTGGATTTCAGGGAGCTGAACAATATCACAATTCGTGACCCTTATCCGCTTCCTCTGATCCCGGACCTATTTAACCAGGTTGTTGGGGCTAAAGTCTTTTCCAAATTAGATTTAAGAGGGGCATACAACCTGGTCAGGGTCAGAGAAGGGGACGAATGGAAGACGGCCTTCAATACCCCTGAGGGCCATTTTGAGAATTTGGTTATGCCTTTTGGTTTGATGAATGCTCTAGCCGTTTTTCAGCATTTCGTGAACAGCATTTTTTATCATTTGATGCGAAAATTTGTATTGGTGTACTTGGATGACATTTAGATTTTTTTCTCCCGATTTCAAAACTCATAAGGAACATTTACGTCAGGTCTTGCTCATCCTGCGGGAGAATAAATTATATGCGAAACTGGAAAAATGTGTGTTTGCGGTTCCTGAAATTCAATTTCTGAGGTTTCTTCTCTCCGCTTCTGGTTTTCGCATGGACCCCGAGAAGGTCCGCGCTGTGCTTGAGTGGGAGCTTCCTGAGAATCAAAAGGCGCTGATGCGTTTTTTGGGCTTTGCCAATTATTACAGGAAGTTCATTTTGAATTATTCTTCTATTGTTAAACCACTCACTGATATGACCAGAAAGGGGGTAGATTTTTCTTCTTGGTCAGTAGAGGCGCGTAAGGCTTTTTCTGATATCAAGGAGAGTTTTGCTTCCGCTCCCATCTTGGTGCAACCTGATGTTTCTTTACCCTTCATAGTTGAGGTTGATGCTTCTGAGGTGGGCGTGGGGGCGGTCTTGTCTCAGGGTTCCTCTCCTGCCAATTGGCGACCGTGTGCCTTTTTCTCAAGAAAACTCTCCTCCGCAGAGTGAAATTACGATGTGGGAGATAGGGAATTGTTGGCCATCAAGTTGGCTTTTGAGGAATGGCGCCATTGGCTAGAGGGAGCCAGACACCCTATTACCGTATTTACTGACCATAAAAATCTGGCCTACTTGGAGTCAGCCAAGCGTCTGAACCCGAGACAGGCCAGATGGTCGTTGTTCTTTTCTAGGTTTAATTTTGTTGTCACATTCCGCCCTGGAGTTAAGAATGTGAAGGCAGATGCCCTGTCACGTTGTTTTCCGGGAGGCGGGAATTTTGAAGACCCGGGTCCCATTTTGGCTGAAGGTGTGGTGGTCTCTGCTCTTTTTCCTGAATTGGAGGCAGAGGTGCAGGCAGCCCAGTCAGAGGCTCCTGATCTTTGTCCTCCTGGGAGGTTGTTTGTGCCTCTCGCTTTAAGACACAAGATTTTTAAAGAACACCACGATACGGTCCTTGCTGGGCACCCGGGGGTAAGAGCCACACTGGATCTCATCGCTCGGAGATTCTGGTGGCCTGCGCTTCGTAAGTCGGTTGAGGGTTTTGTGGCAGCCTGCGAGACTTGCGCTCGTGCCAAAGTCCCTCATTCACGGCCATCAGGTCCTCTCCTTCCCTTACCCATTCCTTCCCGTCCTTGGACACATCTGTCCATGGACTTCATAACAGACCTGCCTCGTTCCTCGGGGAAGACTGTGATTCTGGTGGTGGTGGACCGTTTTAGCAAAATGGTGCATTTTATCCCTTTTCCTGGTTTACCCAATGCTAAGACGCTGGCGCAGGCATTTGTTGATCACATTGTCAAATTGCACGGTATTCCTTCAGACATAGTCTCTGATAGGGGCACGCAGTTTGTTTCCAGATTCTGGAAGGCTTTCTGTTCTCGCTTGGGGGTTCGGTTGTCATTCTCTTCTGCTTTCCACCCGCAGTCGAATGGCCAGACAGAGCGCGTCAATCAGAATCTGGAGACATATCTGCGTTGTTTTGTGGCGGAGAGTCAAGAGGATTGGTGTTCTTTTTTGTCCCTTGCTGAGTTTGCTTTAAATAACTGTCGTCAGGAGTCCTCTGATAAGTCACCATTTTTTGGTGCATATGGGTTTCATCCACAGTTTGGGACTTTCTCGGGAGAGGGGTCTTCTGGTTTACCTGATGAGGACAGATTCTCCTCATCTTTGTCATCTATTTGGCAAAAGATTCAAGATAATCTAAAGAGCATGAGTGAGAGATATAAGCGTGTGGCTGATAAGAGACGTGTGCTTGGTCCGGACCTGAATGTTGGTGATCTGGTGTGGTTGTCTACCAAGAATATCAAATTGAAGGTTCCCTCCTGGAAGTTGGGTCCTAGGTTTATTGGGCCTTACAAAATCCTGTCTTTCATCAATCCTGTTGCATACCGTCTTGATCTTCCTCAGACATGGAAGATCCATAATGTTTTTCATAAGTCCTTATTGAAACCTTATGTTCAACCCATTGTACCCTCGCCTTTGCCTCCTCCTCCGATTATGGTTGATGGGAATCTTGAATTTCAGGTCTCTAGGATTGTGGATTCTCATCTTGTCCGCAGTTCTCTTCAGTACCTTGTTCAGTGGGAGGGGTATGGTCCTGAGGAGAGGATGTGGGTCCCAGTGACGGACATTAAGGCCTCTCGTCTCATCAGGGCTTACCATAGGTCCCATCCTGAGAGGGTGGGTTCTGAGTGTCCGGAGTCCACTCGTAGAGGGAGGGGTACTGTCACAACCAGACAGCTTAGAAGTTCTGACAGAGGCCTTTCAGAACCTCCTCCTTGAGTTTCTGTGTTGTGGTATTCAGCTCCTCCTCTCGTTAGCCTCTCTCAGCTGTCATGTGTTGGACTAATTACTTCCCTTTAAATTCTTCCCCAGAAGGCTTTTCTGGGCGGCTTATACTACTTCCTGGAGTGTGTGTGCACGCTGACTCTGTCCTCCTGTTTGCTTCAAAGCTAAGTGTTGTACCTTTATCTGTTATTTTATGTTTGCTGGATCCCAGGTGACCCTGACTCCCTCCGTATCTTGTGTAGGGAGCCGGTGGTCGTGTCCCCTCACTATTGTAGGGTGCTCAGGGCTTTATAGTCAAGATTCGTGGATATGCAAACCTCCACCATTCGGATCTTTGCATAGGCTGAGCAGCCAGGGAAAGTGCCAGGTCTTCTGCAGGGGTCTCCCTTGGTTCCTTAGTTTTTGGATCCAGCGAGTCGTTTATACATGTTGCTTTGCCTTGTTTCCTGTACACCGTCCGTGACAGGAACATCACGATACTGTCCTTGCTGGACATCCTGGTGGTAAGTCCACCTGTGATCTGGTGTCCCGGAGGTTCTGGTGGCCAGGGTTACGTAAGAGCATTGAGAATTACGTGACAGCCTGTGAAACCTGCGCTCGGTCAAAGGTTGCTCATACTAGACCGGCTGGTTCTTCCATTGTCTATTCCGTCTCGTCCTTGGACGCATTTGTCTATGGACTTTATTACGGATCTGCCGAGTTCCTCCGGGAGAACAGTGATTTTGGTGGTAGTTGACCGTTTCAGTAAAATGGCTCACTTTATATCACTAACTAGTCTGCCTAACGCTAAGACTCTTGCGCAGATTTTTGTGGATAATATTGGGAAATCGCATGGTATTTCTTCGGATGTGGTCTCTGATAGAGGCACGCAGTTTGTCTCCAGGTTTTGGAGGGCGTTCTGCTTGGCATTCAACTTTCATTCTCTTCGACTTTTCATTCGCAGTCGAATGGTCAGACGGAGCGTACTAATCAAAACCTTGAGACCTACTTGAGGTGCTTTGTGGCTGAGAATCAGGAGGACTGGTCCTCATTCTTGTCCTTAGCAGAATTTGAGTTGAATAACCGTAGGCAGGAGTCCACGGGTAAGTCGCCATTTTTTGGCGCATACGGTTTCCATCCTCAGTTTGGTACCTTTTCCAGGACTGGTTCCTCTGGGATGCCAGAGGAGGAGAGATTCTCTTCTGCCTTATCCTCCATCTGGCAGAGGATTCAAGGGAGTTTGGAGAAGATGGGTGAGAGGTATAAACGAATGGCTGACAAGAGACGTGTGACTGGTCCGGACCTGTGTGTGGGTGATCTGGTGTGGTTGTCCACTAAAAATATCAAATTGAGAGTGCCATCTTGGAAACTGGGTCCAAGATTTATTGGTCCGTATAAAATTTCTGCAGTGATTAATCCTGTAGCGTTTCGGCTGGATCTTCCGCAGACTTGGAGGATCCATGATGTGTTCCACAGGTCGTTACTAAAAAAATACGTGAAACCGGTGGAACCATCGCCATTGCCTCCTCCTCCTCTAGTCGAGGGAAACTTGGAGTTCGAGATCTCCAGGATTCTTCGGGGTTCCCTTCAGTACCTGGTGCACTGGAGGGGATACGGCCCTGAGGAGAGGACGTGGGTTCCGTCAACGGATGTCAACGCCAGCCGACTGGTGAGGGCTTTTCATAGGTCCCATCCGGAAAAGGTTGGTCCGGGGTGTCCGGAGGTCACCCGTAGAAGGGGGGGGCGGTACTGTCATGCCCCGCCCTGACTATGTGCGGAGGTCAGCCAGAATAGCAGCACGAGTTTAGTGTTTTGTTTTGGAGCCGTGCTGGATCCGCCTCTCATCAGGTGCACTGGGTGGGGTCATTAGTTTAAATAGCACTCCATCCCAGTGCTCTGAGCGGATTATAGGAATAACTTTGGTCTTGGAAGCTAGAAAGGAAGGTTGTCTGTTCCAGCTCAGAAAGATAAGTGTGGTTTCAAGTTTGGTTGTTTTGTGTCATCTCTCCCATCCAGGTTCTGTGCGAGCAGGCTGCTCCTATTTCCCCTCTTCACCATCTCAGGGAATTTAGGGTCTTTCAGCCCAGGCACAGGGACACATCATACCTACCACCAAGGTCTGCATGTGGGCTGAGCAGTGCAGGGAGAGAGGTCAGGGATTAGCTAGGAGGTGACCCTTCCCCTGCCTCTCGCCTAGAGCCTGGTTGGTGGTTTATCTGTTAGTCTGAGTGCACGTCCGCCGTGACACCAGCTCATTGATCACGTATGCCGCACGCATGGAGGTTATGTCAATTGCCTCAGTTTTGCAGGTTTGGAGTTGGTTCCGGTGTCGGTAAGAGGAGGCGATAGGCATTCGTTACTTCTCCAAAAAGAGTCCAGGTGGATAATCTGCACTGATGCTATGGGTCCCCTGGGTCTGAACGAAAGGAACGATCTTAGTGTCTTCATATCACAATTTATCCTCTGTATATTGTATGTCTTTCACGTTAAGAAGGTGAAAGCGTTAGTGGTTGCTGTGACAACCATGCAGGATGACGCCTTTAAGTAGGTGTGTACCGATGCTATGACCTCAGTAGCCGGAAGAAGCGCGGTTGTGCGAAACGGCCGTCGCTACAGTCTAGCGTTCCGAGACATGTGTGTCCGCCCCAGCCCTATGTATGTTTGTTCCTCTATGGAGGAATAAAGAAGAAACTTCTGACAGTGGTGAGTGATGTCTACTTTTATTTTCTACAATCAAGAGTCACTACCTCGTACAACGATCTGGGAAGCCCACAAAGCAGTCATTAGAGGAGA
Source organism: Bufo gargarizans (assembly GCF_014858855.1). Classification (NCBI taxonomy): domain Eukaryota; kingdom Metazoa; phylum Chordata; class Amphibia; order Anura; family Bufonidae; genus Bufo; species Bufo gargarizans. The sequence goes on from NC_058083.1 coordinate 517,166,997, forward strand.
ATTTATTTCAATAGCCTAACAAATCTAGACAAGAAACGGTAAGAAATGATACAGTGAGATTAAGCAACTAGAACTCACACACAAATCATCTAACTCTAGAGACACCCTTCGAACACCAATGTCCAAGGGACAACAATTAAAAGACATACTAAACGTCCAATCAGCTAAATATTACATGTCATGGAAAAACACAATTTTCATACATGGCGACAATGTATCCAAACTAATGATGTCTCTCAGTAAGAAACGTAAAGCATGCACGTATATACTTTCAGTAAAACACCACACAGGCCCATGTGTCACAGACACTAAAGGCATATCCGACGCATTTTGTCACTACTACAAAACCCTATACCAACTAAGGGCACAAGACACAAAAGATCAAACAACCAAGAGAAGGGAAGATCTCAAAGCCTTTCTCTCGTCTTTGCGCCTCTCGACATTATCGGAGGATCAACAGAGAGAGATCAGTAAGCCATTTACACGACTCGAGGTCCTGTCCATCCTGTCGAAGAGTCGTACAGGCAAAAGCCCGGGCACTGATGGTCTTCCTGCCTCATACTACAAATCTCTACGAGAAAAAACCTCTTGCCCCTCCTTCTGCGCTTTTGCAACGATGCGCAGGAGGGCTTGGCATTACCGAGACAAACGCTTGACTCTCAGATCTCCCTTAACTCCTTAAGGACTCAGCCCTATTTCACCTTAAGGACCAGGCCATTTTTTGCAAATCTGACCAGTGTCACTTTAAGTGCTGATAACGTTAACGCTTTGACTTATCCAGGCCATTCTGAGATAGTTTTTTCGTCACATATTGTACTTCATGACACTGGTAAAATGAAGTAAAAAAAAAAAAATCATTTTTATTTATAAAAAAAAAAATACAAAATTGACCAAATTTTTTTAAAAAATTGCAAATTTCCAAGTTTCAATTTCTCTACTTCTATAATACATAGTAATACCTCCAAAAATAGTTATTACTTTACATTCCCCATATGTCTACTTCATGTTTGGATCATTTTGGGAATATTTTTTTTGGGGGATGTTACACGGCTTATTTTTTGGGCGATTGTCTCAGGTAGGGGCTCATTTTTTGCGGGATGAGGTGACGGTTAGATTGGTACTATTTTGGTGGGCAAATGCCTTTTTGATCGCTTGCTGTTGTACTTTTTGTGATGTAAGGTGACAAAAAAAATGATTTATTTAGCACAGTTTTTATTTTTTACGGTGTTCATCTGAGGGGTTAGGTCATGTGATATGTTTATAGAGCCGCAGTGCTCCAGACTAAAAAAAAATACCTAGTAGCCATTGGCTCCTGAACTGAAAAATTTAGGAGCCAAATCAAATTTTTAGTCGCCAAATCGAAACCGAATCAAAATTTTGGTATCGTGACAACGCTACGCCGATCAGATCGGCATAGGGTTGTTTTGATACCAAAATTTTGATTTGCTTTCGTCACCATAAAAAAAGTATTGCGATACTCAATACCGCCCAAAAAAAAAAAAAAAACACCAAAAAAAGCCACGTGCATTTTGCATTTTATGAAACATTCGTCCCATAATAGAACAGTCCTATCCTATTTTTTGGGGTGACAAGGTGACTAAAAAATGGCGAATGATCACGGCATAGGAGATATTTTTTTATAATTTAATAGTTTGGACAGCGCTATGTAATATATTTATTTATTTATTGTTTAGATATTTTATATGTAAAATTGGGAAAGGGGGGATTTAAACTTAATATTTTAGGGTACTTTCACACTAGCGTTTTTCTTTTCCGACATAGAGTTCCGTCCTAGGGGCTCTATACCAGAAAAGAAGTGATCAGGCATATCCCCATGCATTCTGAATGGAGAGTAATCCGTTCAGGGTGCATCAGGATGTCTTCAGTTCAGTCATTTTGACTGATCAGGCAAAAGATAAAACCGCAGCATGCTACGGTTTTATCTCCGGCGAAAAAAACTGAAGATTTGCCTGAATGCCGGATCCAGCATTTTTTCCCATAGTAATGTATTAGTGCCGGATCTGGCATTCAAAATACCGGAATGCACCCGCACTAAATCCGGACCCATTCACTTCTATGGGGCTGTGCACATGAGCGGTGATTTTCACACATCACTTGTGCGTTGCGTGAAAATCGCAGCATGCTCTATGTTGTGCGTTTTTCACGCAACGCAGGCCCCATAGAAGCTTATGGGGCTGCGTGAAAATCGCAAGCATCCGCAAGCAAGTGCGGATGCGGTGCGATTTTCACTCATGGTTGCTAAGATGAAAGTCTATTCACTGTATTATTTTCCCTTATAACATGGTTATAAGGGAAAATAATAGCATTCTTTAATACAGAATGCATAGTAGAAGGTCAATATAATAAACATTGGTGGCGTAGTGCGCCTCCCCAACACCCCAGTATGATAAACATTGGTGGCGCAGTGCGCCCCCCCAATATAAGAAACATTGGTGGCGCAGTGCGCCCCCAACACCCCAGTATAATAAACATTGGTGGCGCAGTGTGCCCCCCCTCAATATAATAAACATTGGTGGCGCAGTGCGCCCCCCCCCCTCAATATAATTAACATTGGTGGCGCAGTGGGCAGTGCCAATGAGGGTTAAAAAATTAAAATTAAAATTAACTCACCTGCTCCAATTGATCGTCTCCTGTTCTTTCTTCAGGACCTGTCAAAGGACCTGTGGTGACATCACTGTGCTCATCACATGATACATCACATGATTCATCACCATGGTAATGGACCATGTGATGAGCTCAGTGACGTCACCACAGGTCCTGAAGAAAGAACAGGAGACCGGCAGCTATGCGATCAACTGGAGGAGGTGAGTTAATTTTTTTAAAATTATTTTTTAACCCTCATTGGCACTTCCCACTGAGCCACCAATGTTTCTTATACTGGGGTGTTGGGGGGGGGGGGGCACACTGTGCCACCAATGTTTCTTATACTGGGGTGTTGGGGGGGGCACACTGTGCCACCAATGTTTCTTATACTGGGGTGTTGGGGGGGGGGAGCACACTGTGCCACCAATGTTTCTTATACTGGGGTGTTGGGGGGGGCACACTGTGCCACCAATGTTTCTTATACTGGGGTGTTGGGGGGGGGGGCACACTGTGCCACCAATGTTTCTTATACTGGGGTGTTGGGGGGGCACACTGTGCCACCAATGTTTCTTATACTGGGGTGTTGGGGGGGGGCACACTGTGCCACCAATGTTTCTTATACTGGGGTGTTGGGGGGGGCACACTGTGCCACCAATGTTTCTTATACTGGGGTGTTGGGGGGGGGAGCACACTGTGCCACCAATGTTTCTTATACTGGGGTGTTGGGGGGGGGGGAGCACACTGTGCCACCAATGTTTCTTATACTGGGGTGTTGGGGGGGCACACTGTGCCACCAATGTTTTTTATACTGGGGTGTTGGGGGGGGCACACTGTACAGGGAGTCTAAGAAAGAATCGAATGAGTCACTAACTAAGTCGGATCTTTAGATTCTTTTAACCTGAGACTCATTCTATTCTTTCTTAGACTCCCTGTACTTGTGTCAGTGACTCAGAGCTGCTAGTGCTTGCCTTGCCTCAGCTCTGATTGGTTGGTGGGCGGGGAGGGGAGGGGCTGGCAGAAGTCCCTCCCCTCCCTGCTGCCAGCGGCTCTGCTATTGTGTGCTGTGACCGAGCTGACTCAGACTGAGAAGAACATCGGCGGCGGCGGGGCAGAGAACTATCAGCTCCTGTGCCCGCCGCTGTTCAACTGCAGAGCTGCGGCGGAGGGTCTAGTCGCAAATGGCGACAAGACTAAAAAGTCTTGTCGCCATTTGTAAATTCTAAGTCGCATTGGTGACCATTTTGGTCGCCATCTGGAGCCGGTCGATGCGGAGGCGGCGATACCTAATATGTATACTTTTTTTTTTCAACTATTTTTTACCAATTTTCTTTTACTTTTTTGGGGGAAAATTAAGTTTTTGTTTATTTTTACTTGAAACTTTAAATTTTGGGGGGGGGGGGGGACTTTATTTTTGCAACTTTTTTTTCACTAAATTTTTTGTCCCACTTTGGGACTTGAACTTTTGGGGGTATATTCCTTTACAATGCATTCCAATACTTCTGTATTGGAATGTTTTGGCTGTATGAGTAATACTGTGTGTATTACTCATACAGCTTCCGGGGCCTGTGAGATCCAGGGGCTGGGGGAGGGTGGGGGGAATGGGTTGAAAGTTGAGTGCTACTTACTGTTTGGTAACCTGACTGCTGTCAGCCTTATGAGAAATATGTCTGTGTGTCATCTTTGTTTGTGATCTGTACAACAGTGTATTTACATTGTATACGCTCAATAAAAAAGATTTGATTTAAAAAAAAGATTTCCATGTTTTTCAAAAACATACAGGAGTTTATCACAAATTGATTTAGTTTTTACTAATAGTAAAGGAGCATTGGATATAGAACGGGTTAAGTATGGACAATGAGGGATTTCGGATCACAATTTAATTATTATAAATATAAAGACAAATAAAAAATAAAAAAATAGAGGGATGAATATAAGTATAGGATGGATTAATATAATTGGTATGCACGATAAGGTTCTAAAGGACATTTTGAGGTAAATGAGGGTTCAGCAGAAAACAATATAGTGTGGGAGGCCGCAAAGGCCTTTATAAGAGGAATTATCACAAAATATGCGTCAATATACAAGAAGGGAATAAGAAAAAATATAGTGGAGTTAGAAAACGAGGTGGAAAAATCTGGAAAAAAAATACTTCCAAAACCCCATTGTACAAAATGATGAGAGTGGAGCGATAAAGCGGCTAAATTGGAAGGTGATTTTCTGCTAATGGCGGAACAACAAAAAGAAAATTATGTAAGGGATAACTATATCTATGCACATATTCCTAGGAAAAAGTTAGCAGCTCTGGCAGCCACTCAAACTAAACAAAATAACTATTTAAAAGATAAATTTGGGCATAGGATTACTGCACAAATAGCCAAGGTAGACATGTTAAAGGAATATTATGAACAGATGTACCGCAGTAAGATAAAAAAGATATCGGGGGAATTAGGACAGTTTCTGGGAGAAATTACTATTACTACGCTAACCTCTGATCAAAGGGAAAGTCTGGAGGTTCCTCTAGACCCAATAGAAGTGGAGATGATATTATGTAAGATAGTTAAGAACAGAACCCCAGGAATAGATGGTATCCCGTTTGAAATATATGCTCAATATAAAGAATTAATGATCCCGAAAATGCTTATAATGTGGAATTCCGCAAGGAAACAAGGAAAACTCCCCGAGTCTTTGAGAGAAGCCTTAATAACACTCATATTAAAACCAGGGAAAGACCCAGAACTCATGGACTCATATCGTCCTATTTCATTAATTAATACAGACAATAAAACATTAGCAAAAATTCTGGCAAGTAGACTGGGGAAAGTAGTGTCTGATATCGTTCATGGGGATCAGTCGGGTTTTATGGCAGGTAGGACCACAACTGACAATATAATTAGATACTTTATGAATATACAGTTGGAGCCTAGAAATTGTGGCGAACGCATGATCGGAACTATAGATGCCTCAAAAGCCTTTGATACGATAGAATGGCTATTTTTATTTGCCACACTGAGGAGAATGGGATTTGGAGAAAGTTTTGTAGCTTGGGTTAAGTTATTATATACTGAAGTCTCTGCAAGGTTAATATTGAATGGTGAACACTCCGATAAATTTCATAATGGGAGAGGAGTAAGGCAGGGCTGCCCTCTGTCTCCTTTGCTATTCGCCATAACCATGGAACCTTTGGCTGATCTGATTAGACAAGACAAAGAAATAGAGAGTTTTAGGTATGGGTCCCAGGAGGAAAAAAATGCTCTGTATGCAGACAATATCATATTGTTTGTGGGGTCACACGCCTCACTTTTGAAGATTTTTCAGGTTTTTGAGGAGTATAGTGATCATGCTGGTTTGAAAATAAATTGGTCTAAATCAGCCTGTATCCCGATTGACCCTCTGAACAAGTTTGTACCAGGACTATTATAAATTAAAGAGAAACAAGATCCGGTTAAGTATTTAGGAATTCAGATAACATCTAATTCTAGGGATTATGTACAGTTGAATGTGCTCCCTAAAATACAGGAGATTCGTAAGAAAATAGAAGTTTGGAAAAAAACTCATATCTCGATGGCGGGGCGCATTTCGCTGGTGAAAATGAGCATATATTACCATCTTTGAATTATATTTTCTGGAATGCACCGGTAATAATTCCCAAAAGCATATTTAAAAGAATAGTCACTTTAATAACGGACTTGATTTGGAGAGGGGGAAAAACGAGAATAGGAGCACAAATACTGTATATTCATGAGAGAGAGGGCGGATTATCAGTCCCGATGTAGAATTGTATTATATTTCTGGGCAGATAAAAAATATGATAATGTGGAGTAAGTCACATAGATATAAGATCATGATAGCGGAGATCAATGAAAATCTGGGAAACTGAAGCATTTATTCAATTAGTGGAAGCAGATATCTTGTCACAACAAAAATCAAGTAAAAAACCCTTATTTGAGCTGTGGACCAAAGTCTGGAAAACTGCTAGAGAATTATGGCCTCAGAGGGGAATACATCTCGACAACGTGGGACAACGTTGTTCACCTTAGGGAATTAAAATCAATAGAACAAAAAGTGTGGTGGAAATACGGAATTATCAAGGTAAGTCAAGTATGGAAAGAGGGGGATATAATCCCCTATCAAGATCTTAAAACTGTATATGAAATAAAAATTTGAGTTTTTTTTAACCCTGCCAAGACCGTTGATAAACATCTCTAATTTATTAGTGGGTAGGAAGCTGACCTCTAAAATATATGTAAAACCTACACAGAGAATTGCCAGACCGCTTATGCTATTCAAATTCTTTATTACAAAAAATCACAATTATTTGCATGATTAGACATAAAAACAATAAAGTGCAGGAGATAAAAACGACATCACTGGAGGAGATCTACAGCGGATCTAAGTCCATATGTATTCGACATGATTTTCACTTTTAAAGTGCATGTGCAGCAGAATGACAATTAGATGTATAGTAAATATTTAGTAAGTCTTTGGACATTTACCCATGCTGTTTCTCCTCCAGGATGGCGCCAACCCCAACGCGCGTTTCGGCGTACCTTCGTCTGGGGTACGAAGGTACGCCGAAACGCGCGTTGGGGTTGGCGCCATCCTGGAGGAGAAACAGCATGGGTAAATGTCCAAAGACTTACTAAATATTTACTATACATCTAATTGTCATTCTGCTGCACATGCACTTTAAAAGTGAAAATCATGTCGAATACATATGGACTTAGATCCGCTGTAGATCTCCTCCAGTGATGTCGTTTTTATCTCCTGCACTTTATTGTTTTTATGTCTAATCATGCAAATAATTGTGATTTTTTTGTAATAAAGAATTTGAATAGCATAAGCGGTCTGGCAATTCTCTGTGTAGGTTTTATATATATGATAGCTGCCATAGGCTTAATTAATTACTTAGATAAAGTAATCATCCCTCGGTTGAGGTGGATATCGGATGCTCTAAAATATATGGATGGCTGTTATACCAGAAGACATATAAAAGCGCCATTACTACTTTAAATCATAGGTGGCAAAAAGCGCTAAATACGCAACAGGAAGAATTCTGAGAAAAAGCCATCCAGGAAATAAATAGGGTATAAAAAAACTTTTCTTATAGAATCACTCAATTTAATATACTGTATCACTTATATTATTCCCCCAGGATTCTTATGAAATGTTATAAATATGAGAAATTTAGCTGTAAAAAAATGTGGAGAAGAAGGGGCTGATGATATATTTACATACTTTGGACATGTACAAAAATACAGAAATTCTGGGGGAAGGTAAAAGAAACAATTGAGAAAAAAGATCTGATTAAAATTCCCATTTGTTTGGAGATATGTGTCCTGGGAATGATGGATAAAATAGACACCCCTCAAGATCGGGTTGTAATATCTATTCTAAACTAATATTTTATGCAAGGAAATGTATTATTGCACACTGGGGAGCTAGAGTGGGACCTACAGTTGAGAAATGGGAAAATTTGACTAGAGCTTTGCTGATCCGAGAGTAATTCCATTTGGTATCAAGCAAGAAAAAACATAGATTTGTTAGATTATGGCAGAAGTGGATAAAATGATTTGGGGGGAGTGATGGGGGAGAAGAGCCATATATATATATATATATACAGTACAGACCAAAAGTTTGGACACACCTTCTCATTCAAAGAGTTTTCTTTATTTTCATGACTATGAAAATTGTAGATTCACACTGAAGGCACCAAAACTATGAATTAACACATGTGGAATTATATACATAAAAACAAGTGTGAAACAACTGAAAATATGTCATATTCTAGGTTCTTCAAAGTAGCCACCTTTTGCTTTGATTACTGCTTTGCACACTCTTGGCATTCTCTTGATGAGCTTCAAGAGGTAGTCCCCTGAAATGGTTTTCACTTCACAGGTGTGCCCCGTCAGGTTTAATAAGTGGGATTTCTTGCCTTATAAATGGGGTTGGGACCATCAGTTGCGTTGAGGAGAAGTCAGGTGGATACACAGCTGATAGTCCTACTGAATAGACTGTTAGAATTTGTATTATGTCAACAAAAAAGCAGCTAAGTAAAGAAATACAGAAGTATTGGAATGCATTGTAAAAGGGATTAGACCCCCAAAAGTTGAAGTCCCAAAGTGGGACAAAAAATAAAGTAAAAAAAAGTTGAAAAAATTAAGTAAAAAAAAAGTTGACAAAATTAAGTAAAAAAAAAGTTGAAAAAATAAAGTTTTCCCCCAAAAAACTTAAAAGTTTCAAGTAAAAATAAACAAAAACTTTATTTTCCCCAAATAAAGTTATAAAAAGTATACATATTAGGTATGGCTCATAATATGGAGAGCCTAAAACATCATTTTTATGTTTCAAAAATGATATTATTGTGTAAAACTTAAATAAATAAAAAGAAAGTATACATATTAGGTATCGCCGCGTCCATATCGACCGACTCTATAAAAATATCACATGACCTAACCCCTCAGATGAACACCGTAAAAAATAAAAACTGTGCTAAATAAACCATTTTTTGGTCACCTTACATCACAAAAAGTGTAATAGCAAGCGATTAAAAAGTCATATGCACCCCAAAATAGTGCCAATCAAACCGTCATCTCATCCCGCAAAAAATGAGACCCTAACTAAGATAATCGCCCAAAACTGAAAAAACTATGGCTCTCAGAATATGGAGACACTAAAACACGATTTTTTTTTGTTTCAAAAATGATATTATTGTGTAATACTTACATAAATAAAAAAAAGTATACATATTAGGTATCGCCGCGTCCGTATTGACCGGCTCTATAAAAATATCACATGACCTAACCCCTCAGATGAACACCGTAAAAAATAAAAACTGTGCTAAATAAACCATTTTTTGTCACCTTAGATCACAAAAAGTGTAATAGCAAGCGATCAAAAAGTCACACGCACCCCAAAATAGTGCCAATAAAACCATCATCTCATTTGAAATTTTTTCCAAATTTTGGGTAAATTGGTATTTTTTTTTTTATAAATAAAAATGATTTTTTTTAACTATATTTTACCAGTGTCATGAAGTACAATATGTGACGAAAAAAACATCTCAGAATGGCCTGGATAAGTCAAAGCGTTTTAAAGTTATCAGCACTTAAAGTGACACTGGTCAGATTTGCAAAAAATGGCCAAGTCCTTAAGGTGAAATAGGGCTGAGTCCTTAAGGGGTTAATAAAAGTTCAGTATCTTCAGTCCGAAACAGGGCCCTCCGAAGACCAAAATATCATCTGAGATATTGTGGCCGGAATTTAAATCATCATTCTCCCCAGAGTTTTCAGAATCAGTCTTTCTACTGTAACCGGCCCTTTCTGGTGACTGTGGACGATTTTGTTTCAGGGACTTAAGAGATGATTTAACTTGTGATCTCACCAAAGCCTTAATACTTTTGGATAAAGATTGTGACTCTTCCAGAACCAATTTATCCACACATCCCTGACATAGTGGTCTAACATAAGATGCTGGTAAAGCTACTCTGCATCCACTACATTCTTTATGCTTAGATGACTTCTTAGGCGTTTTTGATACCTATAACAACAAAAGCAAACAACAACCCATAAATATCAGGACAGGATATCTCTCACCATATGTAGAGGTAACCTCTCCACTCCTCAGGTCCAATACCGGGCTTGTGGGCCTCGAGGGTTCCAAGGGGTCGGCACGTCCTGAATCCCCCGGGTCAGACATTGTATCCAGACACCAGATCCAGCACAACACTATGTGCACAGAGTTGGCTGCCTTCTTCTGCTGCCATTTATATTGCGCCTTGGCCTCTTTTTAACACTAGCCCCAAATGGCTAATGCAGCCTGCAAAAAGGTGCCTCCTCCTCGGCGTCGCATGACAGGAAGAGATATCATGATGCCGGACTTGTACCGCTGCCCGTTCCCAAGCGCATGCTCAGAACGTGCATTGGCTCCCAGCTGCCATCTTTGATAAGGGATGCCATGCACCCCGCCAGACTGAATCGGAAGCCGCCTGAACAAGGCCACAGCAGCTCCCCTAGAGGCTGGAAGGAGGCAAGAGGAAGGTAGACTTGGTAAACTGCTCCCTGAGGAGACTAACGCCGCATGGGATAGGTCCCTTCATGGTGACTAGACTCGGACCTTCCCCAGCCTCAGGGTGTGAACCCAAGATAGGAGCAAGAGCCCTTTAGGTACATCCTATCTGGAGGACAGGAAACCTGAACTGAGGTGTGGTGGGGGTGTGAACCATTTTATCTCTTCAGGTTCCCTGTCCTGGATAGGAGGAACTAGTCGAATAGGTGCTGTCATGGGTGAGGGGAGAAAGTACTTGGGGCACTGTCAAGTGTCCCCCCCCCCCCTCCACACACACAAGAGGAGGAGCGAAGACCGCTAACCATGGTGATCTAAAGGGATATAGAGGGAGATGATTATCCCCTGGGGGAGGAGGTCCCCCCAGATGAGTCAGAGGGACCCTCACTCCCAGTGAGGGAAGAGGAATCCAGGACACAGAATGAGTGTCATGGATCCTCACCCCAAATCTTAGGACATCATCATTCCACTGCTATCAACATAAAATGGTGACCCCAATAGGTGAAAGGTGACAGCAGAGAAAGGACAGATAATCACTCCCCAACCATGCCCATGAAAAAGGAGGGCAGAGGAAGGAGCAAGCACGATGTCCACCTCCGCTATCACCATCATATTATCAACTTAGAATACCAGATGCAGTCCTCTGATGAGGTCCTCCACTAAACAAAGAAAAATAAAACTCAAACAGGGTTACAAAAGAAAGGAACAAAAATTACAAAATTGCATAATCCTGGAGTCCAGAGATTGGTGAAGCTGTCATGTCCACATTCAAGTGATTTGTATAATTTACATTCTTCCTTACACCGTGTGTTATCGGGGTTCTAGACATAAATCCTACACCGGTGGTGTCCTGGGTTTCACACCCAATCAGGGAGGGGGAAATTGTGTAATGAATATTGCAGCCACCTATAGACTGCATCCAGTAGTAATTCTCCTCTGAATGTTGGTTTGCACGCAAACATAACTTTTATTCCAGTGAAAATGGTTTATAACTGTTTCTATACAAATAAAGGGCGGCTGTTATAAAAAATCCATTAAAGGGAATCTGTCACCAGAAGTGGCCTATGGAGCTCTTTACATGTCCCCACTGTACAAGATGCCAACTTTCAGAAACTGGTTTTACAGAATTTGACAATCAGGTTGTTTGTAGGAAAAACCCACTTTTAAAATGTACCTGATGTCAAACATGAGTCACTGGGGCGTACCGCTGGATGAGGCGATTAACAGAGTCATCTCCTCTATCCTGCCCAGGTTGCTCTTGCAGACCTCCGCTGGCTTCCTGATGTCAGCTCCTGGCAGTGAGAAATCTCATGCAGACACAGAAGACTTTGTTCCAGCACCATGATCGTGACATGTGAAGCGTGCAGATATGTATACACCCCGGCTTCAAGCACTCACTGTGTTTGCCTAGGAGATGCCGGGACCACAGTCAGCGGATGTCAAAATCCCTGCCAATGTCTTCTGCTGTGCGAGATTTCACATTGCCAGGAGCTGACATCCAGAAGCCAGCAGAGCTCTGTGAGAGCAAGTTGGGCAGGATAGAGATGACGCTGTGTCTCGCCTCATCCAGCGGTACGCCCCAGTGACTACCGGAGCTATGTTTGATGACATCAGGTACATTTTAAAAGTGGATTTTTCCTACAAAACAACCTGATTGGCTTACAGAAAAAACTCCTAAAACTTAACTTTTAATATTAACATAAACATTTTCAAAAATAACCTCCACAGAAATTAAATTAGGTAGTAATGCCCACAAAACAGTGTAGCTGGATATAAAGAATTTGGTAGGAGGGTCTAATGCTGGGCATGCATGTATATATAACATGTAATAAACAGTGTGGGCCACGGTAGTACTTTTTACTCACGGTTCCTATGGTATAAGGAAAAACGGCCACCAGAGTTTTGTCACCATTGGCGATACGGTCGGGAGATAAACTGTCCCTGGGTGTCCCTTCCAGGCTATCCCTGCCTGAAAGTGGAGCACCCGCCCCGAAAGGGGCGACCCCACTTATCGGTGGCTAAACCCTGAAAAAAGCCCTAGCAGACCCTGAAGTGCTTGTGATGAATGGTCCCGACGTGTTTCCCCGTTGCAGATGATCAGCGGTTCATCAGGGGACAGAAACAGCAGATATGAAAGAGATGATGGCAGCCTGGATGATGTGGGCGTGAAGATATTAAAAGTTTGCCTCCCTATATACAGGTAAGTTTGAGATTGGAATACCCACACTGGAGGCCGGAAGTGACGGAGGGGGGGTTTGTTGCTCCGCCTCACTTCCAGTCTCGTGAAGGGAAATTTGTGTTCCAAAGTACAGAAAGGATAATAATAGTCCCCAAGTAAAGTAGATGTAAAGGTGCTGGATAAGCGCAATTTGAAACTGGGGCCATGCTAAGAAGGGAAGTGAGCGTGGGTAACCAGACTTGCGCCATCGCGGGAGATATAGACAACTTCCGCCCGATGTAACGCACTTCCGGTCTGTGGAGCGCAACGGGAGCCGCTGTGAAACGCAGGCTATCCGGAAGTGCTAGTAAATGCGTTCCACTGTAAAGCTCCTGAAGGGAGAGAAGTAAGGGGAGAAAAGGTAATAATTTTAAGCGTCCACATGAAGAAGGGTTAGCCAAATAACATGAAGTGGAGGAATAAATCATGAAAAATTTATAAAATAAAAGGGAGATGGATAGACCTGGGACTGGAATTTGGTGCCAGCAGTCCAAGGTCCCCATTGCGATATAATTGTACATCTTTTGATCTGATAATAAGGCAAGTAGTCCAATGTAAATAGATAAAAAAAGAGAACTTACATATTAACAAGTTTGACCAATACATGATGCAAGGGGAGGAGTTTTAGAGAAAACAGGCAAAGCATATCTGTTCATTGCGGCCCAGCTCGGCCACTGTTTTGAGGCGTTGTATCCACTGAGCCTCCTTGCAGAGAATCCTCCTATCCCAATCACCACCTCTAGGAGATTTACGGATTACTTCAATAACTTGGAATCTAAGACTCCTAAAATCTCCATTATGGTATTCCAAGGCGTGACGTGAAATAGTTTTGTCACGACGATGGGTGATGTCCCCAATGTGGTTGCCCACCCGCCGCCTTAATTCATGTTTTGTCTTATCGACATAATTTGGATAGCATGTACAAGTACATAGATAGACACCACCCTGAGTTTTGAAATTTTCTAAATCCCGCATTTGGTAGGTTCTGCCTGTCGATCAGCTTTTAAAGAAAGTAGACTTTTGAAAGGTACCGATTATTCTCGTGATTGTACTCTCTTCATTAGGACAGGTGCGTGAAATAAGGAGGGAATGTCTGTCTCTTTGTACAGAATATTTAAAAGCATCTCTATGGATCTTAGGGGGTAACCTCTCTGGGAAAAAACGTTCCCATAGGTATTTAGCTTGGGATCTGAAAGATTCAAGTGTGGAACAATTCCTTCTAACACGTAAATATTGTCCCTTAGGGAAACCCTTTTTTAGGCTTGGGGGGAGGGGCGGTAACTGTCCCACCTAAGGAGACTATTGGTGGCAGTTGGTTTGCGATAAGTCTCGGTGTGTAATTCTCAATTTTTCTTGGTTATATGGATATCCAAGAAGGGAATGGTCCGTTCATGGATTTCATGTGTAAAGGTGAGACTGATGTCATTCAGGTTAAGTTGTTGGACAAAGGTTTTAAAATGACCAATGGACCCACCCCATAAAATCAAGATGTCATCAATAAAGCACCCCAAAAGATGATATGGGGGGTCCATTGGTCGAACTGATCTCTTAAGACAAAGGTGTCCTCCCACCAGCCCAGGAGGAGATTTTCATAACTCGGGGCACAGGGGCTCCCCATTGCAGTCCCCCTGAGCTGGTGGTAGAACCTATTCTCAAATAAAAAGTTATGTGAGAGAATAAATTCCAAAATTTCTAAGACAAACTATGAGTCCTATACTGATTTTAAGAAAATGTTCAGTTGCTAATAACCCATATTTATGTGGTATACTGGTGTAAAGGGCCTCTAAATTGATTGAAGCCAGATACACATTATCGTCCACTGAAACATTCTCAATCTTTGTCATAAGGTCTGTGGTGTCACGAATGAAGGACGGCAGAGATGAGACAAAAGGGGCTAAAAATCTTGTCTATGTAGATGCTTGTATTTTGTGTAATGGAGTCAACACCTGAGACTATTGGACGGCCTCTAAGGGGGGTACCCTTTATGTATTTTAGGAAGGGCATGAAAAATAGGAATTTGTGGGTATTTGGAGGACATGAACCTCATTTCTTAACTAGAGATTATTTTATTTTCTAGAGCTCTAATGAGAATGGATTCTAAGTGACTGGAGAATTCTTCAGTGGGATTTTTAGCCCCTTTGTCTCATCTCTGCCGTCCTTCATTCGTGACACCACAGGCCTTATGACAAAGATTGAGAATTTTTCAGTGGACGATAATGTGTATCTGGCTTCAATGAATGTAGAGGCCCTTTACTCCAGTATACCACATAAATATGGGTTATTAGCAACTGAACATTTTCTTAAAACTAGGGGCATTCAATATAGGACTCATAGTTCTTTTGTCATGGAAATTTTGGAATTTATTCTCTCACTTTTTATTTGAGAATAGGTTCTACCACCAGCTCAGGGGGATCGCAATGGGGAGCCCCTGTGCCCCGAGTTATGCAAATCTCCTCCTGGGCTGCTGGGAGGACACCGTTGTCTTCAGTTTGACCAATGGACCTCCCATATAATCTTTTGGGGGCGCTACCTTGATTTTATGGGGTGGGTCCATTCGTCATTTTAAAACCTTTGTCCAACAACTGAACCTGAATGACATCAGTCTCACCTTTACACATGAAATCCATGAGCGGACCATTTCCTTCTTGGATATCCATATAACCCAAAAAAAATTAGAATTACACACCGAGACTTATCGCAAACCAACTGCCACCAATAGTCTCCTTAGGTGGGACAGTTACCATCCCCCGAGCCCATAAAAAGGTATCCCTAAGGGACAATATTTACGTGTTAGAAGGAATTGTTCCACACTTGAATCTTTTGGATCCCAAGCTAAATACC
The DNA here is from genome assembly GCF_014858855.1 of Bufo gargarizans. Classification (NCBI taxonomy): domain Eukaryota; kingdom Metazoa; phylum Chordata; class Amphibia; order Anura; family Bufonidae; genus Bufo; species Bufo gargarizans. Next base: position 517,182,721 of record NC_058083.1, read on the forward strand.
TACGGGAACATTTTTCCCAGAGAGGTTACCCCCTAGGATCCTCAGAGATGCTTTTAAATATTCTGTACAAAGAGACAGACATTCCCTCCTTATTTCACGCACCTGTCCTAATGAAAAGAGTACAATTACGAGAATAATCGGTACTTTTCAAAAGTCTACTTCCTTTAAAATCTTAGCTGGCTTAACCAGTATACCTGCAATAAAGGTTCCTATTCGTGCGCTGATGCTCCTGCTCGAACTTCCGTACTTGGTGTGGAAGTTCTCCTTTTCTGTAATTAGTCCTTCTTGATGCTGGAGTTCAGGATCAGTCCAGGTATTGTGTAGTTTGGCGAGCTGCCTCGCGCCCCGGCCGGTGGTGCGCTGCTGCAGCAGGTGGAGGTGTACACAAAAGTGATTAGCGCTCTCTCAGAGCTGTGAGTGACATCACCGCAGCGGTCATCAATGACCACCGGTACCAGGTTCATCCCTGAGGAAGAACAGCGTCTGTTCGAAACGTGCTGGAGAAGAGATACCTGGTACCGGTGGTCATTGATGAAGCACGAGCGGAAGCACGAGCAGGAGCATCAGCGCACGAATAGGAACCTTCATTGCAGGTATACTGGTTAAGCCAACTAAATACTTGTACACTGATATACATCCATGTGCTAGATAGAGCTCATCTGTGAAACCTGTGCATTAATATTAATCTTATTATGTCCCAAAGAGCAGTATCATAGTATTCAATACAATACATTGCCTTCTTTCGTGCGGCAGACGTTGTGGTTCTGCCGCGATACCGCTGCTATTACACGTAGCATTCACTGAGCGCCTCTGAAGCAACTCCTCTATTTTTCCTTTAAAATCTTATCGACAGGCAGAACCTACCAAATGCGGGATTTTGCAAATTTCTAAACTCAGGGTGCTGTCTATCTATGTACTTGTACATGCCCTCCAAATTATGTCGATAAGACAAAACATGAATTAAGGCGGAGGGTGGGCGACCACATTGGGGACATCACCCATCGTCGTGACAAAACTATTTAACGTCACGTCTTGGAATACCATAATGAGATTTTAGGAGTCTTAGATTCCAAGTTATCGAAGTAATCTGTAAATCTCCTAGAGGTGGTGATTGGGATAGGAGGATTCTCTGCAAGGAGACTCAGTGGATACAACGCCTCAAAACGGTGGCCCAGCTGGGCCGCAATGAACAGATATCCTTTGCCTGTTTTTTCTAAAACTCCTCCCCTTGCATCATGTATTGGTCAAACTTGTTAATATGTAAGTTCTCTTTTTTTATCTATATACATTGGACTACTTGCCTTATTATCAGATCAAAATGTATCAAAAGATGTACAATTATATCGCAATGGGGACCTTGAGCTGCTGGCACCAAATTCCAGTCCCAAGTCTATCCATCTCCCATTTATTTTTCATGATTTATTCCACCACTTTATGTTATTTGGCTAACCCTTCTTCATCTGGACGCTTAAAATGATTACTTTTTCTACCCTTACTTCTCTCCCTTTAGGCGTTTTACAGTGGAACGCATTTACTAGCACTTCCGGGTAGCCTGCATTCTACCGCGGCTCCCGTTGCGCTCCACTGACCGGAAGTGCATTCCATCGGGCGAAAGTTGCCTATATCTCCCGCCCAAGTCTGGTTACCCACGCTCACTTCCCTTCCTAGCATTGCCCCAGTTTCAAATTGCGCTTATCCAGCACCTTACATCTATTTTATTTGGGGACTATTATTATCCTTTCTGAACTTTGGAACGCAACTTTCACTCCACGAGACTGGAAGTGAGGCGGAGCAACAAACTCCGTCACTTCCGGCCTCCAGCGTGGGTATTCCAATCTCAAACTTACCTGTATATAGGGAGGCAAACTTTTAATATCTTCACGCCCACATCATCCAGGCTGCCATCATCTCCTTCATATCTGCTGTTTCTGTCCCCTGATGAACCGCTGATCATCTGCAACAGGGAAACACGTTGGGACCATTTATTACAAGCACTTGAGGGTCTGCTAGGGCTTTTTTCAGGGTTTAGCCACCAATAAGTGGTGTCGCCCCTTTTGGGGCGGGTGCTCAACTTTCAGGCAGGGATAGCCTGGAAGGGACAGCCAGGGACAGTTCATCTCCAGACCGTATCGCCAATGGTGACAAAACTCTGGTGGGCGTTTTCCCTTATACCATAGGAACCGTGAGTAAAATGTACTACCGTGGCCCACACTGTTTATTACATGTTATATATACATGCCCAGCATTAGACCCTCCTACCAGATTTCTGATATCCAGCTACACTGTTTTGTGGGCATTATTACCTAATTTAATTTCTGTGGAGGTTATTTTTGAATATTTGAATGTTAATATTAAAAGTTATGCTTTAGGAGTTTTTTCTGTAAGCCAATAGTTTATCTCTCCTCAATCCTCATGTATTATTATTTGTGAAACAACCTGATTGTCAAATTTAACAAAACTGTTTCTGAAAGCCGGCAGCTTGAACAATGGGGACATGTAAATAGGTCAATAACACACTCCAAAAGACATACTGATAGGGAACTTAGACTGTGAGTCCCATTGGGGACAGTGTGATCCTAATGTCTGTATAGCCCTGCTGACTATAGTAGCGCTATATAAATGCAGAACATGAATACAATAAATAAATAGGCCACTTCTGATGACAGGTTCCCTTTAATGGATTTTTAATAATGGTCAGAGTGACCATTATTAAAAATTTTGCATCGAAAAACTTTTATTATTCCAGTGAAAATACATTTTTCCTGCAAACCAACATTCAGAGAAGAATTTATTTCTTTTTGAACTACTAGATACAGTCTATAGGTGGCTCTAATATTGATTACACAATTCCCCCCCTCCCTGTTTGGGTGTGATACTAGGACACCACCGGGTTTACAATTTGTGTCTAGAACCCGATAACACACGGTGTAAGGCAAATAGAGAACTGCTCCCCTATAAAACCCCTCTGCACATACAATAATCCTATATGTTGTCAGACCAGGACTGTGACTGTTCTCTGAGGTGTCAACAAGGGACCACTTAACAGCTGCCATGAGATATTTTGGGGCCCCATATACTGGGATTGGTCAGAGCCCCTGGGGAGAGTGGGGTATAGCATTGAAGTCTTTAGCAGGAAGGGGTCAGCAGAATGGCCGGCAAGCGGTCACTGACCACTGGGGATTTTTCCTCCTATGATAACTTCTTTAGGGCAGAACATTGTGAAATCTTTATGGTCAGACAGGCAGCTGCTACTGTTCATTGGTGGCTCTTTTTATTTCGGCTCTACCATAAGGCTTTACCTATTTCCAAAAATTCTGAAGTGTCAGTAAATCCTCTAAGTACTAAGGAAAGAAGGTTCATAGAAGTTAGAAGAACGGGTGATAACCCCAACCTTCTGATCAATACTGTGGGACACTTGGTATCGGTAACAATTGTGTGCTAATAATGGAAAACCTGTCAGAAAGTACAATATGTGACCCCCAAACTGCCACCGCTACCTGACTATACAAGGAGTCATCAGTAGCCAGTGAAGGAGCAGAATCTGTGAGTCTTCTCTGCTTTATGTAGTGGTTACTACTCACCTGGGTGGTTATCGGTGGGAATGTCCTCTATGATCTGCTCATCACCCCTCACATATGTATCTTCAGCCTTAATATTGGTCAGATCTTTACCCAGATTTAAAAGCTGAGAAACAGAAATTGTAAAAGTCAGCAGACTGATGGAGAAGTCGTGTGGAATGTTTGATGTGACCAGAAAAGATCATTAATTACAATGACAAAAAGTGATGAAATGACAGCAGAGTTATCTGCTATGGCAGCGGTCCATGCCTATAGCTCCTCTCCTTCCTGCTGGTGGGCACGCCTGCTGCCTGGTTTACCTGCTCCATAGCTTTAGGGCTCCAGTGGTCCAGTCCCACAGACATCCCTCTCTCCCTTCCCAGTGGTCCCGGCTGCTGGAAAAACACTGTCCTCCCACACAAGCTGAGGCCTGCTTCCTGCCGATAATGACCTTCTCTGCCCATAGGTCATGTGTGCACACACTATCTCTGGCTCTTATAGGGCTGGCATACACGCACTCTGATCTCTACAAGCCATGGAAAGGAGCCTGATCAATAGGTTCTAGTATGCTAGTTTCATGCAAAGCTTGTTCTGTGTACAGACTTCTGCCTGACTTCTAGATTGGACCCTTTTCTGTCTGACCTGACCCTTGCCTGATCTCCGTTATGATCCTGAGCTGCTTGCCCTGACAACGGACCATTTATCAGACTGCATATATTGTGCCTTTCCTGACCCCGTGGGTCACCAGTCACTTGTACAGAAACTACTTCAAGCAGCAGCCTAGTGGTTCCCCTGCAACAAAGTCCTGATCCTGTACAGGGGATAAAGTGGAGGGAAGGGGGTCACTTATATAACACACTTTGGAGCAGAACCATGTCAAATCTGTTCAAGAAACACAGTGGATCTACATGTGCCATGTTTCATTGTCTGACCCAAAATCTGCAGGTCTCCTGTATACAGTTGCAAGAAAAAGTATGTGAACCCTTCGGAATGATATGGATTTCTGTACAAATTGGTCATATAATGTGATCTGATCTTCATCTAAGTCACAACAATAGACAATCACAGTCTGCTTAAACTAATAACACACAGAAAATAAAATGTTACCATGTTTTTTTGAACACACCATGTAAACATTCACAGTGCAGGTGGAAAAAGTATGTGAACCCCTAGACTAATTACATCTCCAAGAGCTAATTGGAGTGAGGTGTCAGCCAACTGGAGTCCAATCAATGAGATGAGATTGGAGGTGTTGGTTACAGCTGCCCTGCCCTATAAAAAACACATCGGTTCTGGGTTTGCTGTTTACAAGAAGCATTGCCTGATGTGAATGATGCCTCGCACAAAAGAGCTCTCAGAAGACCTACGATTAAGAATTATTGACTTGCATAAAGCTGGAAAGGGTTATAAAAAGTATATCCAAAAGCCTTGCTGTTCATCAGTCCATAGTAAGACAAATTGTCTATAAATGGAGAAAGTTCAGCACTGCTGCTACTCTCCCTAGGAGTGGTCGTCCTGTAAAGATGACTGCAAGAGCACAGCGCAGACTGCTCAATGAGGTGAAGAAGAATCCTAGAGTGTCAGCTAAAGACTTACAAAAGTCTCTGGCATATGCTAACATCCCTGTTAGCGAATCTACGATACGTAAAACACAAAACAAGAATAAATTTCATGGGAGGATACCACAGAGGAAGCCACTGCTGTACGTTTACAGTTTGCACAAAAGCACCTGGATGTTCCACAGCAGTACTGGCAAAATATTCTGTGGACAGATGAAACCAAAGTTGAGTTGTTTGGAAGAAACACACAACACTATGTGTGGAGAAAAAGAGGCACAGCACACCAACATCAAAACCTTATCCCAAATGTGAAGTATGGTGGTGGGGGCATCATGGTTTGGGGCTGCTTTGCTGCGTCAGGGCCTGGACGGATTGCTATAATCGAAGGAACAATGTATTCCCAAGTTTATCAAGACATTTTGCAGGAGAACTTAAGGCCATCTGTCCACCATCTGAAGCTCAACAGAAGATGGGTGCTGCAACAGGACAACAACCCAAAGCATAGAAGTAAATCAACAACAGAATGGCTTAAACAGAAGAAAATATGCCTTCTGGAGTGGCCCAGTCAGAGTCCTGACCTCAACCCGATTGAGATGCTGTGGCATGACCTCAAGAAAGCGATTCACACCAGACATCCCAAGAATATTGCTGAACTGAAACAGTTCTGTAAAGAGGAATGGTCAAGAATTACTCCTGACCGTTGTGCACGTCTGATCTGCAACTACAGGAAACGTTTGGATGAAGTTATTGCTGCCAAAGGAGGTTCAACCAGTTATTAAATCCAAGGGTTCACAAACTTTTTCCACCTGCACTGTGAATGTTTACATGGTGTGTTCAATAAAAACATGGTAACATTTAATTCTTTGTGTGTTATTAGTTTAAGCAGACTGTGATTGTCTATTGTTGTGACTTAGATGAAGATCAGATCACATTTTATGACCAATTTGTGCAGAAATCCATATCATTCCAAAGGGTTCACATACTTTTTCTTGCAACTGTATATGCATCTAGTTGGTTCCTTATTTCAACAAGCAGACTCTACTGGCCAGAAAACTCTGAGAAGATTCAGGTGACATGTAAGGTCTATAGTTAGCTGTAATCCTGCCATCTCTACCTTTCTCATTATACAAGGATAAAACATATAATACTGGTTTATAAAACAAGACTGAACAATAGATCTTCACAGCACTTCTACAGATCATAGGGAACCTTTCATGAGACCTTATTTCCATCTATCTGATCATCATATGAAATGCTTTGATGTTCTTCCGAACCATCATGTAGAAGAAGAGGACTGTGACATCTCTCATCATGTAGAAGAAGAGGACTGGGACATCTCTCATCATGTAGAAGAAGAGGACTGGGAGTTGTTCTTTCTTCTTTAACTGCAGGAAAAACAAACGGTGACAATTAATTTCTTACATATAACTAGTGAGAGGATGTGTGTATTTAGTCATGTCTTTTACTTGGTGGCTGGTGATCCTCCATCATGATGTTCTTGTACAGATCTTTGTGTCCTTCTAAATATTCAGACTCGTCCATGGAGAAATAGACGGCGACATCCTGACACCTTATAGGAACCTGACAACAGAATGATAAAGTCATCGCCCAGATCCCTTCATAGTGTTACTGTATAATGTCCCGGCATTCCCAGCGATGTCACCTCTCCAGTCAGCAGCTCAATAATCTTGTTGGCGAGTTCTAGGATCCTCTCTTTGTTGACTTTCTCATGTATCGGGATGTGAGGTGTCGGCCTGGATATTGGGCTCAGGATTCCTCCCCATCCTTCAGATGCCGGGGCCTGACAATGCTCAATAGAGGTCTTCTTCATTACTATGTATTCCTGATTATGGAGAGACGCAGTAATAAATATCACTCCATACATCTCCAGAGTCCCTCACCTCTCCAGTCATGTCCATCTGTTAGAAACATAGAGAAGATGATGTAATGTGACATCATCAGAATCTCTCACCTCTCCAGTAAGCCAGAGGAGGATCTCTAGGGTGAGATTTATTACACTCTCTGCCATCTTGTCCCCATCCCTATCCATCCTTGATGGGTCAATCAGGAGAATGATCTTATATAGGAGATATACGCTGAGCCAGATCCTATATTGTAGGAACCTGAATGGAAAGAAGATGAACCGATGTAAAATCATAGAAAATCCCATGTAAAATACAATTACTGGAGATAAGAAGAGGAAACACTGGAGGAGATAAAGTGTATCAAGGCAGCTCCTCCATGTTTCAGGTCAAAACATGTCACAATTTCATATTACCACTATAGACAGTTACAGGTCACAGCGGTAATCCCTGTATAAAGCTGTAATCTGGTACTTCATAGATCTAGAGCTCAGACTGCCCTCGTCCTATCAGATGGAATCACAAGGATAAAGGGCATCTGTCAGCAGATTGGTACCTGTGACACCGGCTGACCTGGTACATGTGCGCTTGGCAGCTGAAGACATCTGTGTTTGTCCCATGTTGATATGTGCCCGCACTGCTGAGATAATTATGTTTTATTATATGCAAATGAACCTCCAGGAGTAACAAGGGTGTTGCCTTTTTACCTAGAGGCTCCTCCTTTCTGCACCTGCCGCGCCCTTTTCACTTTGATTGACAGGACCAGGCAGAGAAAACGTAATCACACCTGACCCTGACAATGAAAGTGAAATGGTCGTGGCAGGTGCAGAAAGAGAGGCGCCTCTAGGTTTAAGGGCAACACCCCCGTTGCACTCTGATGCTTATTTGCATATATTAACCCTTTCTACCCCAGGCCAATTTTCACCTTCCTGCCCAGGCCTATTTTTACAAATCGGACATGTGTCACTTTATGTGGTAATAACTTTGGAATTGGAATTTTCTAAATTTGAATTTCTCTACTTAAAAACAAAAAACAAAACTCTTAAAATAGTTATCAGTCAACATTTACCACATGTCTACTTTATGTTGCCATCATTTTGTAAATCTTATTTAATTTTTTTTAGGATGTTAGAAGGTTTAAATTTTTAGAAGTCATTTTTCTAATTTTCAAGAAAATTTCCAAAATTGCTTTTTTAAGCACCAATTTAGTAAAAAAAAGTGATTTTGAGGGCTTAAACAATAGAAATCACCATAAATTACCCCATTTTAGAAACTGAACCACTCAAATTAGTCCTAACTGATGTTACAAACTTTGCTAACCTTTGAGGTGTTCCACAACAGTTTAAAAGAAAATGAAGTTTGAATTTCAAAATGACATTGTTTTTGCAGATTTTTTATGTTAATTTATTTGTTCTACTGCAACACATTTATTACCCTGATTCTTCAGTTTACAGAAACACCCCATATGTGGTCGTAAACTGCTGTATGGGCACACGGCAGGGCTCAAAAGGGAAGAAGCAACATAAGAATTTTGGAGGGCAGATTTCACTGGGACAATTTTAAGTTGCCATGTAACATTTGAAGACACCCCGACAGTAAAAAACAAAACAAAAAGTGACACCAATATGGCACAATACGTACAGGGAGTGCAGAATTATTAGGCAAATAAGTATTTTGACCACATCATCCTCTTTATGCATGTTGTCTTACTCCAAGCTGTATAGGCTCGAAAGCCTACTACCAATTAAGCATATTAGGTGATGTGCATCTCTGTAATGAGAAGGGGTGTGGTCTAATGACATCAACACCCTATATCAGGTGTGCATAATTATTAGGCAACTTCCTTTCCTTTGGCAAAATGAGTCAAAAGAAGGACTTGACAGGCTCAGAAAAGTCAAAAATAGTGAGATATCTTGCAGAGGGATGCAGCACTCTTAAAATTGCAAAGCTTCTGAAGCGTGATCATCGAACAATCAAGCGTTTCATTCAAAATAGTCAACAGGGTCGCAAGAAGCGTGTGGAAAAACCAAGGCGCAAAATAACTGCCCATGAACTGAGAAAAGTCAAGCGTGCAGCTGCCAAGATGCCACTTGCCACCAGTTTGGCCATATTTCAGAGCTGCAACATCACTGGAGTGCCCAAAAGCACAAGGTGTGTAATACTCAGAGACATGGCCAAGGTAAGAAAGGCTGAAAGACGACCACCACTGAACAAGACACACAAGCTGAAACGTCAAGACTGGGCCAAGAAATATCTCAAGACTGATTTTTCTAAGGTTTTATGGACTGATGAAATGAGAGTGAGTCTTGATGGGCCAGATGGATCGGCCCGTGGCTGGATTGGTAAAGGGCAGAGAGCTCCAGTCCGACTCAGACGCCAGCAAGGTGGAGGTGGAGTACTGGTTTGGGCTGGTATCATCAAAGATGAGCTTGTGGGGCCTTTTCGGGTTGAGGATGGAGTCAAGCTCAACTCCCAGTCCTACTGCCAGTTTCTGGAAGACACCTTCTTCAAGCAGTGGTACAGGAAGAAGTCTGCAAGGTAAGAAAAACATGATTTTCATGCAGGACAATGCTCCATCACACGCGTCCAAGTACTCCACAGCGTGGCTGGCAAGAAAGGGTATAAAAGAAGAAAAACTAATGACATGGCCTCCTTGTTCACCTGATCTGAACCCCATTGAGAACCTGTGGTTTATCATCAAATGTGAGATTTACAAGGAGGGAAAACAGTACACCTCTCTGAACAGTGTCTGGGAGGCTGTGGTTGCTGCTGCTGCACGCAATGTTGATGGTGAACAGATCAAAACACTGACAGAATCCATGGATGGCAGGCTTTTGAGTGTCCTTGCAAAGAAAGGTGGCTATATTGGTCACTGATTTGTTTTTGTTTTTGAATGTCAGAAATGTATATTTGTGAATGTTGAGATGTTATATTGGTTTCACTGGTAAAAATAAATAATTGAAATGGGTATATATTTGTTTTTTGTTAAGTTGCCTAATAATTATGCACAGTAATAGTCACCTGCACACACAGATATCCCCCTAAAATAGCTAAAACTAAAAACAAACTAAAAACTACTTCCAAAAATATTCAGCTTTGATATTAATGAGTTTTTTGGGTTCATTGAGAACATGGTTGTTGTTCAATAATAAAATTAATCCTAAAAAATACAACTTGCCTAATAATTCTGCACTCCCTGTATACGTACGTACCAATATGTGATGGATACGTACCAATAAGTGACGGCACCTCGCAGCCCCGCCCACCAACACTGTACTTCGGGATCACGTGGTACGGTTTCATCACTGGTTACCAAGATGTGATGTTACGCCCTCCCTGGGAGTACATAAGGTCAGCTTGGCACAGTTTACACAGACACCTCCTGTCCGCACGGGCACAGAGAGTGATAGAGGGTGGTCCACGCAACCTCTGGTGTGACACAACACTCGCTCACAACCCTGACAAGCTGAGAGAGCCTTTTCATTGCCCCAGTGAAACAGAGCTCTGCCAGCCCGGTAGACTGCCACCAGTTCCTCAATAGATATAAGCCCGGTCTGTTAATGGGATTATATAGAGTCGGAACCAACCCCAAGTAGCTTATAACGTTATGCCGACACTTATATCCGAAACGTGGGGATTCATAATCGAGATACAGAACAGCGCAAGATTAATTTATATATTTAATTGCCTTCAGGGCGCACTAGACACATCACTATATACACACAGATATATACAGAGGTCAGATGTGCAAATACAGATGATATGGTACAAACAGAGTTAAACAGATCAAAAGTTGCATCCCACAAGAGAACTACGGCCAGAAGAATGTCCGTCTCGGTCCCAGGGTCGCAGATATGTAACCGGTCATAATCCCATGATCTCCCGGTTCCATGATGATTGATGGATTTGAGTGATCTATGTAATTAGCTCAGCCCCCCACAGGTAGGGTTTCCTGTAGGATGAGTTAGGATCCATTCACATGTCCGTCTGTGTTTTGCGGACCCGCAGAACACGGACACCGGCAATGTGCGTTCCGCATTTTGTGGACCGCACATCGCCGACACTCTCATAGAAAATGCCTCTTCTTGTCGCAATTATTTTGCGGGACAGAAGTGCGGATCTGAAAATGCGGACAGCAGATTCCAGCCCCATTGAAAATTAATGGGTCCGCACATTTTGCGGACGTGTGAATGAACCTTTAGCCTCCATGCTGGCTGAGTGGGGTGTGAACTGTAAACACGTGGTCTGTTTTGAAGCAGGACCCCCTGTGGAGCCGCCTTCCTCTGCTAGCTGACAGCAAATGGCTCTACATATTCCTCACTGTGACCCTATTTTGGAAACTACAAAATAAGGTGAATGTTTTATTCATATTATTTTGGGGTACATATGATTACATATTACTCTTTGTGAGACAAGGTAACCAAAAAAATGGATGTTCTGGCACAGTTTTATTTTATATTTTTTTAAGATGTTCACCTGACAGAAAAGATCATGTCTTATTTTCTAAAGAGCACATTGTAGGGAGGTGACGATACCAAATAGGTCTACTTTTATTTTATTTTCAGTTTTACATAAATCATTTTTGGAAAAAAAACCAAAAAACATATTTTTGTATTTTTCTGCCAATCGTCTTGTGTAGGGGCTCGTTTTTTACAGGAATAGTTGAAGCTTTCATTGTTACCATTGATTTTTTTGATCATTCAGTATTACACTTTTAGTGGCAAGGTGACCAAAATATGGTTGTTTTGGCAGAATTTTTATTTATTGAATTTTTTACGGCACTTACCTGATGGGGGGGGCATGTGATTTTTTTTTTATAGAGCCGGTCGTTACAAACGCGGTGATACCCAATATGTCTGTTTTTCTATTTTGTTTCTATTTTTTACAATTGTATATGTGTATCATGGGAAAGAGGAAACTATTTTTTTCTTTTGAAAACAATTATTTTTTACTTTTTATTCTTGTCCCACTGTGGGACTTCAACTTTTGGGGATCTGTGTAAGACACCAGGCTGCCTTTCCAGCCATCAGGTCGCCGCCGTCACCGCAGTGTGTGGACCCGATGAGAACGGAAAGGGTCCTGGTACCCTCTGCAAACCCAAAATATGACGCTGTCAGCATTGACTGTGGCATAGAAGGGGTTAATACACCAGCAATCGGTGTATTCACTGATACTGAAGTATACAGCAGGGTCTTGGCTGTCAGTGAAAGCTGGGTCTGTGCCACTGATCGGGAGGGAGCAGATACTGCACCTGTCAGATCACCGGGACGTAGCTAGATGGCACGTTACGTCACGCTGCGCCGTACATGTACACCGCTGGTCGAGAATTGGTTAAAATACTTTCCTTAGCAATGCAGCCATGTACGAACATGTATGCTGGTCAGTGGCCCAAAGTCATTTAACCCTTTAAATCACACTCATGCCCACTTCGATGCCCATCTGTGTGCCAGTCATTTCTGTGGTCATACCGCGTTCAGCTGATTTCCCCTCAGGACAATTTATTTTATCACTGGGAAAAGTTCTCATAATTCATTAACAAAACATGAAAAATACAAATTATGTGAATAATAATAAACTTTAGCTGCGTCCATCGCACAGTGCAGAAATAATTCCGCCATATAGCACATAGAGAACGGCTGCAGTGCAGTATAAGGCCGGGTTCACACGTGACTGGTCAGCTGCAGATTTACTTAGCGATTTCTGTGCGGTAAATCTGCAGCGTTGTACAGAACCAGCAAAGGGAATGAGCTTTTAGTAATTCTCAGTCACACGTCGGGCGGTCACTTCCACAACCCCATAAAGGAGGACATTGTACCAGGGACAGTGACACATAATACTTCAATACTACAGCATGCCCGATACTACAATACATACTTGTAGCAGTAATTACACTGTGCCACCGCTCCACAGGAGACCACGTGCGGTGTACTGACGAGGAAGCGGCGCTCACACTGGAGCATCATCTCCTCTTCCAACAGCTGATAGTCGGGGCTGCCGGGTATCAGATCTCGCCGATCAGATACTGATGACCGATCCTGACAACCGGTTATCAATATAAACGGTCGACAACACCTATAACTGCCTCTGGGTAACTGGAAAAAAATAAAAAACACACCAAAAATGTACATACTAAGAATTTATACATTTGCACGGCCGGTCAATATCCACATAGAGAAAAAAGGAGCCTAATATAGATGAGATCGGTCTAATCTCATACACTGCTGGTTCTGTATTACACTCAGGCTGGGCTTCTCCACATGGAAAATCCGTATGGAATCAGCTGTGGATTACACATGGAAAACACGGAGCGCGAGCGAAATACAGGACAGCTTGGGTTTTCACAAAAGCGTTATGTCCTCCATGTATATACAGAAGATGTACAACCAGCTGTACAAATATACATATATTGAGGCTCACCCAGCCTAAATCGTGCAGTGGAGCTACAAGGACTAAATTGACCCGCCTAGTTAACAAGGGAAACAAATATTAAAATGTAGTATAGTCCGAGAACTCACATACGGGCATAAGGAACGAATATCATTAGTATGAATAAAAACATTTAATAAACATCAGAAAACAATACAATATAAAAAGTGAAAACAAAAATAAAACTCAGATAATGAGACTCCAGTTAAGGGGGGCTTGGTTGGAAATATACTCTATATAAAGTGCTTGTGCTTGAGAGTGTATTTCCTAAGAGAATAAAACGATGAATAAAGTCAATACAACTTCAAACGGGCTGATGCATGTGAAACACCTTGGATGTGCACAGATTGACTCTGAAAAAAACCTCCCAGTCAAAAGGACCCACAGCAATAGTTAAATCCAAACAAAGTTCGGTAAATGTGGTGCGGTAATGATAACCCACACGCCGAGGTGTCCCAACACCACTTGTTACCTGTCCTGAGGTCTTCAGATGGAAATACCATCCTCACAGTAAGTAATGCGTCCTGCTGTTACGGGCCCAAACGAAAGCCACACCAAACGAAGGTAGGGAATGCTGGCTTGTCACGTGATGTGTCGGCAGGAAGTGCTGGCTGGTCACGTGATGTATCAAGTGGTCATGATGGTCCTGATATCGAATATGGAGGAAGTAAACTCAATGAAATAACCATGGAGGGATACACCAAATGGAAAAGGATTTAGGAAAACTAGAGGAATGGTAAAAAATCTGGCAACTAAAATTTTATGTTGATAAATGCAAGATAATGCACCTGGGGCGTAAAAACCCAAGAGCAGAATATAAAATCAGTGATACAGTCCTAACCTCAGTATCTGAGGAAAGGGATTTAGGGGTCATTATTTCAGAAGACTTAAAGGTAGGCAGACAATGTCACAGAGCAGCAGGAAATGCTAGCAGAATGCTTGGGTGTATAGGGAGAGGCATTACCAGTAGAAAGAGGGAGGTGCTCATGCCGCTCTACAGAGCACTAGTGAGTATTGTGCTCAGTACTGGAGACCATATCTCCAGAAGGATATTGATACTTTGGAGAGAGTTCAGAGAAGAGCTACTAAACTGGTACATGGATTGCAGGATAAAACTTACCAGGAAAGATTAAAGGACCTTAACATGTATAGCTTGGAAGAAAGACGAGACAGAGGGGATATGATAGAAACTTTTAAATACATAAAGGAAATCAGTAAAGAGGATACAGCGGCTCACTACTATTTCGTATGGATAGGTGCTCACCCTCAGGTCCTACCCTCAGGAGCAAAAAATTGATATGACGTAAATATATAGATGAGGGAGCACACTCAAAAGAAAACACTATTGGATGATGTAAACTTGATTTAATAAAATAAAAGCAAACCCCTAAAATACACATAAAACATACATCAAATTTAGAATATGCAATATGCAGCAATCAAATGCAATAGATATCAGAAAAAAGCACCAATGTCCCACTTGTAGTTATAGATATAGGGATCGCTGCCGTATAGTTAGGTATCTGACACACAGTTTAGTGGTAAGATAACCTATAGTGTTCCAATTGGAAATTGATGGAAACGTCTAAATTATTAGTGATCAATGTCACTCACTGTAGATACAGCACTATACCCCTTAGGATGTTGGCATATCAGAGTGAGCATGGATTCCAAACAACAAATAAAGGAAGTTGGACATCAGCAAGATCGAAAAATACCAGCGAAAAACACCAACGATTTACCTCCACTATCAAAGTTACAGCTGCACAGTAGTGACGTCATATACAAGCGTCTACCCGGAACCCCAGAGATCAGGTCACGTGGGACGCCACAGCCGGCCGTGTACGGCTACCTGAGAGACCAACGCTGCAATTTCGCAGATAGAAGGGGTAAGAATAGGAAGCTACAGCGGCGAGAACCAGTAAGTAACTTGGAGGGTGTATACGCATCTCTGTATAAATTTAACACCGGACTTTGACGTCTGATCCGAGTCACCATTAGCACCCCAAGTGGATGCAGTGCCACACGTATCTAACAGGATTTTAACAATTAAAGATTAAGTTATCATCTACACCTTATTTCCAGTTGGAATATTGTCTAGAGCCACAGCACCATAGCTGCAGCACGGTGCGGACTTTCTAACATCACCCTAAGGGGTATAGTGCTGTATCTACAGTGAGTGACATTGATCACTAATAATTTAGACGTTTCCATCAATTTCCAATTGGAACACTATAGGTTATCTTACCACTAAACTGTGTGTCAGATACCTAACTATACGGCAGCGATCCCTATATCTATAACTACAAGTGGGACATTGGTGCTTTTTTCTGATATCTATTGCATTTGATTGCTGCATATTGCATATTCTAAATTTGATGTATGTTTTATGTGTATTTTAGGGGTTTGCTTTTATTTTATTAAATCAAGTTTACATAAAGGAAATCAACAAGGTAAAAGAGGAGAGAATATTTAAAAGAATAAAAACTGCTACAAGAGGACATAGTTTTAAATTAGAGGGGGCAATTCACCATGACGGCCACAATGAGATTGACCCTTGACCTCTGTAGGGGCAGGAACACATGAAGAGAGATTAAATTCCCCCCACTCCTCCACCTCTTCAGTGCTTTACAAATTACCCCTAATATATTATCATTTATATCTTACCCCGTATATTTCATATATATATATATATATATATATATATATATATAAAATATTTTTTTTATTATTTTAATTTTTTGGGATGGGAATAGTACGGGCCGTCATGGTGGATTCAAGGAAATGGAATTACCGGTAAGTCTAATTGCGGTTTTTCCATTTCATCTACCATGACGACCACAATGAGAGGTAACAAATGACTAAGTGGGTGGGGATATCACCTGGAGAACCCTCCGGCCAAAAAGAATCTCATTAGAGTCCGGAAGACTAAGACGATAGTGTCTCACAAAGGTATTTACACTTGATTAGGTTGCAGCCTTACAGATCTGGTCAAGTGAGACACCTCCTTTCTCAGCCCAAGAGGAGGCAGTGGCCCTAGTGGAATGGGCTTTAATGACCCCCAGGGCTGGATTTGCCTTGAATCAAATAGCAACACTCAATGGTGGATCTAATCCATGGAGGATTTAGAGAGTTTTTTCCCCCTATTTCTCCCTGAGAACTGTATTAGAAGATTATTATCCTTCCTGAATTCCTGGGTAGTCTCAAGATATTGAATGACTGTATCTCTGACATCTAATAGGCGTATTTTATCATCTGTCCCTCTATCCTGGGACCTGGTAATGGAGGGTAGAAATATCTCCTGGTCACAGTGGAAGGAGGAGACCACTTCAGGGAGGAACCCGGGATCGAGCTTTAAATGAATGTGATCCTCTTTGATCTGGAGATACGGTTCCTTGCAGGAAAGGGCCTGAAGTTCTCCAAAACGTCTGGCTGAGGTTATTGCTATCAGGAAAGCTGTTTTTAGGGAAAGGTGCTTTAAAGAAATATCAGACAGCGGCACAAAGGAAGGTTTTATTAAACCTTCTATGATGGTGTTAATGTCCTAAGTGGGAGCCCTAGATTTAAGTGTAGGTCTTAGTCTGATTGCTGCTCTAATGAATCTCCTGACCCACCTGTGATCGGCTAGGCTGGAGTCGTAGAAGGTGCTAAGAGCCGATATTTGTACCTTCAGGGAACTGGGTCTCAACCCTAATTCCAAACCGTTCTGAAGGAAATCTAAGATCTTATTGATGGGAGGAGAGGAGGTGTCAGGGTGATCCACCCCTAACCAGGAACAGTATCTCTTCCAGATTTTAAGATAGATGGAAGATGTAACTTTCTTCCTACTGGCTTTGAGGGTGAGGATTACTCTATCTGAAAGGCCTCTACTTCTTAAGGTCTCGCTCTCAGGATCCAAACAGCTAGTCTGAATATTCTTGGGTCGGGATTTTGAAGAGGGCCCTGGACTAGCATGTCTCTCTGAAAGGGGATCTCCCAAGGACCCTCCAACAACAGCTGTTTCAGTGTGGAAAACCAGCTCCTTTTTGGCCATAGAGGAGCTTTCAGGATTAGAGTGGTTGGTTCTCCTAGGAACTTCTGGATGACTCGAGAGATTAGAGGTATTAGAGGGAACGCGTACGCTAGTCTCCATTTCCAGCGTATTAATAGAGCGTCTATCGCCCAAGGTCTGTCCCCTGGATTTAAGGAGCAAAAGAGATCTACCCAAGTGTTTAGCCTGGAAGCAAATAAATCTATTTCGGGATGACCCCATCTTTCGGATATCTTTGAAAGATCCTCCTGTTCAGGGACCATTCTCCCGGATCTATTCTCTCTCTGCTACAGTAGTCTGCCACTGTATTTTCACATCCTTTCAAGTGGACAGCGGAGAGCGATAAGGTGTTTTTTTCTGCCCAAGAGAAGATTCTTTTTAACATTTCTCCTAGCAGGCTGGACTTTGTCCCTCCCTGGTGTCTCAGATTTGCCACGGTTGTGGTGTTGTCAGACAGGATCTTTAGATGCTGATCTTTTAACAAACCTTCTCCTTTTGTTATGGCCTTGAAAACTGCGTATAGTTCTCTGAAGTTGGATGAATTTCTTTTTATGTCCTCTGGCCAGGTATCCTGAAAAAAATGGTCTCCTATTTTGGCTCCCCAGCCCTCGAGACTTGCGTCCGTTATTACTTGAACCTCTGGATGGTTCCGCCAATCCAGTCCCTTGAGTAGTCTTTTCTTTTGTTTCCACCAGTTGAGATCTGATTTCACAGACTGTGGTATCCGGATCTGTCTGTCCAGGTCTCCCTGTCTTCCATTCCATTCCCTCAGGAGCCATCCCTGGGTTATTCTCGTGTGGCTCTGGCACCAAGGTACTGAAGGTAGGCAGGCGATTAGTCTTCCTAATAAGCTCATGGCTTCCCTGATGGAGCATCTGTGAGATCTCTGAAACTCCACGACTTTCTTTATCAGAATCTCTGTTTTGTCCTGAGGAAGAAAGGTTTTTAGTAAGGTTGAGTCCAGTTCTACCCCTAGGAACCTTATTCTCCTGGATGGAGTGAGTGTGGACTTCTTTTTGTTTATAATCCAACCGAGATGCGTTAGAGTTTCTGAAAACCTGTGAGTTGCAAATAGGTTTTCTTCTGTCCTGCCGAGAATCAGAAAGTCGTCGAGGTATGGAATGATCGTTATGCCCTCTCGGCGAAAATAAGCCACCATCTCTACCACGAGTTTTTTAAAAATTCTGGGTGCAGAGGAGATGCCAAATGGAAGAGCGATGTACTGGAAGTGGTGGATCGAACCGTCCGAACCTTTTAGTGCGAACCGTAGGTACTTCTGAGAGAGCTGGTGAATAGGGATATGATAATAGGCAACCTTGAGGTCGATTGACGACATAAATGCCCCCTTTTGGATGAGAGGAATTGTGGATGAGATAGTCCCCATCTTGAACTTCCTGTACAGAATGGACCTGTTTAATGGCTTTAGATTTATTATAGTCCGGAAGGACTGGTTTGGTTTCTTTACCAGAAAGAGGTTGGAGTAGAATCCCTTTCTCTCTTCTGGTTTTGTAACTCTTTGGTAATTCTGCCCTGTTTTGGGAAGAGATACGGAATCTCTTTGGGGGGACTGATGTGAATTCTATCTTGTAACCCTGGGAGAGGATATTTAGTGCCCAGGGGTTTGAGGTGATCTTTTCCCAAGAAGATAGGAAGCGTATCAGTCTGCCCCCTACCTCGGCATCATTGCTGTTTGGCGTGTCTGTTTTGAGGATTAAGGCTGAAGCCTCGCCCTCTTCCTCCCTTAGGGTAGCTCCATCTTCCGGATTTTAACTTTACCCCTATAGGATCGCTGTTGGGGTTGAAACTGACGAAAGGGCTTTTTTTTAGTTTCTTTATCCTCAGGAAAACCCTTTTTCTTATCTGCAGCTCTTTCTAGAATATTGTCTACAGTGGGTCCAAATACAAATTCTCCCGAGAATGGGATAGAACAGAGTTTGACTTTGGAGGCTTTGTCCCCTGACCAGGCTTTCATCCATAGCGCCCGGTGGGCAACATTGGAAAAAGCTGCTTCTTTTGTGGAGAAGAGGATCGATTCTGCGGAGGCATCAGCTAGAATTGCTGTGGCGGATCGGAGAAGCGGGATAGAATCACGAATCTCCTCTCTAGAGGTATTATTTTTTAGATGTTCATCAAGCTCTCCTAGCCAAATGTACATAGCCCTGACCACGGATGTTGCTGCTATGTTTGTTTTGATCCCAAACATCGCAGATTCCCAGGACTTTTTTAGCAGCCCGTCCACTTTTCAATCCATCGGATCGCCAAGCTGAGAGGAGTCCTCGAAAGGTAAAGCTGTTCTCTTTACCACCTTGGCCACTTGTATGTCAACCTTAGGGGTTTCATTAAATATCTTGCATTCCGTCTGGTCAAAGCAAAGTCTGTTTCTGAACTCCTTAGGGACCCCTAACCTCTTTTCTGGATCAAACCACTCTTCCATAATCAATTCCCGTATATTTTCATTTATTGGGAAAAGGATGGATGTCTTTGATCTAAGACCCCCGAACATCTCATCCTGGACAGTACGGGGTTTAGGGGGTGAAGAAAAAAAGGATTGATTGGTCCAGCTTGTATTCGTGGTAATCCAAAGCTTTATTCAAAATTCAGTAAAATCCAGGTACAGGAATGCAGGTCTACATGTTTCAGGCTCAATAAAATCCTAGCCCTTACTCATGACATTTTCCAGTACACTGCAGAAAGTTTTTATAGAGAGGAGGGAGGGACTGACTTTCTCACCTGAGGTGATCAGGCTGAGGTTCAACCCCTCACATCCCATCCACAAACCAACACTCAGTTAAAAGCATACCATAAATTTATGTGATTTATAAAAACATAAAAAGAAATAGCAATGACATATTCAGAAAAAAATTATATAGTAATAATGACGGATCTGGGTGAAAAAAATGATGAGAAAGGAGGAATACTATATGGTCAATAGTTTGAAAATCAATATTGTAAGATGAGGTCAAGTTTTTTATTCAGACCATGGGGTTGGCGACTTTCTAACTGGAAAATCCAGTAGGATTCTCTATTCAGAAGTTTACGTTTTCTGTCACCACCTCTTAAAGGTTTTTTGACTTTTTCGATACCTTGTGCTGACATATATGAGACATCCCCACCATGCACTGTGGCAAAATGGAAACTTGCCGCAGATACATTACGGTTTGCATGGTGCGGTATGTCTGATATATGTTTTCTAATGCGCGTTTTTATGGCATTTGTTGTACATCCTACATATTGCAGCTTGCATTTGGTGCATGTTATGCAATAAATGGCAAAGGTGGTGTTACAATTGAGAAAGGAGTGAATCTTAAAAGTCTGGCCATTAACAGTAGATTCAAAATTCTGGCTGATTTTCATGTATTTGCAACAAATACTAATGGAATGACCACATTTGTAGTTCCCCTTTGTGGATAACCAAGTGCTCTGAATAGAGCAAGATTTGTCATTTCTAAAAAGGGAGGGACTTACTGAGCTAGCTATGGTGGGTGCTTTTTTAGCTGCACATTTTACACCTTTTTGTGCCATTGCTGCCCATGCCTTGTCGCAGGCCAAAACCGGAAAGTGTTTTTTTACAATATTGCAAATTTGGGTGTATTCTTTGCTATATTGTGTTACAAAGATATTTTTTCTTTCATGGTTCAATGTCTCTCTGATATTGTGACTATGTTTTTTCACATTAATAGTTAATAATGAATTTCTGTCAATGTTTGATACCTCTCTATTGCATTTGTCCAACATTTTTTGTGAATAAGCCCTATGTGTCAATCTTTTAGTAATGTTTTCTGCCTCTGTTTTGTAGGTTGACTCGTCACTGCAATTCCTTCTGGCTCTAATTAGTTCTCCCTTAGGTATATTCCTGATGGTATGTGTGGGATGGCATGATTGTGCATGCAGTAGTGTATTACCAGCTGTTTGCTTTCTGTGTGTGCTGGTGTAAATGGAGGCTGTGGCGGAGTCCCCCCTGAGTCTGAGATCTAAAAATTCGATGTTATTCATACTGTGTTGAACGGTAAATTGAATACCATTTACACAGGAATTCAGATAATCCGTGAACAGCGGTACGGCCGCCACATCGCCCGACCAGATAAAGATCAGGTCGTCGATGTAACGGCCATACCACCTCACGCAATCCGAAAAAGGGTTGGTGTCGATGAGGAGAAAGCTCCTCTCCCACCATGCCATAAAAATATTAGCGATGGAGGGAGAGAACTTGGCCCCCATCGACACCCCTGATGTCTGCAGGAAAAACTTTCCATCAAACATGAAATAATTTAGTCTCAGTAGGAAGTCCACCACAGCCACCACATACTCTGATAGCACCACAGAAAGATTTCCAAAGTTTTCCAAAAACCAAACCAGGGAAGTATGGACCATATTATGAGGGATGCTAGGGTAAAGTGCAATTACATCCGCAATGACCCAAGAATATTTCTGGGACCATTCAAGCTCCTGTATTGCTTGTAGAACTGATTTGGTATCCCTTAAAAAACCAGGGATGTTGGGGATCAAAGGTTGCAATAACGAGTCAACCCACTGGCAGAGACGTTCAGAATAGGACCCTATGCCCGAGACGATTGGTCTCAGGGGAGGTGGAAAAATTAATTTGTGGACTTTTGGTAAGGCATGTAGAATAGGGGTGACAGGAAAGGCAACAAAAATATAGTCCTGATCTTTTTGGCT
The DNA here is from genome assembly GCF_014858855.1 of Bufo gargarizans. NCBI lineage: Eukaryota > Metazoa > Chordata > Amphibia > Anura > Bufonidae > Bufo > Bufo gargarizans. The sequence goes on from NC_058083.1 coordinate 517,204,832, forward strand.
AAGAATACCCAAATTGAAACCATGCATCAATAAAGTTTTCAGTTCTGATTGAAAGGAGGGGAGCGGGTCACCTGATAAACTCATATAGGTCTTATCTTTTTGTAACATCTGATTAATTTGGCATCTATAGAGTTCACTATCAAGAATGACCACAGCTCCCCCCTTATCAGCTTGTTTCACAACAATATCATCTCTGTTTTGGAGACTGCGCAATGCTAATGATTCTTTCTTAGACAAATTGTCAGTATGAAGATCATTATGTTGTGAAGCTACAAAAATGCTCAATGAGACAAGATCTCTTTCAACCAGTTCCTGAAACCTATCCAGTGCATGAGACCTGGATTGCACCGGATAGAAATCACGGTTGGAAGGGTTAAAGTCTGGTGAGCAATGCATGGTGTCAAGTGGGAGACAAGTATTTTTCAATTCTATTAAATCATAAATGTGTAACATTTCATTGAAAGACATACTGGTAACATTAAATGTTTGGTCTGATATGGATGGAGCAATAGCTTCATCAAGGTCCGGTTTAACATTGGAGGTGAACACATTGGTCGCAGCGTCACTTGAACTACACAGCTGTGAATCAACTGATTGAAAATGCTGCTGCAGGGTTAGGCTGCGGGCCAGTCTGTTCACGTCCAATATGGTTCTATATAGATCAAAATGACATGATGGCGCAAAGGTGAGACCTTTGCCTAGAACCTTAAGTTCATATTCCGATATAGTACACGCCGACAGATTGATTATCTGTAGTTCGTTTTCCCCCGTCTGGATCTTGCAGGATAGCGACGGCTTTCTATGTCTCCGTCCCCCTCTGCGTTTAGGGGTTTAGGGGGTGTCCTCAATCCCCATTGTAGACCTGATAGCCCATAGCAGTTCCTCCATTTCATCCGAAGGGAAAAAATATTTTTTATCCTCATCCAAAATCTCCCCCTCTGATAGGGGGTCCTCATTATGAATTTGTCTGGATGAGACGGAGGCCTCTTCCGCATCCTCAGCTTCTGAGAAGTATAAAATGGAGAGCTTGCGTTTCTTGGGAGGATTAGGAGTACTGCCGGGAGTCGACATAGAAGCCAAGGAAGACTTAATTTCGTCCAGAATAAAGGATTTCATCTCTGTAAGAATATTTGGTTATTCTTCCTTCCAGATTTCAGCTGTGCAAGACTTGCATAGTCTTTTCTTATAATTCTCCGGTAGCCTTTTTGAGCAAGCATTACACTTTAGTAACTTCACTTTTGCTTTAGACTCTTTAGTACCCTGGAAGTGAGGGAATAACCAAATATACCGCAGTTAGCAATTAAGGGCAAGTGCTGTTTTAACAATACAACCCCCCCCCCGGGGGGGAACTCACAGTACTGACGGCAGAGGGATCAGGACCTTTGTGGCGGGGAGTAGGTGTCTCTGACATCGTGGTAATTGCAGGCAAATGCTGGCTGCAACCGCGATCTCTTCAGCAGCCCCGGCGTCTGACATCATCAAGCTGCGACCCGAGCAGTCGGCGTGTGCCTGCGTCGCACCTACCTCTGTATAGGTGCGTGCGTGCGTCGGCACGGCTCGCCTCCTAATGCTTGCGCTCCATGCACCACACCTTCTCCCCTGGCCGGTCATGTGGATACAAGGAGGACGCCGAACACAGCGTGCGAACCTCTATGTGAAGCCGGCACCCCAGACTGCTGCCTGATGCGAGGAAGGAGGTCTCCCTGACTCTAAGGCCTCATGCACACAACTCTATGTATTTTGCGGTCCGCAAAAAATATGGATGACGTCCCTGTGCATTCCGTATTTTGCGGAACGGAACAGCTGGTCCCTAATAGAACAGTCCTATCCTTGTCCGTAATGCAGACAATAATAGGAAATACGGAAACGGAATGCACATGGAGTACCTTCCGTTTTTTTTTACGGACCCATTGAAGTGAATGGTTCCGTATACGGTCCGCAAAAAAACAGAACGGACACGGAATGAAAATATGTTAGTGTGCATCAGGCCTAAACCTGCCCCTAAATGTACATTTACATGACAGTGTGTAATCCTTTTCCGTTTTGCGGTCCGCAAATAACGGAACCGTGTATCCGTGATTTGTTTCCGTTGTGCTTCCGCATCCTTTCCGTTCCGTGTGTCTGCATTTTGCAATAGTAATATCAGAATATTTTAAACCAAGCTCAGGGGGCAGGGACTTCAATTACATGGAAACGGATCCAATAAAACATATGGAAAGGTTTCTGTATGTCTTCGACTTGAATGGGGCTGCAGACCGATCTGTGCGGACAATAGTAGAACAAGCTTCATATTTTTGCAGAGAAGAAATGCGGAAACGCGGATGAAGACAACATACTGAAAGTTATCCGCACTTTTCACCCATAGGAATGAATGGACCCGCTTCTATCCCGCAAAAAGTTGAATGGACGCGGATAAAATTATACGGTCGTGTGAATATAGCCTAATCCTAACCCACACAGGAGACGGCACAGAACATGGAGAGGACGTCCCACAGCCCAGCACACAGGACACTTACCTGAACCTCACTTATCACCACCACATATCTCAGTGGTGATCTTGTGTGGGAGGAGTCAGGCTCCAGGCTGTGCTGCTGGAAGAGGTAAAGGACCTGTGATGATGTCATGATCATGTGATTTAGTGTGGGAGGAGTCATGCTTCAGACTGTGCTCCCAGAGGAGGTAAAGGACCTGTGATGATGTCATGGCCATGTGATCCTGTGTTGGAGGAGTCAGGCTGCAGGCTGTGCTGCTGGAAGAGGTAAAGGACCTGTGATGATGTCATGATCATGTGATCATGTGTGGGAGGACCTACGCGTCAGACTGTGCTGCTGGAGGAGGTAAAGGACCTGTGATGATATCATGACCATGTGATCTAGTGTGGGAGGAGTCATGCTTCAGAGTGTGCTCCTAGAGGAGGTAAAGGACCTGTGATGATGTCATGACCATGTGATCCTGTGTGGGAGGAGTCAGGCTGCAGGCTGTGCTGCTGGAAGAGGTAAAGGACCTGTGATGATGTCATGATCATGTGATCCTGTTTGGGAGGACCTACGCAGCAGACTGTGCTGCTGGAGAAGGTAAAGGACCTGTGATTATATCATAACCATGTGATCTAGTGTGGGCGGAGTCATGCTTCAGAGTGTGCTCCTAGAGGAGGTAAAGGACGTCTGATGATGTCATGACCATGTGATCCTGTGTGGGAGGGGTCAGGCTCTAGGCTGTGCTGTTGGAAGAGGTAGAGCACAGTCTGCAGGAGTCTGTGATCTCTAAATGGTATTTGTTCTAGGGAAGGGACAGACACCCAGCAGCAGCTGTCTCTCTCTCTCTCTCTCTCTCTCTCTCTCTCTCGCTGCTGTCGGGAAAGAGTGAGCTCTGCTGGGGGAAGTGTCAAGAGATTACTTCTAGTGTTGATCGAGCATGCTCAGCCGAACACCGCATGTACTTGAGCGCAATGCCGAGTCTCCTCCCCGCACGTTTGTTGGCTGCTACGTGCAGTTAAGTACTGCCCTTCACTGTAATGCCATAGCCATGTTGGTTACTGGCATTACATGATTGGCTGACCGGAAGGTGTCATAGGGTGCTATATAGCACCTGATGACACGTGTTTGGCTCAGTGTTAGTCAGGAAGAGCTGTACTGAAGAAGGGAAAGATAGTGTAAGGAGTAAAATTTGATTATTTTTAGTTGAAAAACTTGTCAGAGACCCAAAAGTCCTTTTAAGGACTATTGTTGTGTGGCATCAATATATATTTTTAGCGCAACCTGCGCTAAATTGCTAAAACTTTAGAGACAGCGACATTATCTGTGCTACATCTCCTGTGTAACGTGTGCGCATCCAAAAATATCTGTGACATCCAGTGTACTTTTTCCGTAGACGGTGTCTGCAGGGGACGGTGACATTAGCTGCGCTACATCTTCTGTGTAACGTGTGCGCATCCAAAAAATATCTGTGACATCAGCGACATTATCTGCGGTATTTCTCCTGTGTAACGTTTTCACATCCCAAATACCTTTGACATTTCCTGTAATTTTTTATTAGCCGCTGGTGACAGCATTGACATTATCTGCTGTATTTCTCCTATGTGACGTTTCCACATCCAAATACCTGTGACATTCCCTGTAATTTTTTATTAGTCGCTGCTGATATCAGCGACATTATCTGTGGTATATCTACTGTGTGACGTTTCCACATCCAAATACCTGTGACATCCCCTGTAATTTTTTTATTAGCCGCTGCTGACATCAGCAACATTATCTGCTGTATGTGGCACACTGAGCATGAGTGCTTGGCTTGTGTTCTGGGGACTCGGAGCTCCCCCTTATTCAAACAAATAACTGTCCATTCTCTCCCTTTCCATCTTCCCCCACATCCTAAACAAGACCCCTGCCAGAAACTTCTTAGTTCCTGACCCAGAAACTTCTTAGTCCCTGACCCAGAGGTGACAACGATCACTGACCTCCACGACACTTTATATAAACATGCCTGTATAGTGGACAGCTTCAAAGGGGTTTATTACTTTACTAGACATTAAGCCTGTTACAATAACGGGCGCTAGAACAGTAGTGCTGGCACTGTGATGGGATATCTGTGAATGGTACTGTTATGGGGGATCTGTGGATGGCACTGTTATGGGGGGATCTGTGGATGGCACTGTTATGGGGGGATCTGTGGATGGCACTGTTATGGGGGATCTGTGGATGACACTGTTATGGGAAATCTGTAGATGGCACACTGTTATGGGGGTATCTGTGAATGGTACTGTTATGGGGGATCTGTGGATGGCACGGTTATGGGGGGATCTGTGGATGGCACTGTTATGGGGGGATCTGTGGATGGCACTGTTATGGGGGGATCTGTGGATGTCATTGTTATGGTGGGATCTGTGGATGACACTGTTATGGAGGGATCTGTGGATGACACTGTTATGGAGGGATCCGTGGATGGCACTGTTATGGGGGGATCTGTGGATGGCACTGTTATGGGGGATCTGTGGATGGCACTGTTATGGGGGGATCTGTGGATGGCACTGTTATGGGGGGGGATCTGTGGATGGCACTGTTATGGGGGGATCTGTGGATGGCACTGTTATGGGGGGGATCTGTGGATGGCACTGTTATGGGGGGAACTGTGGATGACACTGTTATGGGGGGATCTGCGGATGGCACTGTTATTGTCACGGCTGAGGATGGGAGAAACCCTCAGCCGTGCGATGCCAGAAGATGATTGTCGCTACTTGGCCATGACAGGAATCAGGGAGCAGGTCACCTCCTATTATATCTCTAATTCTGACCCTAAATTCTAGCTGTATGAGCCGACCCTGATGGTAGGAGGGCTCATACTCCGGAACCTTGGTCCCTACTAGCCCTCCGGGTGGCCCTGAACTAGGAGCAGGGTAAGACGACCTGTTCCTCCTAGGCACGGACGAACAGGAGTCTCACTGGCCAAGCTGCAAGGAGAAGGGGAACATCAACAGACATATGGATATGACAGGTGAACCAAGCAGTTCCACACTAACCTGCCACAGCCTTGCTGACTTGAACCCGTGCTCAAATACGCTGTCAACACAAACACTAAGGAGACAACACACATCAAAACACACAGGTAACCAGGACATCCATAGCTGCAATAAATATCAAGAGCATAAAAACATCAACTTAACATCAGACATTCTTTTTATGACCGCAAGGGTGGCCCTTACTGGAAAGATGGTATATGAACCAGGAGGATGACTCCAACAAACCGCATGGCTGAAGTACCCCTCAACAACTGCCTTCCAGCAGGAAGCTAAATAGCCAAAGCGGCTACACCCACACTAGGAAAGGGGTTAACCCTTCCATCACCAAACAAGGTAAGTGTAACTTAAAGGGGAAGTGTACACACCACAAACTCCCTCATACCAAACATAGAAAGTGCTCACTAAAACCACACGTTGCCAAAGGCAACCGCATGCTGTGACCTCGAGCGCCTAGCAACCGCTCAAGCCGCTCCTCTGCTAACAACCTTATGTTGCCAACGGCAACCACACGTGAGGCAAGATACAGAGCTCACACCTGTGGTTGACAACATAAAACAAACCGCTGACAACTGCATGCGAACCAAGGAGTCACGACCACAACCATGGTCGTGACAGTTATGGGGGATCTGTGGATGGCACTGTTATAGGGGATCTGTGGATGATACTGTTATTAGGGATCTGTGGATGGCACTGTTATGGGGGGGATCTGTGGATGACAGTGTTATGGGGGATCTGTGGATGACAGTGTTATGGGGGATCTGTGGATGACACTGTTATGGGGATCTGTGGATGTCACTGTTATGGGGGATCTATGGATGACAGTGTTATAGGTGATCTGTGGATGACAGTGTTATAGGGGATCTGGGGATGACACTGTTGTGGGGGATCTGTGGATGGCACTGTTATGGGGGATCTGTGGATGACACTGTTATGGGGATCTGTGGATGTCACTGTTATGGGGGATCTATGGATGACAGTGTTATAGGTGATCTGTGGATGACAGTGTTATAGGGGATCTGGGGATGACACTGTTGTGGGGGATCTGTGGATGGCACTGGTATGGGGGGATCTGTGGGTGGCACTGTTATGGGGGATCTGTGGGTGGCACTGTTATGGGGGATCTGTGGATGACACTGTTATGGGGGATCTGTGGATGACACTGTTATGGGGGATCTGTGGATGACACTGTTATGGGGGATCTGTGGATGACACTGTTATGGGGGATCTGTGGATGGCACTCTTATGGGGGCGCTGTGGCTGACACTGTTATGGGGCTGGTCTGTGGCTGACACTTATTGGGGTCTGTGGCTGACACTGTTATGGGGGTATCTGTGGCTGACACTGTTATGGGGCTGGTCTGTGGCTGACACTTATTGGGGTCTGTGGGTGACACTTATTGGGGTCTGTGGCTGACACTGTTATGGGGGTATCTGTGGATGACACATAGCATCTTATGCTATGTGTCATCCACAGATCCCCCCCATAACAGTGTCGCTGTTTAGTGTGAATGTAATGGCAGCGGGGCCCGGTGCAGTCACTGTATTGCACCGGCCCCGCTCAGAGTAGTAATACTTTGAATAACTATAATAATAACGATCTTCACTTCTTCACTTACTACATGGTGAGGCAGGAGGCCGGGCGGCCAGGCACTGGCGGCGTAACTCACTACGTCATGCGCCTGCGCCGCCTGCTTCATTCATGCAGTGGGCAGAGCAGGGGCGTCACTTAGTGAGTTACGCTACCAGTGCCTGGCCCCCCGCCAGGCCTCCTGCCTCACCATGTAGTAAGAGAGAAAGTAGACATAAACCCTATGTAGACTCCGTTTAGGGCGATTCTAGTGTGAACCGATTTCTCTGATATGTATAATCAGGCTTTGATATTGCTATAACTGTATGGCACTCACGCTGGATTGGCTGATACAGCGCTTGGCCGTGATGTGCTGTGCGCTGGGTCACGTGGGGACGCCGCTGTGTTTCCTTGGGAGGCGGGCTGGAACACATGGCTTGCGTTCCACCCCTCCTCCTGACGAATGCGGCGCCTCCATGATGTACTCGGCGGGCATCATCAAGCACAAGCGCTCGGTAAACAGGTATCAGCTGCATTATATTATTAGCCCACATCTTGAAGCTACATGGGGGTATAAAGAGGGAGCCATGACGACATTTCATTAACCTCCTGACAAAGCTGAGGCGAAACGCGCGTCGGGGTTCCAGCCTGCCCTGTGTCCGTTGTCTCTGCCCTCCAACATGTCTTTGGATATATTTGTTTTTCCAGCAGGTACCTGTGGGCGAGCTTTTTGCTTATAGCCTCTATTTTGATGGCTTGGTGTATAGGGACTTATCTACCTGAACACTCCAGATAGATATTGTGTAACCTGTTTTGTCACTATTTATATATTACTTAGGGCCCTACACCTTTATAGACTCTCTTCAGGGTTATGCAGTGGAGCGAGGATCACAGTTACTCGTAGTGGTTTTGTACCAGATACTATTTACTTGTAAATCACCCCACTGCATATTGCACATACACCTTACATGTGTTCCATCTGTTTGGCGGGTTATTGAGACACCGGCGGGGGGACTACGGCATCCAGGTTGTTTGCTGACTTTTTCCAATTAATTCTGTGTAATAATGTCTAATATCTGTGAATTCTGATCAATTTATGATATAATAAAGTATATATATTATTAAATATACTGGGCTTAACTTGAACTGAGCCTGTGGTCTTCCATTTTCTCAATATGTTCCTAACTGTGGAAACAGAAGCTGAAATCTCTGAGACGGCTTTCTGTATCCTTCCCCTAAACCATGATGGTAAACAATCTTTGTCTTCAGGTCATTTGAGAGTTGTTTTGAGACCCCCATGTTGCTACTCTTCAGAGAAAATTAAAAGAGGAGGGAAACTTACAATTGACCCCCTTAAATACTCTTTCTCATAATTGGATTCACCTGTGTATGTAGGGCAGGGGTCACTGAGCTTACCAAGCCAATTTGAGTTCCAATAATTAGTTCTAAAGGTTTTGGAATCAATAAAATGACAACAGTGCCCAAATGTATGCACCTGCCTAATTTTGTTTAAACAATTATAGCACACTTTCTGTAAATCCAATAAACTTCATTTCACTTCTCAAATATCACTGTGTGCGTCTCCTATATGATAGATTTAACTGACATTTTTTTATCGTAACAACCAAAGATTTATACAGGAAAATCATGACGATTTACAAGGTTGCCCAAACTTTCGCATCCCACTGTTCAACTGCCTAAAGTAGGAGTATAGGAATTTGTCCTTGTGTGTGTTGATCTCTTTTCAGGGTGGCTGGAAGCCTTCCCAGTAGCAAAGGCAAATGCAAAGAACACAGCAAAAAAGCTGGTCAGCGAACTGGTGTGCAGGTATGGTGTCCCTGAAGTTATTGAATCAGACAGGGGTTCCCACTTCACAGGAGAAGTAATGAGGGAAGTGATGCAGGCTTTACGGGTCACTAAAGCTTTCCATACAGCATACCATCCCCAAAGCAGCGGCCGTGTCGAGCGCCTGAATGACACGCTCAAATTGAAAATTCAGAAAGCCATGAAAGAAACTCAGTGGCCTTGGCTAGTGTTTTTCTTTAGCCTTATACTCTGTCAGGACCACTCCAAACAGAAAGATAGGATTATCCCCATTTGAGATTCAGCGCCCCCAGATTAGGATTGTATTTTCCACAACAGTTGCAAATTAACTATGATAGCCTAACAAGCTACATGCGGGCCTTCACAAAGAGGCTTAAGCACACCCATAAACAAGTGTTTTCTTCCCATCCAGATCCAGATGGGAAGTAACACACAGTCTGCAACCAGGAGACTGAGCGGTGATAAAAAGACAAGTGAGGAAAATCCTGGATCCCTGATTTGATGGTCCTTTGACTACTTTTACAGCAGTAAAGGTTGAAGGAAAGCCTAACTGGATACATGGCTCTCACTGCAAGAAAGTTCCAATGCCCAAGGATGAGGATCCTCCTGCTGATGGCCGCCCTAATCCTGGGAACAGCACTGTACCAATAACTGAAGGACAAAGCACTTATCCAACACCACCAGGTGTTGTTTAGAGGACTCATCGACATGGACAGTAAAACTAAAGACTGTTGGATCTGTACTCACAGTCCCGTGATTTTAAGAACTATGCCTTATCTGGCAATCCCTTTGACTTTAAAAAAAAAAAATTATATGTCTTATTGGCAGTTTGTCTCACAAAGAAGACCAGGGTCTGATGATCAAAAGTATAACCCCACTACAGTCCCTCTCCCCATAGCAGGTTGGGTGGAGGCTCCCTGGTGGCAAGACAAACAATAATACAAGTAGTGTTGATTAGAATAGTAGTATATGCTGTGATTAAGCTTATGTTTATGTGCACCACAATGTTCTGTACTAAAGGGAGAAACTACCAGGGTTATTAAGAGGTCTTGAGAACTGCATGGAATCTGGCCTCCGGCTGGCAGTTGGACCTATCCCAACTGGAGTACCTCTGGGTTAAGATGTCAGTTCCAAGATATCTCAAAATGGGGGAATTGTGAGGGATGAGAATTGAGAATCTGTTTTGTATAAATATGTCCTCCATCTTGTGCATATGTGGAAAATGAATGAGCTGGCTGTAACAATGTAGGCAGTTTCTGTGTATAGATAGCTACAAGGCCAAGGTAGCAGCTGCCTTGCTTCCTTATCAGAGTTTGACATACAAGAGATATTTATCTTCTTTCTTAGTTTAGGGATGCGCTGCTAACGAATACTAACTTTGAGATGAGATGCCAGCAGAAACTTCCTAATTAGTAGAATTCTGTTAGTATGGTCCAGAGTATTGCCTTTTATGAATAACAAATCAAATCACTAGTCTTGATTTCATCCTCCTTGGTGGTGTGCCAGATTTGTCTATGATTATCTGTTATAAAGATGTATACAGGTGTGAAAAATAAAGTAGAGAGAAAGTTAATCTGATTCAGCAATCTGTGTCAGCTCCGAGTTCTCATGAGAACAAATCAATTGGGATCCCGACAATCATAGGGAAGGGGATTTTACCCTAAAAGGGGTCATGTAACGTGTTTGGAGGAACCTTGGAAATCCTGCTTATGTCACTGCCTCCTGGGATGCTATGAAATTCACCATCACAGCTAAAGGGTTGCGCCTTTATCCGGTAACTGACTTTCATTTGCTAACTCTGATTGTACCACCATCTGTATTTGCATATCGGACCATTGTATATATCTGTGTATGTATAGTGTCATGTCTAGTACGCCCTTAAGGATATATATATATCTTAAGAAGGACTTATATATATATATATACATGTATGTATGTTCTGCGATCACTCAAAAACGCAACCATCGATTTCAACAAAACTTGGTATACACATCCCTTGCTACCTGGAAATAAATCTTGTGAGGGTCTCAGCTCTCTAGGACATACCATTCCTGAGCTATTCCTGAAAAATGGCCTGCATTAACGAATTGAAGCCTGCAAGTCTTTCACTCATATCCCAACTGCAATACACACGGTCACATGTCCCTTATCAGCCAATAGAAGCTCCCAGGCTCTTAGTCTCCACACACAGTTTTACTCGAGGTTTCCATAACAACCCAGCCATTTTTTCTTCACCGCTATAGGTCAGCTTTAGGCTAGGGCTACACGACGACAATAAGTCGCACGACACATAGGGCTCAACTACACTGCTACATGCATCCATCTTGGATGGATTTTTTGCAAATGTAATGTCGGAGCCACAGCGAGACATCATAGCCTATCATTATAAAAATTGTTGTGCTACATTGGTAAGACAAAATCATGTAGCCCTAGCCTTAAAGGGGCAGGGCACTGTGGATGTCACTGTTAAGGGGGCAGCTGCAGTGGAGGTCACTATTAAGGGGACAGGGGCCTCTATTAAAGGGGAAGCTGCTGTGAAGGTCACTGCTAAGGGGGGCAGGTCCTACTATTAAAGGGGCAGCTGGTGTGGAGGTCACTGCTAAGTCAGCAGAATACTGTCAGATCACTGCTAAGGGAGTGGGGTACTGTAGAGATCACTGTTAAGGGAATGGGGTAGTCACTGTTAAAGGGACGGGTGCTGTGGAGGGTGGGCCCCTGAGGAGGTCAATGTCTAGGGAGTGGGGTCCTGTGAAACTCTGTTAAAGGGGCAGGCTTCTGTGAAGGTCAAAGTTAAAGGGATGGGCTGCTGTGGAGGTCCCATTTTAAAGAGGAAAAGCACTGTGGGGGGGGGGGGGGGTCAGGGTTAAGGGGCTGTGGAGTTCACTATTAAAGAGGCGGGGAACTGTAGAGGTCACTGTTATGGGGGATACTTTCAATATCTTTTAATGACACACACAAACATTACATAAAATAGATGATATATACCCGTGCGATGCCGGGTCCTTCTGCTAGTTAACTATATAAATTACAAATGTTCACTAAATGACCGGCTTAGTATAAACCAACACACTTTATTACATGCATATTATGTACATATTACCCTTTAAAACATATTAACAAAAACTATTAAAATTTCTCAAATAAAACAGTTTATAAAAATTAATGCGCATTCACACATAGCCACAGTCCCTCTATCTTACTGCTGTGCGGAGCTCACGCACTGCTAAAAATGGCAAGCAATGTTCCTTGGCGATAAACATATACAGTTAATAATCCCGGAGGAGACACATCCCAATAGCCACAATATAACAGTTCCAATGTTATTATGAACAGTCTCCCAGTGCTTCCTCCAGCTGTAGTCTAAATGTACGATCTCCTGCTTATATATGAGAGTGACAGGTTCTTATTGCACCTCGAGTTCACCGATGTATGCGTGCATGCAGTGCGGTTTGTAGTACCTGATATTTACATCCTCAGATGTTTGCAATTACGTTAATGCCACAATTCCGTCCTGCACTGGTGTCGGCACTCTGTATATAGAGCTAGTGGGCTTATGTTGTTTGCTGGAGATGTAAGCAGTGATCCATCACCACAGGTAGCGTGCTTGAGAAATTTTTATCCAGTTTTTTTTCCCAATGCATTAGTATCGCCAGGCTATATTCACCATACGCGTTTCTAAACCTGACACAGTTTCTTACTCAGTGGTAGATTTGTACCTTATCAGCGTTATGGCTGATCGCATACATGTGCCGCGGGTTTCTGCTATTTAAAATAGCAGAGACCCCACAGCTAAGGCGCCTGCTGCACGCACGAACGGGCACCATGTTTAGGGATCGGATCCATAACGTACAGCTAGGTCATGGGTCCTTAAGGATCATTTTCAAAAACAGAAATTGGGTCATTTACTTACAGCATTATGCAAAATTTTGGAGTATGGAAAGTTGCAAGGCCCAAGCCTTTGTGATGATACTTTATCACTCAGACATTTTTTCACTCTTCTCGCCCCTAGGTAATGGCGGGAATGGAAAATTGGCACTGGCACATTCACAATCATTTTAGCAATTTCAGGTGTAAAAGTTGTCTAAAATTTACTCCACTCAGGGAGTGGAGTAGAATTTCACTTCAGACGCACACTGCCAGAATATACGCCTAAGTTATGATGTATTACATGTTTTGTGATAAATTAGGCACATCCTTCGGCAGTGTAGTGGCTATCAAAGACCAGAGTAAAAAATCTCTTTGGTAAATGAGCCTCGAAGTGTCCTAAAAAATTCCACAAAGTCTGGGATCCACGATGGAAGTCTCCCCTCACCATCTGCACACACAGTGACCACCAACTCTTCCTTAACGCCGTAGGTTCTGGGGCCATATCTTATCATCTAAAGAATAAAGAGACATAGGCCAAAACGCTGATATTTATTAACAAATGGTAACAACAGGCTTGACACAGTTATATAAACTCTAAAGGAATCATGTGACGGATCCCGATTACAGTGCAGAGTCATTTACTTTGTTTCATGCAGTACTTTACTTAAAATTACTCAGGACCTGAGAGTGCGTGCATTACATTTTGTGGACTCTAAAGCTCAGGTCCTGATTTTAGGGCTCATTCACACAAACGCATAGTTGCCGTGCCCCTGTTGCGGACTGCAAATAGCGGTCCGCAAAACATGGATACCGGCTGTGTGAAGTCCGTATGGCGGTTCGGACCAATTGACTTGAATAGTTCCGAGATCCACAAAATACATCAAAAGATAGGACATGTCCAATCTTTTACAGTGTGGAGGCACAGACTCCAAGTCCTTGGACGAGCTTCTGAGTGTTTCCGTGGGCTTCCAATCCGTGACTCTGCACCGCAAAAAATAGGATATGTCCTATCTTTTGAAATATCTTACAGATTGCAGGCCTATTCAAGTCAATGTGTAACCCAAAATGAAACCAATGAAAACTACAAGTCATCCCGCAAAAATCAAGCCTTCATACAGCTCCCTGGAAAGAAGAAAAAAAAAGTTGTGTCTTGGGATTTGGCAATTCAAAGACATGTTCTACTTGAAAAAAAAAAAAGTTTTTTATTGTGCAACAGTAGTAAAATCTATTTTTTCTTTAAATGATTTATTTGGTATCACTATAATCAAATAATGAATAAAGTTATTATGTCATTTGTGCCAAAAAATAAACACTACAAATTTTATAGCTTAAAAACAGTATTGATGTTTTTCCCCATCTTTTTCCCAGAAACAGTTAAATAAAATGTAATTAGCAGGTCATGTGTACCCCAAAATAGCACCATAAAAACTACAACTTGTAACGCAAGTTGAGAAAATGTAAAAAAAATCCCTTGGTAAAAAAAACATTTTTCCCCTGAGCTTTCCTGAACATGACAGTGGCTTCGGCCCGGTGTGAAATCACTGATGTGTGATAAGACTTCACTGAATTCTATTTCATTTTCCACATTCAGAACATAAAAATTATTTCTCCCCGTGAGGATTCTCCGATGTCTAACAAGATCTGTGTAACGGATCTCCTGGCACCCCGACCGGGTACCTCCGTTGATGGATGCTCCTAGTGCTTCCCGAGGACTCCAAGCACTCCACTTGACACCGTAAGCACTGCAGACCCCACGAACCGCCGAAGCTTGGTTGAGGTCTCACCATCTCCTACCCACCCTGGACCTACGACAAGGCTCCAGTGGGTGAACCTCTCCTAAATCCAGAGAGCAGTTACAGCTCTTACAAGAGCTAGGAGTTATAGCCAGGGAAGTATACAGCGTATAGCAATCCCCATACACACATGAGACGAGGCTCTATGTTGAATGTAAAACAGGAACTCTTTATTCAACACACAAGCGCTGACTTATATACACCTTTTCCAACAAGGGTACCACCCCCGTGGACCTGGTTGGGAACTGAGGGCATGACATAGCAGCCAATCCTTTACAGTTTAAACACAAAAATTAACTGTGGCGAAACCAACCTTGCCACTGGGTTTTGGAGAGGCCTGTTTACCAGCCTCTTGCCTCAGGATTACGGCCCTTTAAGATACTTTTACTAACTTTTAAACCCCTGAACCTATTCAAGTGAATTTTGGATAGGTTTGTCCCCAAGTTATACTGGTTAAATTGATAAAAGTTATATGTATGTACAATGTAAACTCACAAAGTTGTAACAATTTATAAGAAGTGTAACTTTTCAGCTTAGGAGATAGTTGAGTAGATACAGAAATTGACTCAATTATCTCCTAGACAGAGGGGAGGAATATGTTGAGTGTCTTTCTATTGTCCCATTGTGTCCGATTGGTTGCTGCACTTACATTGTATGTGTTGTAATATATTGATTGGTTGTATTTCAAAACCCTGTGGGCAGTACTATGTTTGTGGATTGTGAATAAAAGAGGCTGTACGTGCAATTACAGTCAGAGGCTGCTTTATACCTTCATGAAGTTTTGGCTCATGTTTGGGGAATGCGATAACTACACTCTTGGGGATTGCTATATCACAATACTCCCCTGAGTATAAGCTCTTGTAAGAGCTTGTTCCTGGCTCCGGTGGTGGTTTTGGTGTAGAGCGGAGTGCTTGGAGTCCTCGGAAAGCACTAGGAGCATCCATTCGACGGAGGTACCCGGTCGGGGTGCTAGGCGTTCCGTTACATTAACCCTATACAACAAACACAATGGCATTGTCTGTGACGCAATTAACAAACACAACATGCAAACAGACATCTCCACCCCCTCCATAATTAATGAATACGGACAGTAAAGACACATGTGATGGGATTATCTCCTGAGTGTATCATATGGTGATCTACTCCTCTAGGAGTCGGCTGCTATTATAATCAGCTATCTTAATCCCATCACTAACACAATCAGTGGGAGTCTCAGTGCAGAATTAACCCTTATTGTGTTGCTGAATCCACACCATGCCTTTTTAATGGACAATAGGAAATATGTGGCATATAAATTACACATAAATCAGGGATCATAGTTCCTTGTAACCCTAAAAGGTCTTAGGGGGTCTCCATAGTTCTCGGTCCATAGTCTGTAGGAAGGAGGCCGGCCCTCAGGCTTCTCCAGCAGCCCCATTGACGGTTCAGTCCGTCACAATCTGCTTTATGGTTATCACTAGGGATCGACTGATATTGATTTTTTAGAGCAGATGCCGATAGCTTATACCGATATTCTGCGCATTTTCATTTATGAAAAAAAAAATACATATATTCTTACATAAATCTGCTGTTAAATGAACATGTTTATTGTTAACGTTTAGCTTTTTTTTTTAAAGGGTTAGGGTGAATAGGACTACACACTCTCCCTGTTGCCCTGTGCACACATCAGCAGGGAGATTACCATGGCAGCCAGGGCATCAGTAGCATGCTGGCTGCCATGGTAACTGATCGGAGCCCCAGGTTACACTGCTGGGGCTCCGATCAGAAGCTGCCACAGCACAACCAATGAGGACGAGGGGACCCTGTGGCCACTGCCACCAATGACTAATACTGGGGAGGCACCATGCGCCACCAATGTTTTTAATACTGGGGTTGGGGGGGGGGGATGAGGGAGGGCGGACTGCGCCACCAATGTTTGTAATACTGGGGTTTGGGGAGGAGCGCACTGCACCACCAATGTTTTTAAAACTGGGTTTTGGGGAGTGCACTGCGCCACCAATGAAGATAACTCGCCCATTAATTCAAATACAGGAGGCGGGTGCTGGCTGCAGAATCATATAGCCACACTCGACTTCTATGAGAGGTAGCTGCGATCTGTGGCAGTTAACCCCTCAGGAGCGGCAGGGGAACTGCCGCGGATCGCAGCTACTTGCCATAGATGTCGGGTGCAGCTATATGATTCTGCAGCCAGCTTCCGCCTCCTGTTGAATTTAAATGAATGAGTGAGTGAGTTAACTTCATTGGTGGTGCAGTGGCCACAGCCACAGCACCTCCCCTCCTCTATCCCCTCTCTCCCCTCATTGGTGGCAGCACGGAGGTGGGAGAGACTGCTTCCTTCTTCCCTGAGCGAACACGCGCGCTGGTCGCTTTATCGGCAGTGTTAGATGCCAATACCGATAACTATGAAAATCATGAATATCAGCCGATAATATCGGTAAATCCGATAATCGGTCGATCCCTAGTTATCACTAGCGTTCAGCGAAGGCCATATTGCACTAGCATATTACCGTTTTTAATGGATGTTAGATGTGTGCACTTCGGTCTAAGGGGCTGTTAAAAATGGTCTTATTGATTAATAGGCTGAATGGGGTTTTAACATAGTTATTCGTGACAAATTAATTCAAAACAAATGAAATTTCTTGTTGAACTTTGACCAAGCCGCAGAATTGAATTTTTCTAAAGTTCTCTAGTTATCATATTCTGCACATTAAAATCACTTCTTTCCAGTGTGAATTCTCTGATGTTTACCAAGATCTGATTTCTGTGTAAAAGATTTCCCACATTCTAAACAAGAAAATAGCTTCTCCCCTGTGTGAATTCTCTCATGTCTAACAAGATGTGATTTTTGCTTAAAATATTTTTCACATTCTGAACATGAAAATGGCTTCTCCCCTGTGTGAGTTTTCTGATGGTTACGAAGATGTGATTTCTGCTGAAAACATTTAGAACATTTCGAACAAGAAAATGGCTTCTCCCCTGTGTGAATTCTCTCATGGTCATGAAGATGTGATTTCTGCTGAAAACCTTTCCCACATTCAGAACATAAAAATGGCTTCTCCCCTGTGTGAGTTCTCTCATGCATAACAAGAGATGATTTATTTATAAAATGTTTTTCACATTCTGAACATGAAAATGGCTTTTCCCCTGTGTGAGTTCTCTTATGTCTACGAAGATGTGATTTATTTCTAAAATATTTTTCACATTCTAAACATGAAAATGGCTTCTCCCCTGTGTGAATTCTCTGATGGTTAAGAAGACATGATTTCAGCTTAAACCATTTCCCACATTCTGAACATAAAAATCGCTTCTCCCCTGTGTGAGTTCTCTCATGTATAACAAGAGATGATTTATTTATAAAATGTTTTTCACATTCTGAACATGAAAATGGCTTCTCCCCTGTGTGGATTCTCTGATGTCTAACAAGATTTGATCTTTCAGCAAAACATTTCCCACATTCTAAACAAGAAAATGGCTTCTCCCCTGTGTGGATTCTCTGATGGTTAAGAAGATATGATTTGTGCAGAAAACATTTCCCACATTCTGAACATGAAAATGGCTTCTCCCCTGTGTGGATTCTCTGATGGATAAGAATATATGATTTCGTCTGAAAACATTTCCCACATTCTGAACATGAAAATGGCTTCTCCCCTGTGTGGATTCTCTGATGGTTAAGAAGTAATGATTTCGTCTGAAAAAATTTCCCACATTCTGAACATAAAAATCGCTTCTCCCCTGTGTGGATTCTCTGATGGTTAAGAAGTAATGATTTCGTCTGAAAACATTTCCCACATTCTGAACATGAAAATTGCTTCTCCCCTGTGTGGATTATCTGATGCTTAAGAAGATATGATTTCGTCTGAAAACATTTCCCACATTCTGAACATAAAAATGGCTTCTCCCCTGTGTGGATTCTCTGATGGTTAAGAAGATATGATTTCGTCTGAAAACATTTCCCACATTCCGAACATGAAAATGGCTTCTCCCCTGTGTGACTTCTCTGATGTCTAACAAGAAGTGATTTAGAGTTAAAATGTTTTTCGCATTCTGAACATGAAAATGGCCTCTCCCCTGCGTGAATTCTCTTATGTCTAACAAGATGTGATTTAGAGTTAAAATGTTTCCCACATTCTGAGCATGAAAGAGCATTCTCCCCTGTGTGACTTCTTTGATGTTGAACACTTCTTCGGTGTCTTTTATCTTGCTTAACAATCTGTGATGAATCAGAAGATTGAAATCCATCCAAAGGAATAGATAATAGATCTTTGCTGTGAAAGGCTGAGGATTTTTCTGAGATAATGGCACGCTCTTCATGTGTATCTTCTGTGACACCACACTCATCTGTTCTAAAATCCGACATCAAATGTTTGTCTGAGCTGTCATCTGCCAAGAATAAATCTAAGTTTTATCATTTTAAAATAATAGAACCTTAAAATTATGTAGAAATGTTATAAAATATATATAAAGAAAATCCATACAAATTACAAGTCATGGAGCAAAATTAAAATATCAACTGACTATGGAAAAATGATCACAATTTGACAGTAGACCAGTAGCTTGGACCAGTAGATGATGATGTTAGGTCACCAAGCTGGTCACTTGTATTCTCTTGTGCTGAAGCCAGCATCTTCATAGGTTCACAAGGGATCTGTGAGTCAGTGCTATAAGCTGGTGTCCGTCTCACACACTGATCGCTAACTGCTAACAAAATACGCCAGAAATTGAAGCTGAAAGCCCAACTTCCATCTATCTCACAGATGTAGTAAATATATTATTGCTCATATACCACATACATATAAATAATGTCAGCATGTACTGTACATATAATGCTCTGTTCAGATCACATTTATGGGCTCTAACATATACACCCAGGATGTATACATTGAATTGCTGTATCTGGGTAATTTCACACTTGTGTTGTTGGATTCCGGCAGGCAGTTCCGTTGCCTGAACTGCCTGCCTAATCAGGAAAACTGTGTGCAAACGCATGTCATTTGCAGACTGATCAGGATCCTGATCAGTCTGACAAATGCATTGAGATACCTGAAGTCTTTCAGGTGTCATCCGGAAAAACGGATCAGGTACTTATTTTTTTCCACATCTTTAAAGGTCTGCGCATGCGCAGACAGGAGATCCGGATCCGTTTAGCCGGAACACTTGATACCGGATCCGGCAGTAATACATTTCAATGGAAATTTATACCGGATCCGGCGTTCAGGGTAGTGTTCCGGAAGTTTGGCCGGAGGAAAACTTTAACGCTAGTGTGAAAGTACACTATGACAGATACCATACAGTGACATTTAACTTTTTTTTACTGGATATAGTTGCATGGAATACTGATATATCGAAGCCAGATGGAGACCAAAAGTCTGTGGACACAATCTGGCACAATAGAAAACGGATCCGTCTTGGCTATGTTAAAGATAATACTAACGGGCCCGTTCTGAACGGATGCAGACGGTTGTATTATCTGAACGGATCCGTCTGTGCAGATGCACGACGGATCCGCACCAAACGCAAGTGTGAAAGTAGCCTTATGTTGGCAGTTTTCCCAAAGAACAAACTAAACATATATCGCAATTATGAAGTAAACCCAGCCTATATAACAAGATAGATTCACTCACATATAAAGGTCCATCATTAAATTACACACATGCAAGTACATACTACATGGACACAAATTACATGAATCTACTGTACACATGTTGAGCATTACTCATACACATTACATGCTTATACAGTGAATATATACACACACCAGGGGCGGATTAAGTGCATGATAGGCCCGGGTCTTTCTACCCAGCTCGCCCTCACTCTGTATGAAGAGGTTGCGGTGCTTCGTAAGCGCCAAAGTCTCTTCTCAGGCCATATGACATTTTTCACATGGTCTAGGTGCAGCTCTTTTCCATCTGAGTGTTTGGGGCTGAGCTGCAGTACCAAGCGCAGTGCTATCAAATGGACAGCGCTGTGCTTGGTAAGGAGCAAAGAGGCTGCGGCGCTCACTGGAACATCGCGGTCTCCTTAAACAGCTGATTGGCAGGGGTGCCAGGCGTCAGACCCCCACCATCTCACAACTCTCCGAGTACAGATTTGATAGATGTTACCTGCAGTCCTATGTAACACCCCACATAACACAGTGAACTATTGTGTTATGTGGGGTGTTATATAGGACTGCATGGAACATCTACTACATTATCTGTACACAGAAAGTTATCACTGTTATCTGGGCTGCTACATAGGACTGCAGGTGACAAATAAAAAAATTTGTTGCCAAATTTAAAATACATACGATTATGATAAAAAAAAGACTTGGAGGAGAAGATGAGACGCAGGTCACAGTGGTGAGCCAGCTCTACATATAGGGGAATACAGCACCACATACCTGTTACATCCAGTGACTTCTCCTGTCATGTAGCTCTTCTCATTCCTCTTCTCCTCCGTTTGACCCAGAACGCCATGACAAATTCTTTCAGCCGCATCTCGTCTCTACAAAGTTTGTTACAGACACGTTCGATTTCTCATAATTGGGGTCATTTATCAAACTGGTGTAAAGTACAACTGGCTTAGGTGCCCACAGCAATCAATCAGATTCCGCCTTTCATTTTCTAAAGGAGCTGTCAAAAATGAAAGGTGAAATCTGTTGCAATGGGTATCCAACCCATTTCTACTTTACTCCAGTTTGATAAATTACCCCAAAGGTCCCTATAGTGTCTACAGCAATTATAATGTCCCCTAGAGTGCCCCCAGTAATAATAACACCCTATATTGGCTCCAGGTAATAATGCCTGTATAGTGTCCACAAAAATAATGTTCCCTAATAGAAACGCCCCCACATAGTTATTTTCCCCACACTGCCCCATATAGTAATTTCCCCCGCACTGCCCCATATAGTAATTTCCCCCGCACTGCCCCCATACAGTCATTTCTTCCACACTGCCTCCCATGTAGTAGTTCCCCCCACACTGCCCCCCATTAGATAATTTGCCCCGACACTGCCATCCATTAAGTAATTTGCCCCGACACTGCCATCCATTAAGTAATTTGCCCCGACACTGCCACCCATTAAGTAATTTGCCCCGACACTGCCACCCATTAAGTAATTTGCCCCGACACTGCCATCCATTAAGTAATTTGCCCCGACACTGCCATCCATTAAGTAATTTGCCACTACACTGCCCTTTATTAAGTAATTTGCCCCCACACTGTCCCTATCAAGAAATAACCCCCACACTGCCCCATTAGATAATTTGCCCCAACACTGCCATCCATTAAGTAATTTGCCCCCACAGTATTAATTTCTCCACACTGCCCCCACAGTATTAATTCCCACCATGGTAGTATTTTCCCCCACAGAATTAATTGTCCCCCACAGTACTAATTTCCCACACACTAGTAATTCTCCCCCACGTAGTAGTTTGTCCCCACTGTCCCTTCAGTGATATTCTCCTGTGCCCCAAAGTAATGTCCCCCAAAGTTGGCACACACAAAAAAAAAATATAATAAAAGCTAATACTTACCTGTGTCCCAGTTGGCGCTCACTCGTCGATGGTGCAGGCACGCTGCGCACACACGTCAGTGTGCTGCGTCCGGGCACAGGCGTGGCACGATGACGTCATCACGCCCGCCTGCAGCGGGATTTTACTACCGCATAGGCTTCAGGCCTACTAGGCCTGAAGCCTATGGAGGTGATCGGCGGATGGCGACGGGGCAGGGAACAATGCGCCCCGTGCCCCGCCGTTGTTTGTAGGCGGTTGGGTCGGCGTTGGGCCCCCCAGCCATGCCGTGCTCGGATCAACCGACCCAGATGCCCAAATTATAATCCGCCACCAACACACACACATATACTCACCTAAAGGATTATTAGGAACACCATACTAATACGGTGTTGGACCCCCTTTTGCCTTCAGAACTGCCTTAATTCTACGTGGCATTGATTCAACAAGGTGCCGATAGCATTCTTTAGAAATGTTGGCCCATATTGATAGGATAGCATCTTGCAGTTGATGGAGATTTGAGGGATGCACATCCAGGGCACGAAGCTCCCGTTCCACCACATCCCAAAGATGCTCTATTGGGTTGAGATCTGGGGACTGTGGGGGCCAATTTAGTACAGTGAACTCATTGTCATGTTCAAGAAACCAATTTGAAATGATTCAAGCTTTGTGACATGGTGCATTATCCTGCTGGAAGTAGCCATCAGAGGATGGATACATGTTCTCATTCTGTTTACGCCAAATTCGGACTCTACCATTTGAATGTCTCAACAGAAATCGAGACTCATCAGACCAGGCAACATTTTTCCAGTCTTCAACAGTCCAATTTTGGTGAGCTCGTGCAAATTGTAGCCTCTTTTTCCAATTTGTAGTGGAGATGAGTGGTACCCGGTGGGGTCTTCTGCTGTTGTAGCCCATCCGCCTCAAGGTTGTGCGTGTTGTGGCTTCACAAATGCTTTGCTGCATACCTCGGTTGTAATGAGTGGTTATTTCAGTCAACGTTGCTCTTCTATCAGCTTGAATCAGTCGGCCCATTCTCCTCTGACCTCTAGCATCCACAAGGCATTTTCGCCCACAGGACTGCCGCATACTGGATGTTTTTCCCTTTTCACACCATTCTTTGTAAACCCTAGAAATGGTTGTGCGTGAAAATCCCAGTAACTGAGCAGATTGTGAAATACTCAGACCGGCCTGTCTGGCACCAACAATCATGCCACACTCAAAATTGCTTAAATCACCTTTCTTTGCCATTCTGACATTCAGTTTGGAGTTCAGGAAATTATCTTGACCAGGACCACAACCCTACATGCATTAAAGCAACTGCCATGTGATTGGTTGACTAGATAATTGCATTAATGAGAAATAGAACAGGTGTTCCTAATAATTCTTTAGGCTAGTGTATATAGTATAAAGAAAAGAAGGAAAGCAGTACAAATCAAAAGTGGACGGCACAATACCTCTCAGGATCACTGACCAGAATCCAAAGTTTGAGAAAAATCGAAAAAGAGGCAGCACTCCAAAATAGTGAAAAATGAGGAGTTTTTATTCGCCCATGCTATTGCAACATTTAAGCTCAACTCAGTGGGGCCTTTGTCAAGCAAAGTGTCATGTGCCAAACAGTGTGTGTGTGTGTCTATATATATATATATATATATATATATATATACACACACACACATATACAGTACAGACCAAAAGTTTGGACACACCTTCTCATTCAAAGAGTTTTATTTTTATGACTATGAAGGCATCAAAAACTATGAATTAACACATGTGGAATTATATACATAACAAACAAGTGTGAAACAACTGAAAATATGTCATATTCTAGGTTCTTCAAAGTAGCCACCTTTTGCTTTAATTACTGCTTTGCACACTCTTGGCATTCTCTTGATGAACTTCAAGAGGTAGTCCCCTGAAATGGTCTTCCAACAGTCTTGAAGGAGTTCCCAGAGATGCTTAGCACTTGTTGGCCCTTTTGCCTTCACTCTGCGGTCCAGCTCACCCCAAACCATCTCGATTGGGTTCAGGTCCGGTGACGCTGGAGGCCAGGTCATCTGGCGCAGCACCCCATCACTATCCTTCATGGTCAAATAGCCCTTACTTTCAAAGTTTTCCCAATTTATCGGCTGACTGACTGACCTTAATTTCTTAAAGTAATGATGGGCACTCGTTTTTCTTTACTTAGTTGCTTTTTTCTTGCCATAATACAAATTCTAACAGTTTATTCAGTAGGACTATCAGCTGTGTATCCACCTGACTTCTCCTCAACGCAACTGATGGTCCCAACCCTATTTATAAGGCAAGAAATCCCACTTATTAAACCTGACAGGGCACACCTGTGAAGTGAAAACCATTTCAGGTGACTACCTCTTGAAGCTCATCAAGAGAATGCCAAGAGTGTGCAAAGCAGTAATCAAAGCAAAAAGTGGCTACTTTGAAGAACCTAGAATATGACATATTTTCAGTTGCTTCACACTTTTTTGTTATGTATATAATTCCACATGTGTTAATTCATAGTTTTGATGCCTTCAGTGTGAATCTACAATTTTCATAGTCATGAAAATAAAGAAAACTCTTTGAATGACAAGGTGTGTCCAAACTTTTGGTCTGTACTGTGTATATATATATATATATACACACACACACAGTAATTATCCCATAAAGTGCATAATCAATTAACCCCTTAACGCTCTGCAGTGACCCCACTCCATACCCGGCTGCAATGACAAGGGAGCAGCTGTCGCGTCCGTCACTAAACCCTTCAGGTGCTGCGATCAACGCTGATTGCGCCACCTGTGAGTTAAGGCAGACAAATGCATTTCCCTCTGCCTTCAAATCGGAGCCCACGCAGTGAAATCATGGGGTGTCGATCGATTGCCATGGCAACCTGGAGGCTGCTGAAGTGTTCCAGGCCTGCCATGGCAATCTCCATGCTGAGCTATGCACAAGGCATAGCTCAGAATAGACTCTGTAAAAATCCTACTAGGGTGAATGGGAGAAAAGATCAAATGATACCACGTTTTAGCCCCCCCCCTTTTTTTTTAAACACAAAAATATTAAAAATTGCTTGTGGGCTGAATGCAGTAATGGAAAAAAAAAATATGAAAATCACACTATTTACTATTTTATAGTCATCTTGTACCCCCTCACAAAAACAAATTGAACAACAGTGATCAAAAAGTCGTACATACCCCAAAAATGGTACCAATAAAAACTACAAGCCCTCATACAGCTCTGTAGACCGAAATATAAAAAAGTTATAGCTGGCAGAATATGGCAATGCAAAGAAAAAAAAAAAAAAAATTCTAAGGTTTTTATTCTGCACAAACCCCCAAAACCTTGGTGGAATTCTGTTTTTTTTCTTTTCAATTTCACCCCACAAACATTTGTTTCCCCGTTGGTCAATACAACACATAGGTGGCATTAAAAAATGTATCTTGTCCTGCAAAAAATAGGCGATTTGAATGGAAAAAATAAAAAAGTTATGGCTATTGTAATGTGGGGAGGAAAAATTCTAAATGCAAAAACAAAAATAGGACCGGTCTTTAACCCCTTAAGGACTTGGCCATTTTTTGCAATACTGACCAGTGTGACTTTAAGTGGTGATAACTTTAAAACGCTTTGACTTATCCAGGCCATTCTGAGATTGTTTTTTCGTCACATATTTTACTTCATGACACTGGTAAAATGAAGTCCCAAAAATTATTTTTTTTGCACAAAAAATACCTAATTTACCAAAAATTTAGAAAAATTAGCAAATTTCAAAGTTTCAGTTTCTCTACTTCTGTAATACATAGTAATACCCCCAAAAATTGTGATGACTTTACATTCCCCATATGTCTACTTCATGTTTGAATTATTTTGGGAATGATATTTTATTTTTTGGGGATGTTACAAGGTTTAGAACTTTAGAAGCAAATATTGAAATTTTCCAGAAATTTACAAAAACCCAATTTTTAGGGACCACTACAGCTCTGAAGTCACTTTGCGAGGCTTACATAATAGAAACCACCCAAAAATGACCCCATTCTATAAACTACACTCCTCAATGTATTCAAAACTGATTTTACAAACTTCGTTAACCCTTTAGGTGTTGCACAAGAGTTATTGGCAAATGGGGATGAAATTTGAGAATTTAATTTTTTTGCCTAATTTTCCATTTTAACCCATTTTTTCCACTAACAAAGCAAGGGTTAACAGCCAAACAAGACTGTAACTTTATTGCCCTGACTCTGCCGTTTACAGAAACACCCCATATGTGGCCGTAAACTACTGTACGGCCACACAGCGGGGCATAGAGTGAATGGTGCGCAGTTTGGTTTTTGAAAGGCAGATTTTGCTGGACTGGTTTATTTACACCATGTCCCATTTGAAGCCCCCCTGATGCACCCCTAGAGTAGAAACTCCCTAAAGGTAACCCCATCTAAGAAACTACACCCCTCAAGGTATTCAAAACTGATTTAACAAACTTTGTTAACCCTTTAGGTGTTGCACAAGATTTAATGGAAAATAGAGATACAATTTCAAAATTTCACTTTTTTGGCAGATTTTCCATTTTAATATTTTTTTTCAAGTAACAAAGCAAGGGTTAACAGCCAAACAAAACTCATTATTTATGGCCCCGATTCTGTAGTTTACAGAAACACCTCATATGTGGTTGTAAACCGCTGTACGGGCACATGGCAGGGCGCAGAAGGAAAGAAATGCCATACGGTTTTTGGAAGGCAGATTTTACTGGACTGTTTTTTTTTACACCATGTCCCATTTGAAGCCCCCCTGATGCACCCCTAGAGTAGAAACTCTATTGTGCGGCAAGGTAACAAGAAATAGTTTTTTTGGCACCGTTTTCTTGTTGTTATTTACAACATTCATCTGAAAGGTTAGATCATGTGGTAATCTTATAGAGCAGGTTGTTTTTTCAGTTTTTGGGCGATTATCTTAAGTAGGGTCTCATTTTTTGCGGGATGAGATTGCTGTTTTATTGGCTATTGCACTTTTTGTGACGCAAGATGACAAAAAATGGCTTTTTTAAACCGTTTTTATTTTTATACGGTGGTCACCTGAGGGGTTAAATCATGTGATATTTTTATAGAGCCGGTCGATACGGACACGGCGATACCAAATATGTATACTTTTTTTTATTTATGTAAGTTTTACACAATTATTTCATTTTTGAAACAAAAGAAATCATGTTTTAGTGCTTCCATAGTCTAAGAGCCATAGTTTTTTCAGTTTTTGGGCGATTATCTTGGGTAGGGTCTCATTTTTTGCAGGATGAGATGACGGTTTGAATAGCACTATTTTGGCATACATGCGACTTTTTGATCACTTTTATTACCTTTTTTGGGAAGTAAGGTGGGCAAAATTTCAATTTTATCATAGTTTTTATTTTTTTATTGCGTTCACCGTGCGGGGAAAATAACATGACCGTTTTAAAGATCAGGTCGTTACGGACGCGGCGATACAAAACATGTGTAGGGAATTTTATTTTTTTCATTTTTAATCAGTGATAAATGTGTTTTTTGTCTTTTTTTTTTTACCCAGACCCACTTTGTTCTTGAAGATCCAGTGGGTCTGATGTCTGTATAATACAGTACAATATATATTGTACTGTACTGTATTTTACTTACACTTTGTCTGAACAGATCTATGCCTTTAGCACAGATCTGTTCAGCACCATGGACAGCAGGACGCCTGAGAAGGCGTCCTGTTGCCATGGGAACCTTCCTCGTCTGCGAAGTTGTGGCCACAACGGGGAAGGGCAAGGACTGGGGCTCCCTCCCTCTGTCACCCCATCCTGTCGGGGGGCTGCAAAGGCACAGCAGCCCCCGATGGGAGAGGGAGGGAGCCTCATCTTACTGTTAACTCTTTCCATACAGCGGTCCGTACGGACCGCAGTATGGAAAGGGTTAAACGGCTGACATCCATTATACCAGGGTGTCAGCAATGTGCTGACACCCTGGTATAACCACTGTACACCAACGATTATTCGGCGGGCGGGGGATTGCGATCCCGCCTGCCACACGGCCCGCCTCCCGCACCCCCCCCTGCACCTCCCACCGGGCTAAAATCATTCAGAGGTGCAGGGGGGGGGGGGGGGGGGGTGATAAATATTTCTTTTCGGCACACTAAAGTTTCTGATCGCCGCGGT
This sequence comes from Bufo gargarizans, assembly GCF_014858855.1. Classification (NCBI taxonomy): domain Eukaryota; kingdom Metazoa; phylum Chordata; class Amphibia; order Anura; family Bufonidae; genus Bufo; species Bufo gargarizans. Next base: position 517,233,038 of record NC_058083.1, read on the forward strand.
CAGGGACCATCCCTACAGTGGCAAAATCCCATGCCTACAGTGCCCATCCCTACAGTGGCAAAACCTACAAGATCAAAGATTTTTTTACATGCAGATCACGGGGTGTAGTGTATATGATCACGTGTCCTTGTGGCCTCATCTACATAGGGGAGACCACAATGGAAGCCCGTGAACGGATTAACTCTCATAAGAGTAATATCAGAAGGGCCCAAATTGATAAGCCTGTGGCAAAACATTTCTTGGAACGTGGACACTCGGTCAACCAGCTCAGATTCCGAATCATTGATTCGGTTGGCAAAATGAGTCGTGGGGGAGACAAGGATCGGATCCTACGCAAAAAGGAGCTAAAATGGATCTTTGAAATGAGGCCACTCCAACCCTTTGGGATGAATCTTGATTTCTATGTGGGGAATGTGTAAATGATCCGAGGGACCTTTTATAGGAATCTGTTGTCTGTATAGTGTTTTTAATTGATTTTTGTTTTTTACTATTTCACATGCACTCATTTTTCCAGCCAACACTGCTACATGAGGCACTTGATTACAATATGGTTCCCCTCCGCTTGGATCCCTGGCGTGTATATGTGGGATCCCTACATGTGCGTCAGAGACACGGGTGGACGCCTCCCTGCGCGCCCCTAGCAACGCGGAGCTGACTGGATGGAGAGTGGGAGGAGTTTTGACGTCACTAGGGTCGGGCATGCGGCTGGCGACTGACAGGTGTTGGCATGACTCCGCCTCCCCAGACATGCGCCCTGATCGCTGGAGGACGCCAGTGAGGCGTTTAACATGTGGTATGATATTGCGCTGTAGTGAACTTGGTGATAGAGCGGTCTCCCCTCCGCCAGGACCTCTGGCGCAGTGATATGGGATCACTGCATTGACGGCAGGGTGTAGGCGGATGGCTCCATAGGCGTCCCTAGCAACGGTGCACTGACTGGACGAGGTTTGGGAGGAGTTTCGACGTCACTAGGATCACATGGGCAGGTTTTGCTTGCGATCATGTGCGGACATGTGATTACATGGCCCCGCCTCCCCAGACATGCGCAATGACTGCCGGAGGACGCTCGAGAGATGTGCACCATGAAGGTATGTGGTTGGCTGGATCGTATGCCCTAAGTGGGCGAATATTATGACACTGTTTATGTGCACGTATGTACACACCTGAGACATAATGAGCACTCCATTGAGTGGGTAATTGGCCACAGTTGTGAGAGTGGATGTGGCTTAGGGTTTATAAACATGATCTTTTAGAGTACACATGGTGTTTGATAAAGGCTGTGTGTCAGCCGAAACGCAACTACCCATTGCACGTTTTTGTTCACCTAAGCGGCTCCCAATAAAGGGATTTTTTTGTACCGGACATGCTGCCTCCATCTCTATTTATTGGACTGACTATACAAGGAGTCATCAGTAGCCAGTGAAGGAGCAGAATCTGTGAGTCTTCTCTGCTTTACGTAGTGGTTACTACTCACCTGGGTGGTTATCGGTGGTAATGTCCTCTATGATCTGCTCATCACCCCTCACATATGTATCTTCAGATGTAATATTTTTCAGATCTTTATCCAGATTTATAACCTGTGAAACAGAAATTGTAAAAGTCAGCAGACTGATGGAGAAGTCGTGTGGAATGTTTGATGTGACCAGAAAAGATCATTAATTACAATGACAAAAAGTGATGAAATGACAGCAGAGTTATCTGCTATGGCAGCGGTTCATGCCTATAGCTCCTCTCCTTCCTGCTGGGGGGCACGTCTGCTGCCTGGTTTACCTGCTCCATAGCTTTAGGGCTCCAGTGGTCCAGTCCCACAGACATCCCTCTCTCCCTTCCCAGTGGTCCCGGCTGCTGGAATAACGCTGTCCTCCCACACAAGCTGAGGCCTGCTTCCTGCCGATAATGACCTTCTCTGCCCATAGGTCATGTGTGCACACACTATCTCTGGCTCTTATAGGGCCGGCATGCACGCACTCTGATCTCTACAAGCCATGGAAAGGAGCCTGATCAGTAGGTTCTAGTATGCTAGTTTCATGCAAAGCTTGCCTGTTCTGTGTACAGACTTCTGCCTGACTTCTAGATTGGACCTTTTACTTCCTGACCTGACCCTTGTCTGACCTCCGTTCTGATCCTGAACTGATTGTCCTGACAACGGACCATTTATCTGACTGCATATGTTCTGCCTTTCCTGACCCCGTGGGTCACCAGTCACTTGTACAGAAACTACTTCAAGTGCAGCAGCCTAGTGGTTCCCCTGCAACAAAGTCCAGATCCCTGAACAGGGGATAAAGTGGAGGGATGAGGGTTTCACTTATATAACACACTTTGGAGCAGAACCATGTCAAATCTGTTCAAGAGACACAATGGATCTACATGTGCCATGTTTCATTGTCTGACCCAAAAATATCTGCAGGTCTCCTGTATATATGCATCTAGTTGGTTCCTTATTCCAACCAGCAGTCTCTACAGACCAGAAAACTGTCAGAAGATCCAGGCGACATGTAAGGTCTATAGTTAGCTGTAATCCTGACATCTCTACCTTTCTCATTATACAAAGATAAAACATATAATACTGGTTTATAAAACAAGACTAAACACAAGATCTTCACAGCACTTCTACAGATCATAGGAAACCTTTCATGAGACCTTATTTCCATCTATCTGATCATCATTTGGAATGCTTTGATGTTCTTCTGAACCATCCTGTAGAAGAAGAGGACTGGGACATCTCTCATCATGTAGAAGAAGAGGACTGGGAGTTGTTCTCCATTCTTTAACTGCAGGAAAAACATACGGTGACAATTAATTTCTTACATATAACTAGTGAGAGGATGTGTGTATTTAGTCATGTCTTTTACTTGGTGGCTGGTGATCCTCCATCATGACGTTCTTGTATAGATCTTTGTGTCCTTCTAAATACTCAGACTCCTCCATGGAGAAATAGACGGCGACATCCTGACACCTTATAGAAACCTGACAACACAATGATACCGTCATCACCCAAATCCCATCATAGTGTTACTGTATAATGTCCCGGCATTCCCATCGATGTCACCTCTCCAGTCAGCAGCTCAATAATCTTGTTGGTGAGCTCTAGGATCTTCTCTCTGTTGACTTTCTCATGTATCCGGATGTGAGGTGTCGGCCTGGATATTGGGCTCAGGATTTCTCCCCGTCCTTCAGATACCGAGGCCTGACATCGCTCACTAGAGGTCTTCTTCACTACTGTGTATTCCTGGTTATTGAGAGACGCAGTAATAAATATCACTCCACACATCTCCAAAGTCCCTCACCTCTCCAGTCATGTCCGTCTGTTAGTAACATAGAGAAGATGATAGAATGTGACATCATCATAATCTCTCACCTCTCCAGTAAGCCGGAGGAGTATCTCTAGGGTGAGATTTATTATACTCTCTGCCATCTTGTCCCCATCCCTATCCATCCTTGATGGGTCAATCAGGAGAACGATCTTATATAGGAGATATACGCTGAGCGAATCCTATATTGTAGGAACCTGAATAGAAAGAAGATGAACCGATGTAAAATCATAGAAAATCCCATGTAAAATACAAATACTGGAGATAAGAAGAGGAAACACTGGAGGAGATAATAAAGTGTATCAAGGTAGATCCTCCATGTTTCAGGTCAAAAGCCTGTCACACCTTCATATCACCACTATAGTCAGTTACAGGTCACAGCGGTAATACCAGTATAAGGGTCCATTCACATGTCCGCATGTGTTTTGCGGTCCGCAGCGTTGTCATAGAACACTGTCACAGAAAATGCATTTTCTTGTCCACAATTGCGGACAAGAATAGGACATGTTCTATTTTTTTCGGGGCTGGAAGTGTGGATCTGGAAATGCAGATGCGGACAGCACATAGTGTGCTGTCCGCATCTGTTCCGGCCCCATTGAAAATGAATGGCTCTGCACCCTTTCCACAAAATTGCGGAACGGATCTGGACCCAAAATGCGAACGTGTGAATAGACCCTAAAGCTGTAATCAGGTAGATCACTTCATAGATCTAGAGCTCAGACTGCCCTCGTCCGATCTGATGGAATCACAAGAATAAAGGGCATCTGTCAGCAGATTGGTACCTGTGACACCGGCTGACCTGGTACATGTGCGCTTGGCAGCTGAAGGCATCTTTGTTAGTCCCATGTTGATATGTGCCCGCACTGCTGAGATAATTATGTTTTATTATATGCAAATGAACCTCCAGGAGTAACGGGGGTGTTGCCTTTTTACCTAGAGGCTCCTCCTTTCTGCACCTGCCACGCCCTTTTCACTTTGACAGGACCAGGCAGTGAAGACGTAATCACACCTGACCCTGTCAATGACAGTGAAATGGGCGTGGCAGGTGCAGAAAGGAGGAGCCTCTAGGTGTAAGGGCAACACCCCTGTTGCTAGGCTTATTTGCATATATTAACCCTTTCTACCCCAGGCCAGTTTTCACCTTCCTGCCCAGGCCTACTTTTGCAAATCGGACATATCTCACTTTATGTGGTAATAACCTTGTTTTCGTACTTCATTATAGCGGCAAAATTGGGTCAATATTTTTTTTCCTTAAACCCAAAATTTACAGAAAATTTGAATTTCTCTACAAAAAAAAAAAAAATTTTTAATTTCGTTAAATTATCAGTCAACATTCCCCATATGTCTAATTTATGTTGGCATAATTTTGTAAATGTCATTTTATTTTTTGTTAGGAGGTTTAAAAGTTTAGAAACCCATAAATGACCCCATTTTAGAAACTAAACCCCTCAAATTATTCAAAACTGATGTTACAAACGTTGCTAACCCTTGAGGTGTTCCACAAAAATTTAAAATAAAATGAAAATTATGTTAATCCATTTTTTTCTCCAACACAGCAAGGGTTAACAGCAAAATAAACTTCAATGTTTATTTCCCAGATTTTTTGCGGATCCATTTTTTGCAGACCGCAAAATACATACGGTCGTGTGCATGAGCCCTTATGATGATGAATGCTATAGCCACACGGGAGCAGTGACATCAGCAGGTTGTCCACGGTCCCTCCAAACACATTACACGATGGGACCCCCTTTAGAGAAAGTCCATGGCCGCTGCCCTGCACAGGCAGTGTAATCCTTAGTGGGTCGCGCCCCTCACTCCCCCGGGAGGATCCCCCTCCCCTCCCTGGTCCTAGTAGCCAAAGATCCACAAAACCCATTATGGCTCATAGCTCCATACCGGAAGGTCACAGGGAGATGGTTCTGATACCATCGGATCCGCCTGGGTTCTGGGTACAATTTGAGACCAAACATGACAGCGTTATTTGGTTCCTACTAGGAGTTCTCCGTATCTCCCCTTCCTTGAATCCCACAAGAGAACTACGACCAGGAGAATGTCCGTCTCGGTCCCAGGGTCCCAGATATGTAACCGGTTTATTTCTGTGATGGACGGTCAATTCATAATGATGAACTCCCGATTCCATGATGATTGATGGATTTGAGTGATCTATGTAATTAGCTCAGCCCCCCACAGGGGGGTTTCCTGTAGGATGAGTAAAGGTCCATTCATACGTCCGTCTGCATTTTGTGGACCGCACATTGCCGGCACTCGCAATTGCGGACAAGAATAGGACATGTTCTATTTTTTTGTGGAACGGAAGTGCGGATGCGGACAGCATATTCCGGCCCCATTGAAATTGCGGAACGGATGCGGACCCATTTTGCGGACGTGTAAATGGACCTTTAGCCTCCATGCTGGCTGAGTGGGGTGTGAACTGTAAACACATTGTCTGTTTTGAAGCAGGACCCCCTGTGGAGCCGCCTTCCTCTGCTAGCTGACAGCAAATGGCTCTACATATTCCTCACTGTGAGGCCTCATGCACACGACCGTTGTGTGCATCCGTGGCCGTTGTGCCGTTTTCCGGGTTTTTTTTTCGCGGACCCATTGACTTTCAATGGGTCCGTGGAAAAATCGAAAAATGCACCGTTTTGCAGCCGAGACCGTGATCCGTGTATCCTGTCTGTCAAAAAAATCTGACCTGTCCTATTTTTTTGACGGACAACGGTTCACGGACCCATTCAAGTCAATGGGTCTGTGAAAGAACACGGATGCACACAAGATTGGCATCCGTGGCCGTAGGTTACTTTCATACAGACGGATCCGAAGATCCGTCTGCATTAAAGCTTTTTCAGAGCTGAGTTTTCACTTTGTGAAAACTCAGATCCGACAGTATATTCTAACACAGAGGCGTTCCCATAGTGATGGGGACGCTTCTAGTTAGAATATACTAAAAGAACTGTGTACAAGACTGCCCCCTGCTGCCTGTAGTTAACACATTGGTGGCCAGTGCGGCCGGCCCCCCCCCCCCTCCCCTGTAGTTAACTTGTTGGTGGCCAGTGGGCCCTCCCCCCTCCCTCCCCCTCCTAATTAAAATCTCCCCCCTATCATTGGTGGCAGCGGAGAGTACCGATCGGAGTCCCAGTTTAATCGCTGGGGCTCCGATTGGAAACCATGGCAACCAGGACGCTACTGCAGTCCTGGTTGCCATGGTTACTTAGCGATTTGTATAAGCATTATACTTACCTGCGAGCTGCGATGTCTGTGTCCGGCCGGGAGCTCCTCCTACTGGTAAGTGACAGATCATTAAGCAATGCGCCGCACAGACCTGTCACCAGTAGGAGGAGCTCCCGGCCGGACACAGACATCACTGCTCGCAGGTAAGTATGATGCTTCTACAAATTGCTAAGTAACCATGGCAACCGGGACTGCAGTAGCGTCCTGGTTGCCATGGTTACCAATCGGAGCCCCAGCCAATGATAGGGGGAGGGAGGGCCCACTGGCCACCAACGAGTTAACTACAGGGGAGGGAGGGGGGGCCGGCCGCACTGGACAACAAAGAGTTAACTACAGGGGAGGGAGGGGGGCCCACTGGGCACCAATAAGTTAACTACAGGGGAGGAAGGGGGGCCGGCCGCACTGGACAACAAAGAGTTAAAAACGGGGGGGGGGGGGGGGTCTGCCCCCTGCTGCCTGGCAGCACCTGCCAGGCAGCAGGGGGCAGTCATGTACACAGTTCTTTTAGTATATTCTAACCTGAAGCGTCCCCATCACCATGGGAACGCCTCTGTGTTAGAATATACTGTCGGATTTGAGTTTCACGATGTAACTCATATCCGACAGTATATTCTAACATAGAGGCGTTCCCATGGTGATGGGGACGCTTCAAGTTAAAATATACCATCGGATTGGAGAAAACTCTGATCCAATGGTATAAAAGTGACTCCTGACTTTACAATGAAAGTCAATGGGGACAGATCCGTTTGCAATTGCACCATATTGTGTCAACGTCAAACGGATCCGTCCCCATTGACTTGCATTGTATTCAGGACGGATCCGTTTGGCTCCGCACGGCCTGGCGGACACCAAAATGACTTTTTTTTCATGTCCGTGGATCCTCCAAAAATCAAGGAAGACCCACGGACGAAAAAACGGTCACGAATCACAGACCCCGTTTTTGCGGACCGTAAAAAAAACAAACGGTTGTGTGCATGAGGCCTGACCCTGTGAAACTACTAAATAAGGTGAAAGATTTATTGGTATTATTTTGGGGTAATATGACTTCTGATAGCTCTATATTACACTTTTTGTGTGTGAGGCAAGGAAACCAAAAAATTGTTGTTTTGGCACAGTTTTTATTTATTTTATTTTTTAAGGAATTCACCTGACGGGGTGGATAATGTGATTTTTTTATAGAGCCGGTTGTTACAGACGCAGTGATACCTAATATGTCTGTTTTTCTTAATTTTTTTTTCTATTTTTTACAATTTTATATGTCTTTCTCATGGGAAAGGGGATTTTTTGCTTTTTGGCTTTTTTTTATCCTGAAAACAATATTTTTGTCCCACTGTGGGACTTTAACTTTTGGGGGTCTGATCCCCTAGGCTGGGTCTCATAGTCTTCCGTGCCGGCAGGCTCTGAGGCCTGTGTAAGACATCAGGCTGCCTTTCCAGCCATCGCGTCCCCATCACCGCAGCGAGAAATCCGCAAACCCGAAACATGACGCTGTCAGCGTTGACCGAGGCATAGAGGGGGTTAATACACCAGCATCGGAGTATTCACAGATACTGGAGTATACAGCAGCGTCTTGGCTGTCAGTGAAAGCTGAATCCGTGCCACTGATAAGAAGGATGCAGATACTGCACCTGCCCGATCACCGGGACGTAGCTGTATGGCACGTTATGTCGCGCTGCGAAGTACATGTACGCCGCTGATCGAGAAGGGGTTAAAATATCATTTTTATTAGCAATGCAGCCAAATACGAACATGTATGCTGGTCAGTGGCCCAAAATAATTTAACCCTTTACACTCATGCCCACTTCGATGCCCATCTGTGTGCCAGTCATTTCTGTGGTCATACCGCGTTCAGCTGATTTCCGCTCAGTGCCATTTATTTTATCACTGGGAAAAGTTCTCATAATTCATTAAAACACAAAAAAATAAAAATTATGAGAAGAAACTAATGAATAAGAAACCTTCAGCTGCGTCCATCGCACAGTACAGAAATAATTCCGCCATATAGCACATAGAGAACGGCTGCAGTGCAGTATAGGGCGGGGTTCACACGTGACTGGTCAGCCGCAGATTTACTTTGCGGATTTCTGTGCGGTAAATCTGCAGCGTTGTACAGAACCAGCAAAGGGAATGAGCTTTTAGTAATTCTCAGTCACACGTCGGGCGGTCACTGCCACAACCCCATAAAGGAGGACATTGTACCAGGGACAGTGGCACACAGAGGTGGCGCTACATTTTTTCCGGAAGAGTAAAAATACTCCTCTGACCATTTTTGAGGAGTATTTTTAGCCGAGGAGGAGTACGTAATGTGCGGTAATTCATATATATAATACACAGGCCTAAATAATGTTAAGATGTTGCTATTTCGGCAAGGGAACCATCACCAGTCTCCTCTATAAGGTCTTCCATGCAGAAATAGCTAATTTTGACCTTTTTAAATTTAATCTCTCAGAAGACTGAATCCCTACCTTTCTTGAAGCACCAAATCTGTCACGTAGAGATCGGCGCGGTAGACTATGCAAAACTCAATGCAATAAGAATTGAACAGGGACGTCTGGTGGTTGTGGCAGGGAGCAGTGGCTGGCGGTCTGGGACGAATGCACAGGAGTCCGTTATAGGACAGTCTTATACACGGTATATTGGACTATTGCACAGTATAGTGTACTTGGCGTCTCAGTACTTTACATCTATGAGCACTGTGGCTTTCACTATAAGGTCTGAAGCACACGACTGTATCCATTTTGCGGTACGCAAATCACGGATGCGGTCCGTGTGCAATCTGCATTTTCTTGCGGACCCATTGACTTCAGTGAAATTGTAAGGCAGCTCTCACCTGCAGTAGTTAGATCACCTGTGGTGCACGGATGCCGCACCTGGATGCGCTGAAATCCAGAAAACAGAGAAGAAAAATCCGGCTCACTTCAGGTGAAGTATTGTAACTTTATTCCAGCGTATTAAAATCCGTATACAAGTGTAGATAAATCGACGCGTTTCAGACCTCTTGGATATAGGGGTCCTTCCTCATGACAAACATGCATATGAAATGGGAGCACCTCCTTATATATCCCAGACTAACCCCAGGTCGGTAGGTATCACCTGGGAGGAGACGACATGAGGGGGTGTTACCTTGCAAATTAACCAAGTTAAAAAAAACTATATACAAGCCAGAATCAAAACAAACGCGAGAAAGAGACTGAGGTATAAATCCTCCTTGGTTTTGCTGGAGTCTCCCTAAAAATGTAAGCCCTCTTAGATCCCAGCAGGACATATACAGTCATGTGAAAAAATTAGGACACCCTTTGAAAGCATGTGGTTTTTTGTAACATTTTTAATAAAAGGTTATTTCATCTCCGTTTCAACAATACAGAGAGATTAAAGTAATCCGACTAAACAAAGAAAACTGAAGAAAAGTCTTTTCCAGATCTTCTGTAAATGTCATTCTACAAAAATGCCTATTCTAACTGAGGAAAAAGATAGGACACCCTTGCCCCTAATAGCGAGTGTTACCTCCTTTGGCTGAAATAACTGCAGTGAGACGGTTCTTGTAGCCATCTACCAGTCTTCGACATCGGTCTGAGGAAATTTTACCCCACTCCTCAATGCAGAACTTTTTCAGCTGTGAGATGTTTGAGGGGTTTCTTGCACGTACAGCCCTTTTCAAGTCACCCCACAGCATCTCAATGGGATTCAAATCTGGACTTTGACTTGGCCATTCCAGGACTCTCCATTTCTTCTTTTTCAGCCAATCTTTGGTTGATTTACTAGTATGTTTTGGGTCATTGTCATGTTGCATGGTCCAGTTCCGCTTCAGCTTTAATTTTCTAACTGATGGTCTCACATGTTCTTCAAGCACCTTCTGATACACAGTAGAATTCATCGTGGATTCTATGATGGTGAGCTGACCAGGTCCTGCTGCAGCAAAGCAGCCCCAAACCATGACACTTCCACCTCCATGCTTCACAGTTGGTATGAGGTTCTTTTCTTGGAATGCTGTGTTTGGTTTACGCCAAACATGTCCTCTGCTGTTGTGTTCAAATAATTCAATTTTGGACTCATCTGTCCAAAGAACATTATTCCAGAAGTCCTGGTCTTTGTCAACTTTATCTCTGGCAAATGTCAGTCTGGCCTCGATGTTTCTCTTGGAAAGCAAAGGTTTCCTCCTTGCACACCTCCCATGCAAGTTAAACTTGTACAGTCTCTTTCTGATTGTAGAGGCATGTACTTCTACATCAACAGTAGCCAGAGCCTGCTGTAGTTCTCGAGATGACACTTTAGGGTTTTTGGAGACCTCTTTTAGCATCTTGCGGTCTGCTCTTGGGGTGAACTTGCTGGGGCGACCAGTCCTGGGCATGTTGGCAGTTGTTTTGAAAGCCCTCCACTTGTAGACTATCTTCCGGACAGTGGAATGGCTGATTTCAAAATCTTTTGAGATCTTTTTAAATCCCTTCCCAGACTCATAGGCTGCTACAATCTTTTTTCTGAAGTCCTCTGACAGCTCTTTTGCTCTCACCATGGTGCTCACTCTCACTTCAACAGTCAGGAGCACACCAAACTAAATGTCTGAGGTTTAAATAGGGCAAGCCTCATTCAACATGCAGAGTAACGATCTACTAATTATGTGCACCTGGTGTGATATACCTGTGTGAGATCTGAGCCAATTTAAGAGGGAATACATGTGAGGGTGTCCTATCTTTTTCCTCAGTTAGAATAGGCATTTTTGTAGAATGACATTTACAGAAGATCTTGAAAAGACTTTTCTTCAGTTTTCTTTGTTTAGTTGGATTACTTTAATCTCTCTGTATTGTTGAAACGGAGATGAAATAACCTTTTATTAAAAATGTTACAAAAAACCACATGCTTTCAGAGGGTGTCCTAATTTTTTCACATGACTGTATAACATTGCACCAATCACAAATTGTGGCGTCTAATTATGAGAAATTCATTTAATGCGCTCACCAATCCTAAGTCTTCCACTGGTCACATTGACTTCATGTTCTGGACGGTCGGGCTGCGGGTCACTTTCTCCGTGTGCTCACAGCGTCCTCTCCAGTGAAGAACGTGTGCCCAAACTCATAGCCCACCCCAACACATCACCATCAGATCCCCCAGTCTCCATGTCGACTGGCCTAGCACGGACCCAATCATTTTATTCATCCGAGGCAAGCATGCTCAGGCATATAGTGCCCCGGGGGAGTCTGTTGGTACCTAGTTGCTATGGAGTTTGGGCGCACATTCTTCACTGGAGAGGACGCAGTCAGCACATGGAGGAAGTGACCCACAGCCCAAGACCGCTTACCCGCCAGGCGCCACCCGGTGAGAATCTCGCACCGCTGCAGGACTCTTCCTCCTCACTTCAGAGCGGTGTGCAGAATGGTCCGGCTGCCCGCTCAATCCGACCAATAACAAAGCTCCTTGCTGTAAGGAGCTTTGTTATTGGTCATTTCAGTCACAGGCAGCATCGCTGCGCTGCCTGTGCGCTCACTGCGCTGATGAAAGGCAGGGAAAGTCTAAGGCGCATCGGTACACCTTAGACTTTTTATAAGGAGTAAAATCGCCTGAAGACGCGTCTATGACGCTTGTACAGGCGTTATTGCGACCTCTGGTGGCACATAATACTTCGATACTACAATACATACTTGTAGCAGTAATTACACTATGCCGCCGCTCCACAGGAGACCACGTGCGGTGTACTGACGCGGAAGCGGCGCTCACACTGGAGCATCATCTCCTCTTCCAACCGCTGATAGTCGGGGCTGCCGGGTATCAGATCCCACCGATCAGATACTGATGACCGATCCTGACAACCGCTTATCAATATAAACGCCCGACAACACCTATAACTGCCTCTGGGGAACGGAAAAACCCCACCAAAAACTGACATACTTAGGGTACTTTCACACTAGCGATTTTCTTTTCTGGCACCGAGTTCCGTCCTAGCGGCTCAATACCGCAAAAAAACTGATCAGTTTTATCCTAATGCCTTCTGAATGGAGAGCAATCCGTTCAGGATGCATCAGTTCAGTCCCTCTTACGTTTTTTTGGCCGAAGAAAATAGCGCAGCATGCTGCAGTTCTCTCTCTGGCCAAAAATACTGAACACTTGCCGGAATGCCGGATCCGGCACCAAGTGTTCCGGCAAAACGGATCCGGCAAAATATAAATTATAAATTTTCACGGCAGGTCAAATTTCAGCATAGAGAAAAAAAAGCCTCACCCTGGGTTCACACCTGAGCGTTCTGAAAGGAGCGCTCTGTATGTGCGATTGTACCGGCGTTTAAAATCGCGCATACAGAGACAAGCGAACGCCCATTGTCGCGCGTTCCCGAAAGTCTATGTACGGGAACGCGCGACAAAACGCCTCAAAGAAGCTCAAGAACTTTTCTGAGCGTAGGGTGTTTTTCAGCGCGTTCAAACGCGCTGTAAAACGCTCAAGTGTGAACCAGGGCCATAGGGAAGCATTGGTTTTCATGTGTTGAGCGTTTTACAGCGCGTTTGAACGCGCTGTAAAACGCTCAGGTGTGAACCCAGGGTAAGGCTACATGTGTTTTGTGGTCCGCAAATTGCAGAGCCGCAAAAAAAAAAAAAAAAAAAGAAAAAAAAACAGATGCCATCCGTTTATTTTTGGGGATTCATTGTAACAATGCCTAAAACGGACAAGAATAGGACATGTTATATTTTTTTTGCGGGGCTACGGAACAGACATACGGATGCGGATCGCACATGAATGGGTCTGCATCCTATCCGCAAAAAAAAGGAACGGACAAGGAAACAAACAACGTTCGTGTGCATGTAGCCTAAGGCCGTTATTTTTTAAGATCTGCAAAAACAGGGTCCGTAGGTCTGTGATCCGTGTCCGTTTTTTCTTCCGTGGGTCTTCCTTGATTTTTGGAGGATCCACGGACATGAAGAAAAAGTCGTTTTGGCGTCCGCCTGGCCGTGCAAAGCCAAACGGATCCGTCCCCCATTGACTTTCAATGTAAAGTCAGGAGTCCCTATTAATATGCCATCGGATCAGAGTTTTCTCCAATCCGATGGTATATTTTAACTTGAAGCGTCCCCATCACCATGGGAACGCCTCTATGTTAGAATATACCATCGGATTTGAGTTAGATCGTCAAAACTCAGATCCAACAGTATATTCTAACACAGAGGTGTTCCCATAGTGATGGGGACGCTTCAAGTAAGAAAATCCTACGAACTGTGTACATGACTGCCCCCTGCTGCCTGGCAGCACCCGATCTCTTACAGGGGGCTGTGATCCGCACAATTAACCCCTCAGGTGCCACATTTTAACTAATTGTATTTAACTAATTGGTGGCCAGTGCGGCCTCCCCTCTCCCCCCCCCTCCCTAATTAAAATCACCCCCCCCATCATGGCAACCAGGACGCTACTGCAGTCCTAGAAGCATTATACTTACCTGCGATGTCTATGACCGGCCAGGCGCTCCTCCTACTGGTAAGTGAAAAGTCTGTGCGGCGCATTGCTTAGACTCAGAGCACAGACCTGTCACTTACCAGTAGGAGGAGCTCCCGGCCGGTCACAGACATTGCAGGTAAGTATAATGCTTCTAAAAATTGCTAAGTAACCATGGCAACCAGGACTGCAGTAGCGTCCTGGTTGCCATGGTTACCGATCGGAGCCCCAGCGATTAAACTGGGACTCCGATCAGAACTCTGCTGCCACCAATGATGGGGGAAGGTGATTTTAATTAGGGGGGGGGGAGAGGGGAGGCCGCACTGGCCACCAATGATGGGGGAAGGTGATTTTAATTAGGGGGGGGGGGAGGGTAGGCCGCACTGGCCACCAATGAGTTAAATACAGGGGAGGGGGGTCTGCACCTGATCTCTTACAGGGGGCTATGATATGCACAATTAACCCCTCAGGTGCGGAAACTTTTCCTTTATCTGCGGCCTGATACTGTCGGATATGAGTTTTCACGAAAAACCTTTTATGCAGACAGATCTGCGGATCCGTCTGTGTGAAAGTAGTCTACGGACGCGGATGCTAATCTTGTGTGCATCCGTGTTTTTTCACGGACCCATTGACTTGAATGGGTCCGTGAACCGTTGTCAGTCAAAAAAATAGGACAGGTCATATTTTTTGGACGGACAGGAAACACGGATCACGGCCGCGGATGAACAACGGTGCATTTTCCAAGTTTTCAACTGACCCATTGAAAGTCAATGGGTCCGCAGAAAATCACGGAAAACGGAACAACGGCCACGAATGCACACAACGGTCGTGTGCATGAGGCCTAAAATAGATGAGATCGGTCTAATCTCATACACTGCTGGTTCTGGATTACACTCAGGCTGGGCTTCTCCACATGGAAAATCCGAATGGAATCAGCTGTGGATTACACACGGAAAACCGGAGCGCGAGCGAAATACAGGACAGTTTGGGTTTCCACAAAAGCTTTGATTATGTCCTCCATGTATATACAGAAGATATACAACCAGCTGTACATATAGATTACACTCAGATATACCCAGGCTATACCAGCATAGTCTATACTATAATACACAGGAGGATGACTATGTATATACCTGCGCTGTACATATAGATTACACTCAGATAGACCCAGGTTATACCAGCATAGTCTATACTATAATACACAGGAGGATGACTATGTATATACCTGCGCTGTACATATAGATTACACTCAGATAGACCCAGGTTATACCAGCACAGTATATACTATAATACACAGGAGGATGACTATGTATATACCTGCGCTGTACATATAGATTACACTCAGATAGACCCAGGTTATACCAGCACAGTATATACTATAATACACAGGAGGATGACTATGTATATACCTGCGCTGTACATATAGATTACACTCAGATAGACCCAGGTTATACCAGCACAGTCTATACTATAATACACAGGAGGATGACTATGTATATACCTGCGCTGTACATATAGATTACACTCAGATAGACCCAGGTTATACCAGCATAGTATATACTATAATACACAGGAGGATGACTATGTATATACCTGCGCTGTACATATAGATTACACTCAGATAGACCCAGGTTATACCAGCACAGTATATACTATAATACACAGGAGGATGACTATGTATATACCTGCACTGTACATATAGATTACACTCAGATAGACCCAGGTTATACCAGCATAGTATATACTATAATACACAGGAGGATGACTATGTATACACCTGCGCTGTACATATAGATTACACTCAGATAGACCCAGGTTATACCAGCACAGTATATACTATAATACACAGGAGGATGACTATGTATATACCTGCGCTGTACATATAGATTACACTCAGATAGACCCAGGTTATACCAGCATAGTATATAGTATAATACACAGGAGGATGACTATGTATATACCTGCGCTGTACATATAGATTACACTCAGATAGACCCAGGTTATACCAGCATAGTGTATATTATAATACACAGGAGGATGACTATGTATATACCTGCACTGTACATATAGATTACACTCAGATAGACCCAGGTTATACCAGCACAGTATATACTATAATACACAGGAGGATGACTATGTATACACCTGCGCTGTACATATAGATTACACTCAGATAGACCCAGGTTATACCGGCACAGTATATACTATAATACACAGGAGGATGACTATGTATATACCTGCGCTGTACATACAGATTACACTCAGATAGACCCAGGTTATACCAGCACAGTATATACTATAATACACAGGAGGATGACTATGTATATACCTGCGCTGTACATATAGATTACACTCAGATAGACCCAGGTGCTGCTCCTGTAGCTCAGTCAGTCCCTGGGCAGCCTAGTGCCTAGTGGGCTGAGTGCTGGCGGAGGCTGACTGTGCCTGGCCGAGAGAGCTGGCGGTGAAGGGGTTAATGCCCCCTCTGCCCCAGTCATCCTGACAGACAATGGCGGTGACTACACACCTACCTGCCCTGCTGGACACAACATGTACCCACCTAGAATGTATGGGCTTCTGAGAGGATGTAGCCCCGCCCCCAAGTTGTTCTAGAAACTAATGTTCTCCACAAAACCTCCCTGACTGTAAACCTGTCCCTAGTCCTGACCCCCACAGGAGACCGCACAGAACACGGAGAGGACGCCCCGCAGCCCAGCACACAGGACACTTACCTCTCAGGCAGTGACTACAATACAGTCGCTCCTAGCACTGTAGCGGCTAAACTCCATACAGTAAACGGACCTGCTGACGTCACTGGGTCACGTGACTGTATCGGCAGCGCGAGAAGAAGGGTCTGTATAGAGATTAGCCGCTACAGTGCTAGGAGCGACTGTATTCTAGTCACTGCCTGAGAGGTAAGTGTCCTGTGTGCTGGGCTGCGGGGCGTCCTCTCCGTGTTCTGTGCGGTCTCCTGTGGGGTCAGGATTAGGGACAGGTTTACAGTCAGGGAGGTTTTGTGGAGAACATTAGTTTGTAGAACAACTTGGGGGCGGGGCTACATCCTCTCAGAAGCCCATACATTCTAGGTGGGTACATGTTGTGTCCAGCAGGGCAGGTAGGTGTGTAGTCACCGCCATTGTCTGTCAGGATTACTGGGGCAGAGGGGGCATTAACCCCTTCACAGACATCCCAACCTGCAAAAACTCATTTCAGGGAGGTTTCCTTTTTTTTTTTTCACAAACTTTTTATTACATTTTCCAAACATATGTTAATTGTATCTGCACACTTTGCTCTATGGTGTGGAGGACTGGGCTCATTACCCTGACCCAAATTATTATATATATATATATATATATATATATATATATATATATGATTAAAGTATCCAGGGGGTGTGAATTTAACACTGGGGTAAATAATATAATTAAAATGGAGGGTTAAATGTGTAAATGTATTTTTAAAAAATGCATCTCTCTCAATAGTTATATAGCTACTGAATGAGACAGAAGGGATGCCTTTAACATATATATCTCCTTGAGAAGCCAATTTGACCCTAAAGGGTTAATTCAACCTGTAATCTAAACTCTGTCCTGTCACTTCTCTTATCTCTCTGCTCTGCTATCTGACTGAGATAAACCTTTTCGGGAGATATTGTTTCGCATGCGGGTGTCAGGGAGCCGCTATCTAATAGCAGGAGACTCCCTGAACCTCCGGGAGAGTTGAGATCCCTGCCTTCACCGCCAGCTCTCTCGGCCAGGCACAGTCAGCCTCCGCCAGCACTCAGCCCACTAGGCACTAGGCTGCCCAGGGACTGACTGAGCTACAGGAGCAGCACCTGGGTCTATCTGAGTGTAATCTATATGTACAGCGCAGGTATATACATAGTCATCCTCCTGTGTATTATAGTATATACTATGCTGGTATAACCTGGGTCTATCTGAGTGTAATCTATATGTACAGTGCAGGTATATACATAGTCATCTCCCTGTGTATTATAGTATATACTATGCTGGTATAACCTGGGTCTATCTGAGTGTAATCTATATGTACAGCGCAGGTATATACATAGTCATCCTCCTGTGTATTATAGTATATACTATGCTGGTATAACCTGGGTCTATCTGAGGGTAATCTATATGTACAGTGCAGGTATATACATAGTCATCCTCCTGTGTATTATAGTATATACTGTGCTGGTATAACCTGGGTCTATCTGAGTGTAATCTATATGTACAGCGCAGGTATATACATAGTCATCCTCCTGTGTATTATAGTATATACTATGCTGGTATAACCTGGGTATATCTGAGTGTAATCTATATGTACAGCGCAGGTATATACACAGTCATCTCCTGTGTATTATAGTATATACTATGCTGGTATAACCTGGGTCTATCTGAGTGTAATCTATATGTACAGCGCAGGTATATACATAGTCATCCTCCTGTGTATTATAGTATATACTATGCTGGTATAACCTGGGTCTATCTGAGGGTAATCTATATGTACAGTGCAGGTATATACATAGTCATCCTCCTGTGTATTATAGTATATACTGTGCTGGTATAACCTGGGTCTATCTGAGTGTAATCTATATGTACAGCGCAGGTATATACATAGTCATCCTCCTGTGTATTATAGTATATACTATGCTGGTATAACCTGGGTCTATCTGAGGGTAATCTATATGTACAGTGCAGGTATATACATAGTCATCCTCCTGTGTATTATAGTATATACTGTGCTGGTATAACCTGGGTCTATCTGAGTGTAATCTATATGTACAGCGCAGGTATATACATAGTCATCCTCCTGTGTATTATAGTATATACTATGCTGGTATAACCTGGGTATATCTGAGTGTAATCTATATGTACAGCGCAGGTATATACACAGTCATCTCCTGTGTATTATAGTATATACTATGCTGGTATAACCTGGGTCTATCTGAGTGTAATCTATATGTACAGCGCAGGTATATACATAGTCATCCTCCTGTGTATTATAGTATAGACTATGCTGGTATAACCTGGGTATATCTGAGTGTAATCTATATGTACAGCGCAGGTATATACATAGTCATCCTCCTGTGTATTATAGTGTATACTATGCTGGTATAACCTGGGTCTATCTGAGTGTAATCTATATGTACAGCGCAGGTATATACATAGTCATCCTCCTGTGTATTATAGTATATACTGTGCTGGTATAACCTGGGTCTATCTGAGTGTAATCTATATGTACAGCGCAGGTATATACATAGTCATCTCCTGTGTATTATAGTATATACTATGCTGGTATAACCTGGGTCTATCTGAGTGTAATCTGTATGTACAGCGCAGGTATATACATAGTCATCTTCCTGTGTATTATAGTATATACTATGCTGGTATAACCTGGGTATATCTGAGTGTAATCTATATGTACAGCGCAGGTATATACATAGTCATCCTCCTGTGTATTATAGTATATACTGTGCTGGTATAACCTGGGTCTATCTGAGTGTAATCTATATGTACAGCGCAGGTATATACATAGTCATCCTCCTGTGTATTATAGTATATACTGTGCTGGTATAACCTGGGTCTATCTGAGTGTAATCTGTATGTACAGCGCAGGTATATACATAGTCATCCTCCTGTGTATTATAGTATATACTATGCTGGTATAACCTGGGTATATCTGAGTGTAATCTATATGTACAGCGCAGGTATATACACAGTCATCTCCTGTGTATTATAGTATATACTATGCTGGTATAACCTGGGTCTATCTGAGTGTAATCTATATGTACAGCGCAGGTATATACATAGTCATCCTCCTGTGTATTATAGTATAGACTATGCTGGTATAACCTGGGTATATCTGAGTGTAATCTATATGTACAGCGCAGGTATATACATAGTCATCCTCCTGTGTATTATAGTGTATACTATGCTGGTATAACCTGGGTCTATCTGAGTGTAATCTATATGTACAGCGCAGGTATATACATAGTCATCCTCCTGTGTATTATAGTATATACTGTGCTGGTATAACCTGGGTCTATCTGAGTGTAATCTATATGTACAGCGCAGGTATATACATAGTCATCTCCTGTGTATTATAGTATATACTATGCTGGTATAACCTGGGTCTATCTGAGTGTAATCTGTATGTACAGCGCAGGTATATACATAGTCATCTTCCTGTGTATTATAGTATATACTATGCTGGTATAACCTGGGTATATCTGAGTGTAATCTATATGTACAGCGCAGGTATATACATAGTCATCCTCCTGTGTATTATAGTATATACTGTGCTGGTATAACCTGGGTCTATCTGAGTGTAATCTATATGTACAGCGCAGGTATATACATAGTCATCCTCCTGTGTATTATAGTATATACTGTGCTGGTATAACCTGGGTCTATCTGAGTGTAATCTGTATGTACAGCGCAGGTATATACATAGTCATCTTCCTGTGTATTATAGTATATACTATGCTGGTATAACCTGGGTATATCTGAGTGTAATCTATATGTACAGCGCAGGTATATACATAGTCATCCTCCTGTGTATTATAGTATATACTATGCTGGTATAACCTGGGTCTATCTGAGTGTAATCTATATGTACAGCGCAGGTATATACATAGTCATCCTCCTGTGTATTATAGTATAGACTATGCTGGTATAACCTGGGTATATCTGAGTGTAATCTATATGTACAGCGCAGGTATATACATAGCCATCCTCCTGTGTATTATAGTATATACTATGCTGGTATAACCTGGGTATATCTGAGTGTAATCTATATGTACAGCGCAGGTATATACATAGTCATCCTCCTGTGTAATATAGTATATACTATGCTGGTATAACCTGGGTCTATCTGAGTGTAATCTATATGTACAGCGCAGGTATATACATAGTCATCCTCCTGTGTATTATAGTATATACTACGCTGGTATAACCTGGGTCTATCTGAGTGTAATCTATATGTACAGTGCAGGTATATACATAGTCATCCTCCTGTGTATTATAGTATATACTGTGCTGGTATAACCTGGGTCTATCTGAGTGTAATCTATATGTACAGCGCAGGTATATACATAGTCATCCTCCTGTGTATTATAGTATATACTACGCTGGTATAACCTGGGTCTATCTGAGTGTAATCTATATGTACAGCGCAGGTATATACATAGTCATCCTCCTGTGTATTATAGTATAGACTATGCTGGTATAACCTGGGTATATCTGAGTGTAATCTATATGTACAGCGCAGGTATATACATAGTCATCCTCCTGTGTATTATAGTATATACTACGCTGGTATAACCTGGGTCTATCTGAGTGTAATC
Source organism: Bufo gargarizans (assembly GCF_014858855.1). NCBI lineage: Eukaryota > Metazoa > Chordata > Amphibia > Anura > Bufonidae > Bufo > Bufo gargarizans. The sequence goes on from NC_058083.1 coordinate 517,254,338, forward strand.
TATATGTACAGTGCAGGTATATACATAGTCATCTTTGATAAAGACGCCCTAAATTAGGGCATTTAAGATACACTCTGGTGTTGCAAATCAATGTACCCCCCCCCCCAGGGGTTAATATCCACACGTGGCTGAGAGACTAGACGCTGACACATAGATGGTCAATGCAATCTCTAACTTTTATTACATGGGGTAAGCGTATATACACCTAAGGGTACTTTCACACTTGCGTTTTTCTTTTCCGGCACCGAGTTCCGTCACAGGGGCTCTATACCGGAAAAGAACTGATCAGTTTTATCCCCATGCATTCTGAATGGAGAGTAATCCGTTCAGTTTGCATCAGGATGTCTTCAGTTCAGTCGTTTTGACTGATCATGCAAAAGAGAAAACCGCAGCATGCTACGGTTTTCTCTCCGGCGAAAAAAACTGAAGACTTGCCTGAACGCCGGATCCGTCATTTTTTCCCATAGGAATGTACTAGCGCCGGATCCGGCATTCAGAATACCAGAATGCCAGATCCGTCGTTCCGGCATGCGCATGCGCAGATCGGTAAAAATGAGAAAAATGTACAAGACGGATCCGTCTCACAAATGCTTTCAGTCAGCGGCGGATCCGGCGACGACGGAACTGCCCGCCGGATCACACTGCCGCAAGTGTGAAAGTAGCCTTAGAAGAGGGCAGTCCTCACTGAGGCTTAAACATTGTTTCATTGGTCAAAAAGGAATTAGAGATAAGAGAGAGGAGATAGCACCCTGGCATCTGTGCACTGGTAACTACTTTGGAATGTGCACTAATGTAAACATCTGGTTACCATCGCCATTTTGTAATGGCTTCTATTCTAACAATAATACTGCATACGTCATATGTGACACTTCAAAGAGGTGCTTCTCTATAGTCAGTGAATAATATATACATATCATCGAGCCATATGATTGGCTCATGCACTCCTTCACTCTCTATATAGCTCCCTTGTTGGGATGCCTGTACAAGGATGAGAAATCAGACACTTCCCACAGCTCTTTGCCCCCCCCTCTCTTCTCCAGTCTTGAAACAAAGAGGGGCTGGGTGGGCACTTGGAGAAGAAAAAGTTTACTTAATTTACAGTCCTAGAGATACAAAATATAGAATAAAATTCACACATCTTTAAAATCTTCCTGTGTATTATAGTATATACTATGCTGGTATAACCTGGGTATATCTGAGTGTAATCTATATGTACAGCGCAGGTATATACATAGTCATCCTCCTGTGTATTATAGTATAGACTATGCTGGTATAACCTGGGTCTATCTGAGTGTAATCTATATGTACAGCGCAGGTATATACATAGTCATCTTCCTGTGTATTATAGTATATACTGTGCTGGTATAACCTGGGTATATCTGAGTGTAATCTATATGTACAGCGCAGGTATATACATAGTCATCTTCCTGTGTATTATAGTATAGACTATGCTGGTATAACCTGGGTCTATCTGAGTGTAATCTATATGTACAGCGCAGGTATATACATAGTCATCTCCTGTGTATTATAGTATATACTATGCTGGTATAACCTGGGTCTATCTGAGTGTAATCTATATGTACAGCGCAGGTATATACATAGTCATCCTCCTGTGTATTATAGTATATACTGTGCTGGTATAACCTGGGTCTATCTGAGTGTAATCTATATGTACAGCGCAGGTATATACATAGTCATCTCCTGTGTATTATAGTATATACTATGCTGGTATAACCTGGGTCTATCTGAGTGTAATCTATATGTACAGCGCAGGTATATACATAGTCATCCTCCTGTGTATTATAGTATATACTATGCTGGTATAACCTGGGTCTATCTGAGTGTAATCTATATGTACAGCACAGGTATATACATAGTCATCTTCCTGTGTATTATAGTATATACTATGCTGGTATAACCTGGGTCTATCTGAGGGTAATCTATATGTACAGCGCAGGTATATACATAGTCATCCTCCTGTGTATTATAGTATATACTATGCTGGTATAACCTGGGTCTATCTGAGTGTAATCTATATGTACAGCGCAGATATATACATAGTCATCTCCTGTGTATTATAGTATATACTGTGCTGGTATAACCTGGGTATATCTGAGTGTAATCTATATGTACAGCGCAGGTATATACATAGTCATCTCCTGTGTATTATAGTATATACTGTGCTGGTATAACCTGGGTATATCTGAGTGTAATCTATATGTACAGCGCAGGTATATACATAGTCATCCTCCTGTGTATTATAGTATATACTGTGCTGGTATAACCTGGGTCTATCTGAGTGTAATCTATATGTACAGCACAGGTATATACATAGTCATCTTCCTGTGTATTATAGTATATACTATGCTGGTATAACCTGGGTATATCTGAGTGTAATCTATATGTACAGCGCGGGTATATACATAGTCATCCTCCTGTGTATTATAGTATATACTGTGCTGGTATACCCTGGGTCTATCTGAGTGTAATCTATATGTACAGCACAGGTATATACATAGTCATCTTCCTGTGTATTATAGTATATACTATGCTGTAGGGCCGCATGATATGGGAATTTTGTGCGATTGCGATTAGGGCCCTAAAAATTGCGATAACGATATGCGATGCGATATTTTAAAGGAATTGTGCTAGAGGTCTATTTGCTTGGATTTTCCCATATGAGCCGCTGACGCGGCTGGGTATGACATAGTTATGGGGGATCTGTGGATGACGCTGTGTTGTGGGGGATCTGTGGAGGGTGCTGTTATATGGACGATCTGTGGAGGACGCTGTGTTGTGGGGGATCTGTGGAGGGTGCTGTGTTGTGGGGGATCTGTGGAAGACGCTGTTTATATGGGGGATCAGTGGAGGACGCTGTTATATGGGGGATCAGTGGAGGACGCTGTTATATGGGGGATCAGTGGAGGAAGCTGTTATATGGGGGATCAGTGGAGGACGCTGTTATATGGGGGATCTGTGGAGGACGCTGTTATATGGGGGATCTGTGGAGGACGCTGTTATATGGGGGATCTGTGGAGGGCGCTGTTATGGGGGATCTGTGGAGGGCGCTTATGGGGGACCTGTGGAGGACACTTATGGGGGACCTGTGGAGGACACTTATGGGGGACCTGTGTAGGACACTTATGGGGGACCTGTGGAGGACACTTATGGGGGACCTGTGGAGGACACTTATGGGGGACCTGTGGAGGACACTTATGGGGGACCTGTGGAGGACACTTATGGGGGACCTGTGGAGGACACTTATGGGGGACCTGTGGAGGACACTTATGGGGGACCTGTGGAGGACACTTATGGGGGACCTGTGGAGGACACTTATGGGGGACCTGTGGAGGACACTTATGGGGGACCTGTGGAGGACACTTATGGGGGACCTGTGGAGGACACTTATGGGGGACCTGTGGAGGACACTTATGGGGGACCTGTGGAGGACACTTATGGGGGACCTGTGGAGGACACTTATGGGGGACCTGTGGAGGACACTTATGGGGGACCTGTGGAGGACACTTATGGGGGACCTGTGGAGGACACTTATGGGGGACCTGTGGAGGACACTTATGGGGGACCTGTGGAGGACACTTATGGGGGACCTGTGGAGGGCACTTATGGGGGACCTGTGGATGGCACTGTTATAGGGGATGTGTGGAGGACACATAGGGCCATGAGGGGGGCCAGCTTAAGACATATAGCATCTTATGCTGGTCCCCCTCATGTGTCCTAAACGGGGCACATAACTGCCCTTTGTGTGTAATGTGTTTTACTAGTGTGTGTGTGGGTGAAACACTCTCTTTCCTAACAGGTCCGGCCTCTGTACTCACTATGAATGCGATGCACTGCAGTGAGCGGCAGCGAGGTGGCCGGCCGGCGCGTGTCTGACGTCACTTAGTAACGCTCCTGCTTCCTGAAGTGGGAGGAGCGTTACTAAGTGACGTCAGTCACGCGCCGGCCGGCCACCTCGCTTCCGCTTGCTGCAGAGCATTGCATTCAGAGTGAGTACAGAGGCCGGACCTGTTAGGGGAGAGATTGTTTCACCCCCACACACACTAGTAAAACACTTTACACGAGCTGGCCGGCCGGCGCCTGACGTCACTTAGTAACGCTCCTGCTTCCTGAAGTGGGAGGAGCGTTACTAAGTGACGTCAGTCACGCGCTGGCCGCCACCTCGCTGCCGCTCGCTGCAGAGCATTGCATTCAGAGTGAGTACAGAGGTCGGACCTGTTAGGAGAGAGATTGTTTCACCCACACACACTAGTAAAACACTTTACACGCAAAAGGCAGTTATGTGCCCAGGGCCCCTTAAATAATCGCGGCATTTTCCGGTCGGCCAAATCGCCATATCGCATTTGCCGATTATCGCGATTCGATTACTTTTTCGATTTATCGTGCAGCCCTAGTATATACTATGCTGCTATAACCTGGGTCTATCTGAGTGTAATCTGTATGTACAGCGCAGGTATATACATAGTCATCTCCTGTGTATTATAGTATATACTGTGCTGGTATAACCTGGGTCTATCTGAGTGTAATCTGTATGTACAGCGCAGGTATATACATAGTCATCCTCCTGTGTATTATAGTATACACTATGCTGGTATAACCTGGGTCTATCTGAGTATAATCTATATGTACAGCGCAGGTATATACATAGTCATCCTCCTGTGTATTATAGTATATACTGTGCTGGTATAACCTGGGTATATCTGAGTGTAATCTATATGTACAGCGCAGGTATATACATAGTCATCTTCCTGTGTATTATAGTATAGACTATGCTGGTATAACCTGGGTCTATCTGAGTGTAATCTATATGTACAGTGCAGGTATATACATAGTCATCTTCCTGTGTATTATAGTATATACTATGCTGGTATAACCTGGGTATATCTGAGTGTAATCTATATGTACAGCGCAGGTATATACATAGTCATCTTCCTGTGTATTATAGTATATACTATGCTGGTATAACCTGGGTCTATCTGAGTATAATCTATATGTACAGCGCAGGTATATACATAGTCATCCTCCTGTGTATTATAGTATAGACTATGCTGGTATAACCTGGGTCTATCTGAGTGTAATCTATATGTACAGCGCAGGTATATACATAGTCATCCTCCTGTGTATTATAGTATATACTGTGCTGGTATAACCTGGGTCTATCTGAGTGTAATCTATATGTACAGCGCAGGTATATACATAGTCATCCTCCTGTGTATTATAGTATATACTATAAAAAAGTAGAAGTGGGGCACTCACTTAAAGTATAGGGATCTTGTATTTATTAAGGTAATAACAATAATGACAATAATAGTGAAGCAATAAAATATCATATAGCAATATTACATTAGGGTATCAGAATAATCATAAAAGTGGAGCAAAATAATGTGGTACTATCGACAATTAGCAATAAAATATAGCTAAAATAAATACAGTAAAAATGTTAATGCAATGCTAGAATATATTTATGGATATAGATCCCGATAAATATAAATAAAATTGTGAGTTCATATGTCAGCCATAGGGACATTCACTGAATGAATCCTGAGGGATAGTTCCATATGGGGTAATCCGTTCCAATAACCAGTCTTTCAAGGGTACTCTCAAAATGAATAGGTCACAGTCCCAAGCGTATGCAGCCACAAAAGTTTTAACTGTATATCAGTTTGGCTGCTAATACGCACAGCGGCGTCCCGCTGTAATTGCGATCGCTTGTGAGTGGGGTATACAAGTGCTTACCCGAGGCTCCTGGATAACGATTCCTCGACACGGTGCGTTGGTGTACTGCTCCGGTCTCAAGGATAGATGTCCTGTTTTGAAATTAGCGCCAGTTGAAATGTTTGTTGCACGCGGTATGAGTGACCTGCGTGATGCAACACCGATGGTTCCGGTAATAGCTCTGGCGCACAGGTGATGACTTCCAGGTTTCTCGGACTTGTAGACCCACTCGTCCTGATGGGGGGGAGATACCAGACGCGTTTCAGGGATTTACAAAACAGACCCCTTCTTCAGTGGTTGACAATCCCCTGTTCATGTTTGGTTTTTATAGGGCATGAGAGATTGGAAAGAGCTGGTTCGGAATCCGAAATTTTAAGGATTGGGGTCATTTGAGAATGACTGTTGCTTTATGTTCGGCTTATCGTCAAATATATCATTCCCATAAACAAGTAAATAATGTTGATTCATCGTATAAATAAAGGATATCGAAACGAAATAAAAATATCATTATAGATCCATATAAACATATGTGCAATTACGGGATCTCCATCCATAAATACTTACATAGTTTGTTAAAATGCATACTATGACAGTTTCTTTAAAACACAACAAATAAAAACAAATAAAAACTGACCTCTAATCATTAAATCAGAACAATGTCATTCTTGCAAATAAATCCGTGCGGTTCTGTTGCATGTTAATATGTTACGGATATTCTATAGGAAAATAAAATATGGTCCTTTCAATATGTATTAATTATTTAAATACAATCTAATGATCTGGTTGTGGAGGAAAGCGATACCTAAATGTGACAGTCTCAAATCAAAGAGGTTACATTGTAGTTAAGTCTAATCTTTATAATAGTAAAATTCTCATTAAAGGCACATAAAATCATCCAGGGACCATGTAAAATGTCTGTATAAAGACAATAGAGTGATAATAATTTCCATATATATATACAGAGCTGTCATGTATGGTTCCAACGATAATTTTACAGAAAAGCGCACCGATAGTCGCAGATATTTTTAAGCGTCTATGGTGCGTTTTTTAATAGACATTTTAATTTTGAAGGGTTTTTTTATAAAAAAGATTTTTTACAAAAAAGGTTTTTTTAAAAACAGGTTCCTCAGAATGGGTCCCATATTCCTCACTGATATGTCATTATATTCAAGGCTGTCTTCAAAGCGGTTTATAATGGTATAATGGATGGGGACCAACTGTAGAGGAGAAACAGCACGACTTCAAATATCGTGCTGTTAGTCATCGACAGATGGCACCCATCCTATAAGAAACCAAACAATTCGAAGTCGGCATTTAAGCCTGACGGTTGTAATGTATTTAGTTCAAAAATTCGCTTGGTTTCTAGACGTGACATTTTTTCCACATGATTACCTCCTCTCCAGTCTTTATGTACCTTATCGATCGCTGAAAAGGTCATACACGAGGGATCTTGATTGTGTGTGGTTTTAAAATGCTGTGACAGGGAGTCGGTTTCAAAACCCTTCTTTATATTGCCAATATGCTCCGCGATACGTTTTTTTAAAGTTCTTTTGGTTCTTCCTATGTATTGGAGTTTACAGGGACATTCTATTACGTAAATTACATCCTCTGTGCTGCATGTAAGAAATTCATTTATTTTGTGGCAATGTTTATTTGTCATTGATCTAATTTCCGTTGTTTTTTTAGGGAATGAAGTTACTTTGCAATTGCCACATTTACCACAGCGATAAAAACCTTGAATATTCGCCCAAGATTGAATATTTGAGGCACGATTTTTTTTATTCTGAATTGTTGGTGCAATTTTAATACTTAGATTAGGGGCCTTGGTAAACACAATTTTAGGTTTTGCTGGTATCACAGTATTTAATGTCTTATCGTTTTTCAGTAGATGCCAATGTTTATTAACAATGTTTTGAATTTTCCGAAACTCCCCATTAAATGGTAAAATCAGACGTAAATTAAAATCAGTGGGTTCAGCCTTTTCATTTAGGACTTTCTTATCCATAAAAAATTCCTCCCTGTTCATTTCTTTGACTTTGTTAAATGCCACATTTAAGATCTCCATCGGGTAATCCTTGGCTAAAAATTGATCTGTCATAATTTTAGCTTCCTTTTCAAAGTCAGTGTTCAATGTACAATTCCGTTTGGCTCTTCGCAGCTGTCCCTGCGGAATATTAATCAGCCAGTTAGGAAGATGACAGCTATTAAAAAGAATGTAGCTATTACATGCTGTAGGCTTCGTGAAAGTTGTGCATTGTAATTTGCCCTCTTGATTTAAAATTCGTAGATCTAAAAATTCCAATGAGGTCTGGCTAGTGTTTCCCGTAAAAGTTAAGTTCCACTCGTTAACATTAATATCATCTAAAAATTGTTGCAGGGATTCTCTATCTCCCTGCCAAATAAAAAATATATCGTCGATATATCTTTGCCAGAGCACCAGATTCGTCCCCAGCTTGGGTTGAATGTTCTCATATTCCCACTGTGCCATAAAAAGATTAGCATAGCTGGGGGCGAATCTGGTGCCCATGGCCGTACCTTGTGTTTGAATATAAAAATCTCCAGCAAAATTAAAATAATTGTGGGTTAAAATGAAGTGGATAGCTTCAACCACATAATCTATCTGAATCTGCTTCAGAGTACCCTCCATTTGTAGTTGGGATATAACTGACTTTTTCCCTTGTTCATGTTTGATTATGGTGTAAAGTGACTGAACGTCAAGGGTACCCATGATCCAGTTCTCGTTAAATTCCAATGTTTCAAGAGTTTTTATGATCTGTGTGGTATCCTTGACATAAGAAGGCACTTTTTTTACTCTAGATTGTAAGATAACGTCCACATACTTTGATAAATTTGAAGTTAATGAGCCGATCCCTGATATAATGGGACGGCCGGGTGGATTAGTAATGTTTTTATGCACCTTTGGCAAACAATAAAAAACAGGGATGCGTGGGAATCTATTCATTAAAAAGTTTTTTTCATCATCAGTTAAAATGCCTATATCGCCACCCTTAGTGCATAAAATATTCAGTTCTGCTAAAAATGACTCTGTTGGATCATTTGGTAATTTTCTATAAGTATTGCTATCAGAAAGTTGGCGCAGGCATTCAGAGTTGTAATGTTCTAGATCCTGCACCACTATTGCTCCTCCTTTATCCGCAGGGCGGATCACAATGTTTTCTTCCTTTTGTAGTTCTTTCAGGGCCTTCACCTCAACATTGGTTAAATTATTGCGTTTGTATCTAACCTTTTCTTTCAATTTACAAATATCATATTCAACGTTTTTTTTAAAGCTCACCATTTCTTGACTTGTCTCATTTCTAGGGTATTTTTTTGACGTTTTTTTGAGGTCAGTATGGACAAATAGGTTATCATTTGATATTTCTCGATTCATGGGATTTTTCAAAAAATATTTTTTTAAACAGAGGCGTCTTATGAATTTTTCGATACCTATAAAGGTGTCGAATTTGTTTAATTTGTTAGTAGGGGCAAATTTGAGACCTTTGTTTAATAAAGTGATCTGTGCATTGGTCAAATTTTTAGTGCTTAAATTAATAATAGAGTCATTAGTGATCATAGTATTATCTATCTGTATCTTTTTCCTTTTCTTTCTCCCTCCTCTACGTATCTTTCTCTCTCTCCGTGATTTCTTGTTCTCATCCAACACTCCTGGTTGTTGTAGTATTCCTGTGTCTGTGTTTTCTCTATTCTGTGATGTTGAGGTCTGTGTGATTCGTGTGGAGTTTGTAGCCTGTGTCTGAGATTGTATTGGTGATCTATTTGTGACTCTTTGTTCCGTGTATGTATTCGTGATGATTCGTGTCTCGTTCGTGTTCTGTGATGTGGGGGTGTCCTGTCTAAAAAATGTTCCCTTTCTTCCAAAATTTCAAACCTATTTTGTACAGGTATAGTGAAGTCATTAGTGAGGTTCTCCCTATTAGGGATATCATTCATTTGTGTAAAATTAAGTGTACTTGGTCTCATTACGGTGTCTCGTTGAGTTTCCCCAATATCATGGTTCCTTCTGTTTATTCTGCTGTCAAAATATATTTTTTTCGTTTTTTTATCTATAATTTCCTGTTCTGTCCTGTCCAGACTAATACACAGTCTAGATTGGAGAGCCAGAAACTCCGAATTTTGTGGTAATTTGTCCACCATCGGACGTAACTCATTGATTTTATTTGATGTCTCTGTCAAGATCTCCATTCTTCTTTTAACAATCAATTTCACAAGGGAAAGGGAATACTGATGTAGTGCATCATCCCATTCCTTTATGAAAGATTGACTACATAAGTCTTGGGCTGGGTTCTTGGTCAAAGTTAGACCTTTAGGGATATTATTATTCTCTATATATCTAGTCAGTGTTTTTACTTCCCATCTTTGTTTTAATTGTCTGACTAGCAGAGTTTCTAATTCCCTAAAGGTATCTTTCATAGATATCGTGTCATGGTTACACATTGTCTCATTTATTGAAAAGGTAAAGTTATCAACTTTTTGTTTTTTTGTTTCAACATGGTCCCATATACTTTTGGTTGCCTCCTCATCTTGTGCTGACATAGTGGGTGATAAAAGATAAATATATTCAAGGGAAATGTCGCACCAAGATGAAAAGGGGATCCAAACAGAGGTGCACCCACTAACAGACAGCACCCAGTCTGATAGAGATAAAAGATAAAAAAGTAGAAGTGGGGCACTCACTTAAAGTATAGGGATCTTGTATTTATTAAGGTAATAACAATAATGACAATAATAGTGAAGCAATAAAATATCATATAGCAATATTACATTAGGGTATCAGAATAATCATAAAAGTGGAGCAAAATAATGTGGTACTATCGACAATTAGCAATAAAATATAGCTAAAATAAATACAGTAAAAATGTTAATGCAATGCTAGAATATATTTATGGATATAGATCCCGATAAATATAAATAAAATTGTGAGTTCATATGTCAGCCATAGGGACATTCACTGAATGAATCCTGAGGGATAGTTCCATATGGGGTAATCCGTTCCAATAACCAGTCTTTCAAGGGTACTCTCAAAATGAATAGGTCACAGTCCCAAGCGTATGCAGCCACAAAAGTTTTAACTGTATATCAGTTTGGCTGCTAATACGCACAGCGGCGTCCCGCTGTAATTGCGATCGCTTGTGAGTGGGGTATACAAGTGCTTACCCGAGGCTCCTGGATAACGATTCCTCGACACGGTGCGTTGGTGTACTGCTCCGGTCTCAAGGATAGATGTCCTGTTTTGAAATTAGCGCCAGTTGAAATGTTTGTTGCACGCGGTATGAGTGACCTGCGTGATGCAACACCGATGGTTCCGGTAATAGCTCTGGCGCACAGGTGATGACTTCCAGGTTTCTCGGACTTGTAGACCCACTCGTCCTGATGGGGGGGAGATACCAGACGCGTTTCGGGGATTTACAAAACAGACCCCTTCTTCAGTGGTTGACAATCCCCTGTTCATGTTTGGTTTTTATAGGGCATGAGAGATTGGAAAGAGCTGGTTCGGAATCCGAAATTTTAAGGATTGGGGTCATTTGAGAATGACTGTTGCTTTATGTTCGGCTTATCGTCAAATATATCATTCCCATAAACAAGTAAATAATGTTGATTCATCGTATAAATAAAGGATATCTAAACGAAATAAAAATATCATTATAGATCCATATAAACATATGTGCAATTACGGGATCTCCATCCATAAATACTTACATAGTTTGTTAAAATGCATACTATGACAGTTTCTTTAAAACACAACAAATAAAAACAAATAAAAACTGACCTCTAATCATTAAATCAGAACAATGTCATTCTTGCAAATAAATCCGTGCGGTTCTGTTGCATGTTAATATGTTACGGATATTCTATAGGAAAATAAAATATGGTCCTTTCAATATGTATTAATTATTTAAATACAATCTAATGATCTGGTTGTGGAGGAAAGCGATACCTAAATGTGACAGTCTCAAATCAAAGAGGTACATTGTAGTTAAGTCTAATCTTTATAATAGTAAAATTCTCATTAAAGGCACATAAAATCATCCAGGGACCATGTAAAATGTCTGTATAAAGACAATAGAGTGATAATAATTTCCATATATATATACAGAGCTGTCATGTATGGTTCCAACGATAATTTTACAGAAAAGCGCACCGATAGTCGCAGATATTTTTAAGCGTCTATGGTGCGTTTTTTAATAGACATTTTAATTTTGAAGGGTTTTTTATAAAAAAGATTTTTTACAAAAAAGGTTTTTTTAAAACAGGTTCCTCAGAATGGGTCCCATATTCCTCACTGATATGTCATTATATTCAAGGCTGTCTTCAAAGACAGCCTTGAATATAATGACATATCAGTGAGGAATATGGGACCCATTCTGAGGAACCTGTTTTAAAAAAACCTTTTTTGTAAAAAATCTTTTTTATAAAAAACCCTTCAAAATTAAAATGTCTATTAAAAAACGCACCATAGACGCTTAAAAATATCTGCGACTATCGGTGCGCTTTTCTGTAAAATTATCGTTGGAACCATACATGACAGCTCTGTATATATATATGGAAATTATTATCACTCTATTGTCTTTATACAGACATTTTACATGGTCCCTGGATGATTTTATGTGCCTAGCCGACACATCATGCAAATCAGACTGAAAACCGCAAAAATACAGTGTAAGGGAGGGAACCCCAGGGCGGGCAATACTCGCCTCCGTGTCTTTAATAAAACCATGACTTTCCGTCATAGACTAGGAAAATCACCTAGTTTTACAGCAAGACACGGAGGCTCCTATTGCTAAGTTTAAAGTTGAGCAATAACAGCAGAAAACAAATGTGGAGGCGGTCTAAAATAATACTCCCTGAATGTTGACGCCGAAGACCAGTCCGCCAGACGTAGGATATCCTCCAATCGAGCACCCGAAACAGCCAAAGCGGTAGCCGATGCGCCTCTAGCGGAATGAGCAGTAAATATGGAAGTATCAGTTCCTGCTAACGACATAACCCACTTCATCCAGCGCGCCAAAGTAGGGCTGGACACAGGACCAAACGGATGCCGAATGGACAAGAAAAGCTGAGGAACCGAAGACGACCGGTAAGCACGCGTCCGGGACTCATACTCCCTCAAACAAGCCACCGGGCAAAGAGCCGGCGAAGAAGGAAAAGACGGATAAGACACCGACCTAATGTTGGTCTTCGTACGTCTGGATATATTGAAGGTGACCCCTTCCGGAGTAAAGGACCTGGCATCGTGATCAAGCGCTCGAACATCGGAGACCCGCTTGCAGGAAATAAGGCAAAAAAGAACCAATAACTTGGCCGACAACTGCCTCAAAGTGAGATCAGGGTTACCAGGCCAGTGGGACAAAAAGGACAAGACAACAGACACGTCCCAAGTCGTGGTAAAGCGAGGCCGGGGAGGACGAGACATGCGGGAACCGCGAAGCAAACGGCACACGGAAGGATGCTGTCCCGCAGGGACGCCCTCAAAACCCTGATGCGTGGACGAAATCGCGGACCTGAACAAATTAATCGTCCGACAGGCCTTCCCCGCCTCGAAAAGAGAAGTAAGAAAGTCCAAAAGATGAATCACGGGCCGAAACGGGATCCAAGTCCCGTTCCACGCACCAAACAGCCCAAGATCGCCAGGCTGCCCGATAAGATTTTCTGGTGCCGGGAGCCCACGCGTTGTCCAAAAGGCGTCTAGTCGCCTCCGAAATAGCGACGACCTCTCCAGGCGTCCTGAGATCCGGCATGCCACCAGGCGCAGGGATCCGTCCGACAGAAGAGGATGGTGAAAACCCTGAGGGTCCTGGAGGAAATCCGCCCGAGTCGGAAGAAGAAGAGGAACATCGATCAGGAGACCCAGAAGAGACGGGAACCAAGCCTGAGTCCCCCAAAAGGGGACCACCACCACCAACTCGGCCAGCTGACGACGAACTTGCAACAGCATCCTCGGAATCATCGCGAACGGAGGGAATGCGTACATCAGGAATCCGGACCAGGATTGGAGAAACGCGTCCACTGCCTCCGCCGCCGGATCCGGACGCCAGCTGAAAAAACGTGGAAGTTGGGTATTGAGGCGCGAGGCAAACAGGTCGATCCCAAACGGACCCCAGCATCCGGACAACACGGAGAAGATCTCTGGCGCCAGCATCCAATCGCTGCTGTCCTTCAGGTAGCGAGAGCCCCAATCGGCTCGACTGTTGTGAAGGCCTGGAAGATATTCCGCCTGAACCATGACCTCCCTGGAGAGACACGGCAGAGACATTGTCCATCCGTAAACGAATGCACGCCAGAGCCATACCACTGGTGAAACTCCGAATGGCAAACGAACCGACCAGGAGCTCCAACGCGTTGATATGCAGCCGAGTCTCGTCCGCAGACCACCGACCGCCTGTGGAGATCCCATTGCAGTGGGCCCCCCAGCCGTGGAGACTGGCGTCCGACTCGATCGTGAGTTCGGGTTGGAGACCGAAAATTGTCCTGCCGTTCCACGCTCTCAGGTTGTCGATCCACCACACGAGCTCCTCCCTCGATTCTGGGTCCAGGATCAGAGTGTCTGCGAAGGAAGCGCCAGCGCGGAGGTGCGCAATCTTCAACCGTTGAAGAGCCCTGTAATGAAGAGGGGCCGGAAACACCGCTTGGATCGAGGAGGCGAGGAGGCCGATGATCCTGGCTAAATGGCGGAGGGATAATTGCGGCATGGCGAGGGCACGTCTGAGTTCCTTGCGAATGGAAACTAACTTCGACGTGGGCAGAGAGAGGGAAGCCAGTACGGAGTCCACTGTAAAGCCCAAGAACTCCATCCTCTGAGACGGGGTCAAACACGATTTCTCGTGGTTGATCAGGAACCCAAGACGGGAGAGCAGGTCCGTCGTCCAGCGCAGGTGGACCAGTAAGGTCGGGGCCGATTGATGCATGAGAAGCATGTCGTCCAGGTAAATTATGAGGCGGACCCCGCGACTGCGGAGCCAAGCCACCACCGGACGCATCAACTTCGTAAAACACCACGGGGCTGAGGACAGGCCAAACGGGAGACATGTGAATCGCCAGATCTCTCCGTTCCACAGGAAACGCAGTAAGTCCCTGGAGGGAGCGGCAATAGGAACCGTCAAGTAAGCGTCCTTGAGGTCCAGTTTCACAAACCAGTCGCCCGGCAGGAGAAGATCCCGAAGTAGATGGATGCCCTCCATCTTGAAGTGGCGATATCGGACAATCGCATTCAGAGCCCGCAGATTGATGACTGGGCGCATCTGGCCCCCTTTCTTCTGGACCAAGAATATGGAGCTGACCACCCCCCCCGAGCCAGGCGGGGCCCTCTCGATGGCCCGTTTGTGGCAGAGGGAAAAGAGTTCCCGATCCACCTGTGCGGTGTCGGGGCGGGAGAGACGGGAGGTGGGAGGGGGGACAACGAGGTCTGGAGGTCCCACTAGCTCCACGTGGAAACCCTCCACCGTGGACAAGACCCAAGGGTCGGACGTTATTGCCGCCCAAGCGGGGGAAAAATGTAGGAGTCTGCCCCCTATGCAATGATCCAAAGAAGCCCCCATCGGGGGAGGACTTACCGAAAGGGCGTCGCGAAGATGGATTTCCTCTGTAGGATCTGCCACGCCATTGTCCACCTCTGGCTGGGAAGAAGGGGGATGGGAACTTCTGTTCCTGGAATGCGGGACGTTGATGGAAGGAGCCTCTGCCCGCATTGCGAGCTTGGAAATTGGAACGGCCGGACAGACGGCCCCTAGTACTGCCGGCCCTGGTGGAGACCCGTCCCTGAAACACTCTCTTAATGGAGGATTGGGCCTTATCGAGGGCTGTAAAAGCACCCACAAAACGACTCAGGTCCTTGATAAAGGAGTCGCCAAACAAATGACCCTGGGCATCTGCGCCGGACTCCGTCAGAGCCAGGTTGGCCAATTTGGGATCTATCTTAAATAGAATGGCCTTGCGTCTTTCTATTGCTAGAGAGGTATTGGTATTCCCAGCGATGCAGATCGCACGCTGAATCCAGCCCCTCATTTCCTCCGGGTCAATCTGGGACCCATCCGATCTGGCGTTCTCCGCCAATTCAAACAACTTGGCCAGGGGACCAAAGATATCCAGGAGTTTATCCTGACAGCTACGGAGAGCTGAGTCAAGACCTTTGCGGGGGTTCCAGCCCGACTTGGCCAGAAATTGGGTGACTTTGGGGTCAACCACGGGTGTGTCACACACCTTGTTAGGCACGATAGGCCTGGGGCATTCAGCCTTCATCTTATTGCGCGCCTCCTTACTAAGGGGGCGGCGGACCCAATGTTCCAGATACTTTCCTACATGATCAGCAGGAAGCCACTCCGCCGATCTGGGATGGTGGAGGGCGTCAGGGTCAAACATGGGTTCTCCCAACGGGTCAATAAGGGAAGAGGCAGGAATAGCCACGGAAGAGGCATCCTTCACTTGAGAAGTAGAAGGGGTGGGACAAGGGGCGTTACTGGGCCCCGAAAGAACCTCTTCCTCAGAACCTGCACTAGCTCCAGCAAATGCCTCCTCATCTGACCCAATCTCGGCGTCAGAATCACTCATTAATTGCGCTCTAGCGCATTTCCAAGACCGCGCCCGTTCTGCCTGGCGTGGAAAGGCTCTTTTACGCGATCTATGCGCGCGTTCATGGGTGGCCGGAGGCGCACCAGTCAATTGGTCCTGTGGCACAGGAGGATTCACAGCAGGAGGTTGCTGAGCTAAAGAGGCCCAGGCTGCACAGGCCCTGAAGCAGGGTGGCCAGCCAGTGCCTGTGCTATCGTCTGGGACAGCACAGAGGACATTGAATCCATTGCAGCAGCAATTGCGGCAGAGACAGAGCGCTGCAGCGCTACTGCCTGGGACTCATCCCTATCCTGAATCTCCCTCACAGGGGAGGAAGGAGCTGCGGTCTCAGGGGTAGGATCTGAGAGCGGCATGGTAGGGAACTAATATGAGGATATGCTTAGGGAAAAGCAACACTAACTAGCCTCAGGGTCTGGGAGGGAGCATGGGCAAAGCGGAGAGACAGGCAAACCTAATAGGCCGACAGGGAAGAGAAGGTAAATCGGGTTAGTCACCCGGTACAGCAGAGATCCAGGACGATGCGACCGCACAGCCGAACGGAAGCAGACAACTAAAATGGCCGCCGAAGTCTCACGAGACCCGGCGGGAAGTGCAGAAGAAAATCCAAGATGGCCGCCGAAATCCCGCGAGAACAAGCGGGAGGCGGCCGAAAAGGAGTACCAAGATGGCCGCCGAGATCTCGCGAGATCTCGCGGCCATAGAGAAGACGTTAGCGCGGGAAACGATGCCCGAAGAGGTAAAATTCCACTGAAAGGGGAACAGAGGGGGAACTGGAGATACCGCGAGCGGCACAAAAGGGAGGGGGGAGACAAAAGAATCAATCCACAAACGATAATAAAATAAATACCCCCAGCAAATGAAAACGGCCCCAGGGTAAAAAACCCCCAAGAGGCCACAACACAGTAATTGCACTGGGAACGTGCAGAGAATCCTAAACGCGCTAAAATAAGCCAAATCTAAAGAACAGGCATAATCAGATTAAACATAAATGAGCTGCCATAAAAAACATGTACTTATCTTGGTGGCAGCAGCAAAGAAAGAGGAGGATTGAGAGGAGGAGCCGTCTGTTATATGGACTGTGAGGGGAGGGTGATGTTACTATGGTTACGTTATGTGATGTAAATTTTTTCTTTGCTGCTATTGGTGGACAGTAAAGAAGGAGATAGCAATAGGAGCCTCCGTGTCTTGCTGTAAAACCTGGGTCTATCTGAGTGTAATCTATATGTACAGCGCAGGTATATACATAGTCATCTCCCTGTGTATTATAGTATATACTATGCTGGTATAACCTGGGTCTATCTGAGTGTAATCTATATGTACAGCGCAGGTATATACATAGTCATCCTCCTGTGTATTATAGTATATACTATGCTGGTATAACCTGGGTCTATCTGAGTGTAATCTATATGTACAGCGCAGGTATATACATAGTCATCCTCCTGTGTATTATAGTATAGACTATGCTGGTATAACCTGGGTCTATCTGAGTGTAATCTATATGTACAGCGCAGGTATATACATAGTCATCTCCTGTGTATTATAGTATATACTATGCTGGTATAACCTGGGTCTATCTGAGTGTAATCTATATGTACAGCGCAGGTATATACATAGTCATCTCCTGTGTATTATAGTATAGACTATGCTGGTATAACCTGGGTCTATCTGAGTGTAATCTATATGTACAGCGCAGGTATATACATAGTCATCCTCCTGTGTATTATAGTATATACTGTGCTGGTATAACCTGAGTATATCTGAGTGTAATCTATATGTACAGCGCAGGTATATACATAGTCATCCTCCTGTGTATTATAGTATAGACTATGCTGGTATAACCTGGGTCTATCTGAGTGTAATCTATATGTACAGCGCAGGTATATACATGGTCATCCTCCTGTGTATTATAGTATAGACTATGCTGGTATAACCTGGGTCTATCTGAGTGTAATCTATATGTACAGCGCAGGTATATACATAGTCATCCTCCTGTGTATTATAGTATAGACTATGCTGGTATAACCTGGGTCTATCTGAGTGTAATCTATATGTACAGCGCAGGTATATACATAGTCATCCTCCTGTGTATTATAGTATATACTGTGCTGGTATAACCTGGGTCTATCTGAGTGTAATCTGTATGTACAGCGCAGGTATATACATAGTCATCCTCCTGTGTATTATAGTATAGACTATGCTGGTATAACCTGGGTATATCTGAGTGTAATCTATATGTACAGCGCAGGTATATACATAGTCATCACCTGTGTATTATAGTATAGACTATGCTGGTATAACCTGGGTCTATCTGAGTGTAATCTATATGTACAGCGCAGGTATATACATAGTCATCCTCCTGTGTATTATAGTATATACTATGCTGATATAACCTGGGTATATCTGAGTATAATCTATATGTACAGCGCAGGTATATACATAGCCATCCTCCTGTGTATTATAGTATAGACTATGCTGGTATAACCTGGGTCTATCTGAGTGTAATCTATATGTACAGCGCAGGTATATACATAGCCATCCTCCTGTGTATTATAGTATATACTATGCTGGTATAACCTGGGTCTATCTGAGTGTAATCTATATGTACAGTGCAGGTATATACATAGTCATCTCCTGTGTATTATAGTATATACTATGCTGGTATAACCTGGGTCTATCTGAGTGTAATCTATATGTACAGCGCAGGTATATACATAGTCATCTTCCTGTGTATTATAGTATATACTGTGCTGGTATAACCTGGGTCTATCTGAGTGTAATCTATATGTACAGCGCAGGTATATACATAGTCATCCTCCTGTGTATTATAGTATATACTGTGCTGGTATAACCTGGGTCTATCTGAGTGTAATCTATATGTACAGCGCAGGTATATACATAGTCATCCTCCTGTGTATTATAGTATAGACTATGCTGGTATAACCTGGGTCTATCTGAGTGTAATCTATATGTACAGCGCAGGTATATACATAGTCATCCTCCTGTGTATTATAGTATATATTATATACTGTGCTGGTATAACCTGGGTCTATCTGAGTATAATCTATATGTACAGCGCAGGTATATACATAGTCATCCTCCTGTGTATTATAGTATATACTGTGCTGGTATAACCTGGGTCTATCTGAGTGTAATCTATATGTACAGCGCAGGTATATACATAGTCATCTCCTGTGTATTATAGTATAGACTATGCTGGTATAACCTGGGTCTATCTGAGTGTAATCTATATGTACAGCGCAGGTATATACATAGTCATCTCCTGTGTATTATAGTATATACTATGCTGGTATAACCTGGGTCTATCTGAGTGTAATCTGTATGTACAGCGCAGGTATATACATAGTCATCTCCTGTGTATTATAGTATATACTGTGCTGGTATAACCTGGGTCTATCTGAGTGTAATCTATATGTACAGCGCAGGTATATACATAGTCATCTCCTGTGTATTATAGTATATACTTTGCTGGTATAACCTGGGTATATCTGAGTGTAATCTATATGTACAGCTGGTTGTACATCTTCTGTATATACATGGAGGATATAAAGCTTTTGTTGAAACCCAAACTGTCCTGTATTTCGCTCGCGCTCCGGTTTTTCCGTGTGTAATCCACAGCTGATTCCATACGGTTTTCCATGTGGAGAAGCCCAGCCTGAGTGTAATCCAGAACCAGCAGTGTATGAGATTAGACCGATCTCATCTATTTTAGGCCTCATGCACACGACCGTTGTGATCCATGACCTGTCCTATTTTTTTGACTGACAACGGTTCACGGACCCATTCAAGTCAATGAGTCCGTGAAAAAACACGGATGCCCACAAGATTAGCATCCGCGTCCGTAGACTACTTTCACACAGACGGATCCGCAGATCCGTCTGCATAAAAGGTTTTTCGTGAAAACTCATATCCGACAGTATATTCTAACACAGAGGAGTTCCCATAGTGATGGGGACGCTTCAAGTTATAATATACTAAGAACTGTGAACATGACTGCCCCCTGCCGCACCTGAGGGGTTAATTGTGCATATCATAGCCCCCTGTAAGAGATCAGGTGCTGCCAGGCAGGAGGGGGCAGACCCCCCTCCCCTGTATTTAACTCATTGGTGGCCAGTGCGGCCCCCCTCCCTCCCCAGTATTATATTCATTGGTGGCCAGTGCGGCCTACCCTCCCCCCCCCCCTTAATTAAAATCACCTTCCCCCATCATTGGTGGCAGCGGAGAGTTCCGATCGGAGTCCCAGTTTAATCGTTGGGGCTCCGATCGGTAACCATGGCAACTAGGACGCTACTGCAGTCCTGGTTGCCATGGTTACTTAGCAATTTTTAGAAGCATTATACTTACCTGCAATGTCTGTGACCGGCCGGGCGCTCCTCCTACTGGTAAGTGACAGGTCTGTGCTCTGAGTCTAAGCAATGCGCCGCACAGACTTTTCACTTACCAGTAGGAGGAGCGCCTGGCCGGTCACAGACATCGCAGGTAAGTATAATGCTTCTAGGACTGCAGTAGCGTCCTGGTTGCCATGATGGGGGGGTGATTTTAATTAGGGGGGGGAGAGGGGAGGCTGCACTGGCCACCAATGAGTTAAATACAGGGGAGGGGGGTCTGCCCCCTCCTGCCTGGCAGCACCTGATCTCTTGCAGCAAGGTTGTGTGCATGAGGCCTCACAGTGAGGAATATGTAGAGCCATTTGCTGTCAGCTAGCAGAGGAAGGCGGCTCCACAGGGGGTCCTGCTTCAAAACAGACCACGTGTTTACAGTTCACACCCCCCTCAGCCAGCATGGAGGCTAAAGGTCCATTTACACGTCCGCAAAATGGGTCCGCATCCGTTCCGCAATTTCAATGGGGCCGGAATGTGCTGTCGGCACTTCTGTTCCGCAAAAAATAGAACATGTCCTATTCTTGTTCGTAATTGCGAGTGCCGGCAATGTGCAGTCCACAAAACGCAGAACGCACATTGCGGTGTCCATGTTTTGCGGATCCGCAAAACACAGACGGACGTATGAATGGACCCTTACTCATCCTCCAGGAAACCCCTCTGTGGGGGGCTGAGCTAATTACATAGATCACTCAAATCCATCAATCATCATGGAACAGGGAGTTCATCATTATGAATTGACCGTCCATCACAGAAATAAACCGGTTACATATCTGGGACCGAGACGGACATTCTCCTGGCCGTAGTTCTCTTGTGGGATTCAAGAAAGGGGAGATACGGAGAACTCCTAGTAGGAACCAAATAACGCTGTCATGTTTGGTCTCAAATTGTACCCAGAACCCAGGCGGATCCGATGGTATCAGAACCATCTCCCTGTGACCTTCCGGTATGGAGCTATGAGCCATAATGGGTTTTGTGGATATTTGGCTACTAGGACCAGGGAAGGGGAGGGGGATCCTCCCGGGGGAGTGAGGGGCGCGACCCACTAAGGATTACACTGCCTGTGCAGGGCAGCGGCCATGGTCTTTCTCTAAAGGGGGACCCATCGTGTAATGTGTTTGGAGGGACCGTGGACAACCTGCTGATGTCACTGCTCCCGTGTGGCTATAGCATTCATCATCATAAGGGCTCATGCACACGACCGTATGTATTTTGCGGTCTGCAAAAAACGGATCTGCAAAAAATAAGGGAAATAAACATTGAAGTTTATTTTGCTGTTAACCCTTGCTGTGTTGGAGAAAAAAATGGATTAACATAAATTATTTTCATTTTCTTTTAAACTGCTGTGGAACACCTCAAGGGTTAGCAACGTTTGTAACATCAGTTTTGAATAAATTGAGGGGTTTAGTTTCTAAAATGGGGTCATTTATGGGTTTCTAAACTTTTAAACCTCCTAACAAAAAATAAAATGACATTTACAAAATGATGCCAACATAAATTAGACATATGGGGAATGTTGACTGATAATTTAACAAAATAATATTTTTTTTTTGTAGAGAAATTCACATTTTCTGTAAATTTTGGGTTTAACCACTTGGCGCCACGCTAACGCCGAAAGGCGTCATCTCCGCGGCGCTCCCAGGCTACGCTAACGCCGATTGGCGTCATCTCGCGTGAGCCGAGATTTCCTGTGAACGCGCGCACACAGGCGCGCGCGCTCACAGGAACGGAAGGTAAGCGAGTGGATCTCCAGCCTGCCAGCGGCGATCGCTCGCTGGCAGGCTGGAGATCCGAATTTTTTAACCCCTAACAGGTATATTAGACGCTGTTTTCATAACAGCATCTAATATACCTCCTACCTGGTCCTCTGGTGGTCCCTTTTGTTAGGATCGACCACCAGAGGACTCAGGTAGGTCAGTACAGTCGCACCAAACACCACACTACACTACACTACACCCCCCCGTCACTTATTAACCCCTTATAAACCCCTGATCACCCATGATCACCCCATATAAACTCCCTGATCACCCCCCTGTCATTGATCACCCCCCTGTCAGGCTCCGTTCAGACGTCCGTATGATTTTTACGGATCCACGGATACATGGATCGGATCCGCAAAAAGCATACGGACGTCTGAATGGAGCCTTACAGGGGGGTGATCAATGACAGGCGGGTGATCACCCATATACACTCCCTGATCACCCCCCTGTCATTGATAACCCCCCTGTAAGGCTCCATTCAGACGTCAGCATGCGTTTTGTGGATCCGATCCATGTATCCATGGATCCGTAAAAAATCATGCGGATGTCTGAATGGAGCCTTACAGGGGGGGTGATCAGTGACAGGGGGGTGATCACCCTGATTACCCTGATCACCCCTGTCATTGATAACCCCCCTGTAAGGCTCCATTCAGACGTCCGCATGCGTTTTGTGGATCCGATCCATGGATCCGTAAAAAATCATGCGGATGTCTGAATGGAGCCTTACAGGGGGGGTGATCAGTGACAGGGGGGTGATTACCCTGATCACCCCCTGTCATTGATAACCCCCCTGTAAGGCTCCATTCAGACGTCCGCATGCGTTTTGTGGATCCGATCCATGGATCCGTAAAAAATCATGCGGATGTCTGAATGGAGCCTTACAGGGGGGGTGATCAGTGACAGGGGGGTGATCACCCTGATTACCCTGATCACCCCCTGTCATTGATAACCCCCCTGTAAGGCTCCATTCAGACGTCCGCATGCGTTTTGTGGATCCGATACATGTATCCATGGATCCGTAAAAAATCATGCGGATGTTTGAATGGAGCCTTACAGGGGGGGTGATCAGTGACAGGGGGGTGATTACCCTGATCACCCCCTGTCATTGATAACCCCCCCTGTAAGGCTCCATTCAGACGTCCGCATGCGTTTTGTGGATCCGATACATGTATCCATGGATCCGTAAAAAATCATGCGGATGTCTGAATGGAGCCTTACAGGGGGGGTGATCAGTGACAGGGGGGTGATCACCCTGATTACCCTGATCACCCCCTGTCATTGATAACCCCCCTGTAAGGCTCCATTCAGACGTCCGCATGCGTTCTGTGGATCCGATCCATGTATCCATGGATCCGTAAAAAATCATGCGGATGTCTGAATGGAGCCTTACAGGGGGGTGATCAATGACAGGGGGGTGATCAGGGAGTCTATATGGGTGATCACCCCCCTGTCATTGATCACCCCCCTGTCATTGATCACCCCCCCCCCCCTGGTAAGGCTCCATTCAGACATTTTTTTTGGCACAAGTTAGAGGAAATTTTTTGTTTGTTTTTGTTTTTGTTTTTTCTTACTAAGTCTCATATTCCACTAACTTGTGTCAAAAAATAAAATCTCACATGGACGCACCATACCCCTCACGGAATCCAAATGCGTAAACATTTTTAGACATTTATATTCCAGACTTCTCACGCTTTAGGGCCCCTAAAAAGCCAGGGCAGTATAAATACCCCACATGTGACCCCATTTCGGAAAGAAGACACCCCAAGGTATTCCGTGAGGGGCATATTGAGTCCATGAAAGATTGAAATTTTTGTCCTAAGTTAGCGGAAAGTGAGACTTTGTGAGAAAAAAACAAAAAAAATCAATATCCGCTAACTTATGCAAAAAAAATAAAAAATTCTAGGAACTTGCCAGGCCCCTCATTGAATACCTTGGGGTGTCTTCTTTCCAAAGTGGGGTCACATGTGGGGTATTTATACTGCCCTGGCTTTTTAGGGGCCCGAAAGTGTGAGAAGAAGTCTGGGATCCAAATGTCTAAAAATGCCCTCCTAAAAGGAATTTGGGCCCCTTTGCGCATCTAGGCTGCAAAAAAGTGTCACACATGTGGTATCGCCGTACTCAGGAGAAGTTGGGGAATGTGTTTTGGGGTGTCATTTTACATATACCCATGCTGGGTGAGAAAATATCTTGGTCAAATGCCAACTTTGTATAAAAAAATGGGAAAAGTTGTCTTTTGCCAAGATATTTCTCTCACCCAGCATGGGTATATGTAAAATGACTCCTCAAAACACATTCCCCAACTTCTCCTGAGTACGGCGATACCAGATGTGTCACAATTTTTTGCAGCCAAGGTGGGCAAAGGGGCACATATTCCAAAGTGCACCTTTCGGATTTCGCAGGCCATTTTTTACACATTTTGATTGCAAGGTACTTCTTACACATTTGGGCCCCTAAATTGCCAGGGCAGTATAACTACGCCACAAGTGACCCCATTTTGGAAAGAAGACACCCCAAGGTATTCCGTGAGGGGCATGGCGAGTTCCTAGAATGTTTTATTTTTTGTCACAAGTTAGCGGAAAATGATGATTTTTCTTTTTTATTCTTTTTTCCTTACAAAGTCTCATATTCCACTAACTTGCGACAAAAATAAAAAATTCTAGGAACTCGCCATGCCCCTCACGGAATACCTTGGGGTGTCTTCTTTCCAAAATGGGGTCACTTGTGGCGTAGTTATACTGCCCTGGCAATTTAGGGGCCCAAATGTGTGAGAAGTACCTTGCAATCAAAATGTGTAAAAAATGGCCTGCAAAATCTGAAAGGTGCACTTTGGAATATGTGCCCCTTTGCCCACCTTGGCAGCAAAAAAGTGTGACACATCTGGTATCGCCGTACTCAGGAGAAGTTGGGGAATGTGTTTTGGGGTGTCATTTTACATATACCCATGCTGGGTGAGAGAAATATCTTGGCAAAAGACAACTTTTCCCATTTTTTTATACAAAGTTGGCATTTGACCAAGATATTTTTCTCACCCAGCATGGGTATATGTAAAATGACACCCCAAAACACATTCCCCAACTTCTCCTGAGTACGGCGATACCAGATGTGTCACACTTTTTTGCTGCCAAGGTGGGCAAAGGGGCACATATTCCAAAGTGCACCTTTCGGATTTCACCGGTCATTTTTTACACATTTTGATTGCAAAGTTCTTCTCACACATTTGGGCCCCTAAATTGCCAGGGCAGTATAACTACCCCACAAGTGACCCCATTTTGGAAAGAAGACACCCCAAGGTATTCCGTGAGGGGCATGGCAAGTTTTTAGAATTTTTTATTTTTTGTCGCAAGTTAGTGGAAT
Source organism: Bufo gargarizans (assembly GCF_014858855.1). Lineage (NCBI taxonomy): Eukaryota > Metazoa > Chordata > Amphibia > Anura > Bufonidae > Bufo > Bufo gargarizans. The sequence goes on from NC_058083.1 coordinate 517,280,166, forward strand.
ATGAGACTTTGTAAGAAAAAATAAAAAAAATAAAATCATCATTTTCCGCTAACTTGTGACAAAAAATAAAAAGTTCTATGAACTCACTATGCCTATCAGCGAATACCTTAGGGTGTCTACTTTCCGAAATGGGGTCATTTGTGGGGGTTTTCTACTGTTTGGGCATTGTAGAACCTCAGGAAACATGACAGGTGCTCAGAAAATCAGAGCTGTTTCAAAAAGCGGAAATTCACATTTTTGTACCATAGTTTGTAAATGCTATAACTTTTACCCAAACCATTTTTTTTTTGCCCAAACATTTTTTTTTTATCAAAGACATGTAGAACAATAAATTTGGCGAAAAATGTATATATGGATGTCGTTTTTTTTTGCAAAATTTTACAGCTGAAAGTGAAAAATGTCATTTTTTTGCAAAAAAATCGTTAAATTTCGATTAATAACAAAAAAAGTAAAAATGTCAGCGGCAATGAAATACCACCAAATGAAAGCTCTATTAGTGAGAAGAAAAGGAGGTAAAATTCATTTGGGTGGTAAGTTGCATGACCGAGCAATAAACCGCTAAAGTTGTGGAGTGCCGATTTGTAAAAAAGGGCCTGGTCACTAGGGGGGTATAAACCTGTGGTCCTTAAGTGGTTAAGGAAAAAAATATTGACCCAATTTTGCCGCTATAATCAATTACGAAAACAAGGTTATTACCACATAAAGTGAGATATGTCCGATTTGCAAAAGTAGGCCTGGGCAGGAAGGTGAAAACTGGCCTGGGGTAGAAAGGGTTAATATATGCAAATAAGCCTAGCAACAGGGGTGTTGCCCTTACACCTAGAGGCTCCTCCTTTCTGAACCTGTCACGCCCATTTCACTTTCATTGACAGGGTCAGGTGTGATTACGTCTTCACTGCCTGGTCCTGTCAATCAAAGTGAAAAGGGCGTGGCAGGTGCAGAAAGGAGGAGCCTCTAGGTAAAAAGGCAACACCCCCGTTACTCCTGGAGGTTCATTTGCATATAATAAAACATAATTATCTCAGCAGTGCGGGCACATATCAACATGGGACTAACACAGATGCCTTCAGCTGCCAAGCGCACATGTACCAGGTCAGCCGGTGTCACAGGTACCAATCTGCTGACAGATGCCCTTTATTCTTGTGATTCCAACTGATCAGACGAGGGCAGTCTGAGCTCTAGATCTATGAAGTGATCTACCAGATTACAGCTTTAGGGTCCATTCACACGTTCGCATGTTGGGTCCGGATCCGTTCCGCAATTTTGTGGAAAGGGTGCGGAGCCATTCATTTTCAATGGGGCCGGAACAGATGCGGACAGCACACTATGTGCTGTCCGCATCTGCATTTCCAGATCTGCACTTCCAGCCCTGAAAAAAATAGACCATGTCCTATTCTTGTCCGCAATTGTGGACAAGAAAATGCATTTTCTGTGACAGTGTTCTATGACAACGCTGCGGACCGCAAAACACATGCGGACGTGTGAATGGACCCTTATACTGGTATTACCGCTGTGACCTGTAACTGTCTATAGTGGTGATATGAAGGTGTGACAGGCTTTTGACCTGAAACATGGAGGATCTGCCTTGATACACGTTATTATCTCCTCCAGTGTTTCCTCTTCTTATCTCCAGTATTTGTATTTTACATGGGATTTTCTATGATTTTACATCGGTTCATCTTCTTTCCATTCAGGTTCCTACAATATAGGATCCGCTCAGCGTATATCTCCTATGTAAGATCATTCTCCTGATTTACCCTTTAAGGATGGATAGAGATGGGGACAAGATGGCAGAGAGTATAATAAATCTCACCCTAGAGATCCTCCTCCGGCTTACTGGAGAGGTGAGAGATTCTGATGATGTCACGTTACATCATCTTCTCTATGATGGACATGACTGGAGAGGTGAGGGAGTCTGGAGATGTATGGAGTGATATTTATTACTGCGTCTCTCCATAACCAGGAATACACAGTAGTGAAGAAGACCTCTAGTGAGCATTGTCAGGCCCCGGTATCTGAAGGACGGGGAGGAATCCTGAGCCCAATATCCAGGCCGACATCTCACATCCCGATACATGAGAAAGTCAACAGAGAGAAGGTCCTAGAGCTCACCAACAAGATTAATGAGCTGCTGACTGGAGAGGTGACATCGATGGGAATGCCGGGACATTATACAGTAACACTATGAAGGGATCTGGGTGATGACTGTATCATTGTGTTGTCAGGTTCCTATAAGGTGTCAGGATGTCGCCGTCTATTTCTCCATGGAGGAGTCTGAGTATTTAGAAGGACACAAAGATCTGTACAAGAACGTCATGATGGAGGATCACCAGCCACCAAGTAAAAAACATGACTAAATACACACATCCTCTCACTAGTTATATGTAAGAAATTAATTGTCACAGTATGTTTTTCCTGCAGTTAAAGAATGGAGAACAACTCCCAGTCCTCTTCTACATGATGAGAGATGTCCCAGTCCTCTTCTTCTACAGGATGAGAGATGTCCTAGTCCTCTTCTTCTACAGGATGGTTCAGAAGAACATCAAAGCATTCCATATGATGATCAGATAGATGGAAATAAGGTCTCATGAAAGGTTCCCTATGATCTGTAGAAGTGCTGTGAAGATCTTGTGTTCAGTCTTGTTTTATAAACCAGTATTATATGTTTTATCTTTGTATAATGAGAAAGGTAGAGATGTCAGGATTACAGCTAACTATAGACCTTGCATGTCGTCTGGATCTTCTCACAGTTTTCTGGTCTGTAGAGACTGCTGGTTGGAATAAGGAACCAACTAGATGCATATATACAGGAGACCTGCAGATATATTTGGGTCAGACAATGAAACATGGCACATGTAGATCCACTGTGTCTCTTGAACAGATTTGACATGGTTCTGCTCCGAAGTGTGTTATATAAGTGAAACCCTCATCCCTCCACTTTATCCCCTGTACAGGGACGTGGACTTTGTTGCAGGGGAACCACTAGGCTGCTGCACTTGAAGTACTTTCTGTACAAGTGACTGGTGACCCACGTGGTCAGGAAAGGCAGAACACATGCAGTCCGATAAATGGTCTATTGTCAGGTCAAGCAGCTCAGGATCAGAACGGAGGTCAGGCAAGGGTCAGGTCAGGAAGCAAAAGGTCCAATCTAGAAGTCAGGCAGAAGTCTGTACACAGAACAGGCAAGCAAGCTTTGCATGAAACTAGCATACTATAACCTATTGATCAGGCTCCTTTGCATGGCTTGTAGAGATCAGAGTGCGTGCATGCCGGCCCTATAAGAGCCAGAGATAGTGTGTGCACACATGACTTATGGGCAGAGAAGGTCATTATCGGCAGGAAGCAGGCCTCAGCTTGTGTGGGAGGACAGCGTTATTCCAGCAGCTGGGACCACTGGGAAGGGAGAGAGGGATGTCTGTGGGACTGGACCGGTGGAGCCCTAAAGCTATGGAGCAGGTAAACCAGGCAGCAGGCGTGCCCACCAGCTGGAAGGAGAGGAGCTATAGGCATGGTCCGCTGCCATAGCAGATAACTCTGCTGTCATTTCATCACTTTTTGTCATTGTAATTAATGATCTTTTCTGGTCACATCAAACATTCCACACGACTTCTCCATCAGTCTGCTGACTTTTACAATTTCTGTTTCACAGGTTATAAATCTGGATAAAGATCTGAAAAATATTACATCTGAAGATACATATGTGAGGAGTGATGAGCAGATCATAGAGGACATTCCCACCGATAACCACCCAGGTGAGTAGTAACCACACCATAAAGCAGAGAAGACTCACAGATTATGCTCCTTCACTGGCTACTGATGACTCCTTGTATAGTCAGTCCAATAAATAGAGATGGAGGCAGCATGTCCGGTACAAAAAAATCCCTTTATTGGGAGCCGCTTAGGTGAACAAAAACGTGCAAAGGGTAGTTGCGTTTCGGCTGACACACAGCCTTTATCAAACACCATGTGTACTCTAAAAGATCATGTTTAAAAACCCTAAGCCACATCCACTCTCACAACTGTGGCCAATTACCCACTCAATGGAGTGCTCATTATGTCTCAGGTGTGTACATACGTGCACATAAACAGTGTCATAATATTCGCCCACTTAGGGCATACGATCCAGCCAACCACATACCTTCATGGTGCACGTCTCTCAAGCGTCCTCCGGCAGTCAGTGCGCATGTCTGGGGAGGCGCTCCATGTAATCACATGTCCGTCGCGAGTCACATGATCGCAAGCAAAACCTGCCCATGTGATCCCAGTGACGTCGAAACTCCTCCCAAACCTCGTCCAGTCAGTGCACCGTTGCTAGGGACGCCTATGGAGCCATCCGCCTACACCCTGCCGTCAATGCAGTGATCCCATATCACTGCGCCAGAGGTCCTGGCGGAGGGGAGACCGCGCTATCACCAAGTTCACTACAGCGCAATATCATACCACATGTTAAACGCCTCACTCGCGTCCTCCTGCGATCAGGGCGCATGTCTGGGGAGGCGGAGTCATGCCAATACCTGTCAGTCGCCAGCCGCATGCCCGACCATAGTGACGTAAAAAACTCCTCCCACTCTCCATCCAGTCAGCTCCGCGTTGCTAGGGGCGCGCAGGGAGGCGTCCGCCCGTGTCTCTGACGCACATGTAGGGATCCCACATATACACACCAGGGATCCAAGCGGAGGGGAACCATATTGCAATGAAGTGCCTTATGTAGCAGTGTTGGCTGGAAAAATTTGTGCATGTGAAATAGTAAAAAACAAAAATCAATTAACACTATACAGACAACAGATTCCTATAAAAGGTCCCTCGGATCATTTACACATTCCCCACATAGAAATCAAGATTCATCCCAAAGGGTTGGAGTGCCCTCACTTCAAAGATCCATTTTAGCTCCTTTTTGCGTAGGATCCGATCCTTGTCTCCCCCACGCCTCATCTTGCTGTCACGGAAGGTGTACAGGAAACAAGACAGTGCAAAATAAATATATGACTCACTGGATCCAAAACTAAGGAACAAAAGGGAGACCCCTGCATAAGACCTGGCACTCACCCTGACTGCTCAGCCTATGCGAAAATCCCAATGGTAGATGATCGCATATCCACGTACCTCGACTGTATAACACCTGAACACCCTATAATAGTGAGGGGACACGACCACCGGCTCCCTACACTAGACACTGAGGGAGTCATGGTCACTTGGGATCCAGCAAACAGAAAATCACAAATAAATGTACAGCACTTATCTTGTAGAAGACTGGAAAATAGGATCAGCATGCACACACACTCCAGGAAGTAGTATAAGCCGCACACTAATGCATTATGGGGAGGAATTTAAAGGGATGCAATCAGTCCAACTACATGACAGCTGAGAGAGACTAACGAGATTAGGAACTGAAAACCAGAACAAAGAAAACTCAAGAAGGAGGTTCTGAAAGGCTTCTGTCAGAGCTTCTCAGCTGTCTGGTTGTGACACTTGCCAACCGAATCAATGATTCGGAATCTGAGCTGGTTGACCGAGTGTCCACGTTCCAATAAATGTTTTGCCACAGGCTTATCAATTTGGGCCCTTCTGATATTACTCTTATGAGAGTTAATCCGTTCACAGGCTTCCATTGTGGTCTCCCCTATGTAGATGAGGCCACAAGGACACGTGATCATATACACCACATCCCGTGATCTGCATGTAAAAAAAGCTTTGATCTTGTAGGTATATCCCTTCGAGACAGACATTTTCCATAAACCCACAGACAGGAATAATTTATTGGAGTTTAACAGTAACCATCCACGACGGATGGTGGAGTCATTGCCCTGGAGCCAGCTGCTGAGGGTGAGACAGGTGGTATCGGGGGATGAGCTGTTTGAGATGAGAGTGGACGAGATGGGGAAGAAATTCCTTGATAGGGGTTATCCGCGTAAACTAGTGGAGAGGATCTCACAAAGGGTGGGGACGGTTGGCCGTGAGTCCATGTTCCAAGGGAAGAAGGTATGTGGTTGGCTGGATCGTATGCCCTAAGTGGGCGAATATTATGACACTGTTTTTGTGCACGTATGTACACACCTGAGACATAATGAGCACTCCATTGAGTGGGTAATTGGCCACAGTTGTGAGAGTGGGTGTGGCTTAGGGTTTTTAAACATGATCTTTTAGAGTACACATGGTGTTTGATAAAGGCTGTGTGTCAGCCGAAACACAACTACCCTTTGCACGTTTTTGTTCACATAAGCGGCTCCCAATAAAGGGATTTTTTTTTTTGTACCGGACATGCTGCCTCCATCTCTATTTATTGGACTGCACATATAGGAGCCCTGATGGATCTTGGACTCCAGGCAGGCTGTTGCATTCCGGATGACCACAAGATCTGGTGAGTGCGACTCCACAACACTTCTCTGCGTTCATTGTATAGTCAGGTAGTGGTGGCAGTTTGGGGGTCACATATTGTACTTTCCGACAGGTTTTCCTTTATTAGCACACAATTGTTACCGATACCAGGTGCCCCACAGTATTGATCAGAAGGTTGGGGTTATCACCCATTCTTCTAACTTCTATGAACCCTCTTTCCGTAGTACTTAGAGGCTTTACTGACACTTCAGAATTTTTGGAAATAGGAAAAGCCTTATGGTAGAGCCGAAATAAAAAGAGCCGAAATCAAAAGAGCCACCAATGAACAGTAGCCGCTGCCTGTCTGACCATAAAGATTTCACAATGTTCTGCCCTAAAGAAGTAATCATAGGAGGACAAATCCCCAGTGGTCAGTGACAGCTTGCCGGCCATTCTGTTCACCCCTTCCTGCTAAAGACTTCAATGCTATACCCCACTCTCCCCAGGAGCTCTGATCAATCCCAGTATATGGGGCCCCAAAATATCTCATGGCAGCTGTTAAATGGTCCCTTGTTGACACCTCAGAGAACACAGTCACAGTCCCGGTCTGACAACAGAAATTAAATTAGGTAATAATGCCCACAAAACAGTGTAGCTGGATATCAGAAATCTGGTAGGAGGGTCTAATGCTGGGCATGTATATATAACATGTAATAAACAGTGTGGGCCACGGTAGTACTTTTTACTCACAGTTCCTGTGGTATAAGGGAAAACACCCACCAGAGTTCTGTCACCATTGGGGATACGGTCTGGAGATGAACTGTCTCTGGGTGTGCCTTCCAGGCTATCCCTGCCTGAAAGTGGAGCACCTGCCCCGAAAGGGGCGACCCCACTTATCGGTGGCTAAACCCTGAAAAAAGCCGCAGCCGACCTTGAAGTGCTTGTAATGAATGGTCCCGACGTGTTTCCCCGTTGCAGATGATCAGCGGTTCATCAGGGGACAGAAACAGCAGATATGAAGGAGATGATGGCAGCCTGGATGATGTGGGCGTGAAGATATTAAAAGTTTGCCTTCCTATATACAAGTAAGTTTGAGATTGGAATACCCACGCTGGAGGCCGGAAGTGACGGAGGGGGGGTTTGTTGCTCCGCCTCACTTCCAGTCTCGTGGAGGGAAATTTGCGTTCCAAAGTTTAGAAAGGATAATAATAGTCCCCAAATAAAATAGATGTAAGGTGCTGGGTAAGCGCAATTTGAAACTCGGGCAATGCTAAGGAGGGAAGTGAGCGTGGGTTAGCCAAATAACATAAAGTGGAGGAATAAATCATGAAAAATAAATAGGAGATGGATAGACTTGGGACTGGAATTTGGTGCCAGCAGCTCAAGGTCCCCATTGCGATATAATTGTACATCTTTTGATCAATTGTGATCAGATAATAAGGCAAGTAGTCCAATGTAAATAGATAAAAAAAGAGAACTTACATATTAACAAGTTTGACCAATACATGATGCAAGGGGAGGAGTTTTAGAGAAAACAGGCAAAGCATATCTGTTCATTGAGGCCCAGCTGGGCCACCATTTTGAGGCGTTGTATCCACTGAGCCTCCTTGCAGAGAATCCTCCTATCCCAATCACCACCTCTAGGAGATTTACAGATTACTTCGATAACTTGGAATCTAAGACTCCTAAAATCTCCATTATGGTATTCCAAGGCGTGACGTGAAATAGTTTTGTTACGACGATGGGTGATGTCCCCAATGTGGTTGCCCACCCTCCACCTTAATTCATATTTTGTCTTATAGACGTAATTTGGAGGGCATGTACAAGTACATAGACAACACCCTGAGTTTTCAAATTCGCGAAATCCCGCATTTGGTAGGTTCTGCCTGTCGATAAACTTTTAAAGGAAGTCGACTTTTGAAAGGTACCGATTTATTCTCGTAATTGTACATTAGGACAGGTGCGTGAAATAAGGAGGGAATGTCTGTCTCTTTGTACAGAATATTTAAAAGCATCTCTGAGGATCTTAGGGGGTAACTTCTCTTGGAAAAATGTTTCCGTAGGTATTTAGCTTGGGATCTAAAAGATTGAAGTGTGGAACAATTCCTTCTAACACGTAAATATTGTCCCTTAGAGATACCCTTTTTTAGGCTCGGGGGATGGTAACTGTCCTACCTAAGGAGACTATTGGTGGCAGTTGGTTTGCGATGAGTCTCGGTGTGTAATTCTCAATTTTTTTGGGTTATATGGATATCCATGAAGGGAATGGTCCGCTCATGGATTTCATGTTTAAAGGTGAGACTGATGTCATTCAGGTTCAGTTGTTGGACAAAGGTTTTAAAATGACGGATGGACCCACCCAATAAAATCAAGATGTCATCAATATACCGCCCCCAAAAGATTATATGGGAGGTCCATTGGTCGAACTGATCTCTGAAAACAACGGTATCCTCCCAGATTTGCATAACTCGGGGCACAGGGGCTCCCTATTGCGGTCTCCCTGAGCTGGTGGTAGAACCTATTCTCAAATAAAAAGTAATTATGTGAGAGAATAAATTCCAAATTTTCCATGACAAAAGAACTATGAGCCCTATATTGAATGCCCCTAGTTTTGAGAAAATGTTCAGTTGCTAATAACCCATATTTATGTGGTATACTAGAGTAAAGGGCCTCTACATTGATTGAAGCCAGATACACATTATCGTCCACAGAAAAATTCTCAATCTTTGTCATAAGGTCTGTGGTGTCACGAATGAAGGACGGCAGAGATGAGACAAAGGGGCTAAAAATCCCACTGAAGAATTCTCCAGTCACTTAGAATCCATTCTCATTAGAGCTCTAGAAAATAAAATAATCTCTAGTTAAGAAATTAGGTTCATGTCCCCCAAACACCCACAAATTCCTATGTTTTATGCCCTTCCTAAAATACATAAAGGGTACCCCCCTTAGAGGCCGTCCAATAGTCTCAGGTGTTGACTCCATTACACGAAATACAAGAATGTAGACAAGATTCTTAGCCCCTTTGTCTCATCTCTGCCGTCCTAGTGATTGGGATAGGAGGATTCTCTGCAAGGAGGCTCAGTGGATGCACCGCCTCAAAACGGTGGCCCAGCTGGGCCTCAATGAACAGATATCCTTTGCCTGTTTTCTCTAAAACTCCTCCCCTTGCATCATGTATTGGTCAAACTTGTTAATATGTAAGTTTTCTTTTTTTTATCTATTTACATTGGACTACTTGCCTTATTATCAGATCAAAAGATGTACAATTATATCGCAATGGGGACCTTGGGCTGCTGGCACTAAACTCCAGTCTCAGGTCTATCCATCTCCCATTTATACGTTATATTATTTGGCTAACCCTTCTTCATGTGCACGCTTAAAATTATTACCTTTTCTCCCCTTACTTCTCTCCCTTCAGGCACTTTACAGTGGAACGCATTTACTAGCACTTCCGGATAGCCTGCCTTTCACAGTGGCTCCCGTTGTGCTCAAAGGACCGGAAGTGAGTTCCATTGGGCGGAAGTTGTCTATATCTCCCGCGATGGCGCAAGTCTAGTTACCGACGCTCACTTCCCTCCTTAGCATGGCCCCAGTTTCAAATTGCTCTTATGCAGCACCTTCACATCTACTTTACTTGGGGACTATTATTATCCTTTCTGTACTTTGGAACGCAAATTTCACTCCACGAGACTGGAAGTGAGGCGGAGCAACAAACCCCCCCTCGTCACTTCTGGCCTCCAGCATGGGTATTCCAATCTCAAACTTACCTGTATATAGGGAGGCAAACTTTTAATATCTTCACGCCCACATCATCCAGGCTGCCATCATCTCCTTTATATCTGCTGTTTCTGTCCCCTAATGAACCGCTGATCATCTGCAACGGGGAAACACGTCGGGACCATTCATTACAAGCACTTCAGGGTCTGCTAGGGCTTTTTTCAGGGTTTAGACACCGATAAGTGGGGTTGCCCCTTTCGGGGCGGGTGCTCCACTTTGAGGCAGGGATAGCCTGGAAGGGACACCCAGGGACAGGTCATCTCTCGATCGTATCGCCAATGGTGACAAAACTCTGGTGGGTGTTTTTCCCTATACCATAGGAACTGTGAGTAAAAACTACTACCGTGGCCCACACTGTTTATTAAATGTTATATATACATGCCAGGCATTAGACCCTCCTACCAGATTCTTGATATCCAGCTACTCTGTTTTGTGGGCATTATTACCTAATTTAAATTCTGTGGAGGTTATTTTTTTATATTTTTATGTTAATATTAAAAGTTAAGTTTTAGGAGTTTTTTTCTGTAAGCCAATCAGGTTGTTTTGTAGGAAAAATACACTTTTAAAATGTACCTGATGTCATCAAACATAGCTCCGGTAGTCACTGGGGCGTACCGCTGGATGAGGCGAGACACAGCGTCATCTCTATCCTGCCCAACTTACTCTCACCGAGCTCTGCTGGCTTCTTGATGTCAGCTCCTGGCAATGTGAAATCTCGCACAGCAGAAGACATTGGCAGGGATCTTGACATCTGCTGACTGTGGTCCCAGCATCTCCTGGGCAAACACAGTGAGTGCTTGAAGCCGGGGTGTATACATATCTGCACGCTTCACATGTCAGGATCCCGGTGCCGGAACAAGGTCTTCTGTGTCTGCGTGAGATTTCTCACTGCCAGGAGCTGACATCAGGAAGCCAGCGGAGGTCTGCAAGAGCAAACTGGGCAGGATAGAGGAGATGACTTCGTTACTCGCCTCATCCAGCGGTATGCCCCAGTGACTCCTGTTTGATGACATCTGACTTCTGAAAGTTGGCAGCTTGTACAGTGGGGACATGTAAATAGCTCCATAGGCCACTTCTGGTGACTGGTTCCCTTTAATGGATTTTTTATAACAGCCGCCCCTTATTTGTATAGAAACAGCTATAAACCATTTTCACTGGAATAAAAGGTGGCTGCAATATTCATTACACATTTTCCCCCTCCCTGATTGGATGTGAAACCCAGGACACCACCGGTGTAGGATTTAGGTCTAGAACCCCGATAACACACGGTGTAAGGAAGAATGTAAATTATACAAATTACTTGAATGTGAACAGGACAGCTTCACCAATCTCTGGACTCCTGGATTATGCAATTTTGTAAGGTTTGTTCATTTTTTGGCCCCCTGTTTGAGTTTTTTTTTTCTTTGTTTAGTGGAGGACCTCATCAGAAGACTGCATCTGGTATTCTAAGTTGATAATATGATGGTGATAGCGGAGGTGGACATCGTTCTTGCTCCTCCCTCTGCTCTCCCTTTTCATGGGCATGGTGGGGGAGTGATCATCTGTCCTTTCTCTGCTGTCCCCTTTCCCCTATTGGGGTCACCATTTTATGTTGATAGCAGTGGACTGATGATGTCCTGAGATTTGGGGTGAGGATCCATGACACGCATTCTGTGCCCCGGATTCCTCTTCCCCTCACTGGGAGTGAGGGTCACTCTGACTCATCTGGGGGGACCTCCTCATCTCCCTCTATATCCCTTTAGATCACCATGGTTAGCGGTCTTTGCTCCTCCCCGTGTGTGTGTAGGTGGGGACACTTGACAGTGCCCCATGTACTTTTTCCCCTCACCCATGACAGCACCCATTCCACTAGTTCCTCCTATCCAGGACAGGGAACTCAAAGAGATAAAATGGTTCACACCCCCACCACACCTCAGTTCAGGTTTCCAGTCCACCAGATAGGATGTACCTAGAGAGCTCTTGCTCCGAGCTTGGGTTCACACCCTGGGGCTGGGGAAGGTCAGAGTCTAGTCACCATGAAGGGACCTATCCCATGCGGCGTTAGTCTCCTCAGGGAGCAGTTTACCAAGTCTACCTTCCTCTTGCCTCCTTCCAGCCTCTAGGGGAGCTGCTGTGGCCTTGTTCAGACGGCTTCCGATTCAGTCTGGCGGGGTGCATGGCATCCCTTATCAAAGATGGCAGCTGGGAACCAATGCACATTTTAAGCATGCGCTTGGGAACGGGCAGGGGTACCCTTCCGGAGTCATGATTTCACTTCCTGTGATGCGACGCCGAGGAGGAAGCACCTTTTGCCGGCTGGATTAGGCATTTGGGGCTAGTGTTAAAAAGAGGCCAAGGCGCATTATAAATGGCAGCAGAAGAAGGCAGCCAACTCTGTGCACATAGTGTTGTGCAGGATCTGGTGTCTGGATACAATGTCGGACCCGGGTGATTCAGGACGCGCCGACCCCTTGGAACCCTCGAGGCCCACAAGTCTGGTACTGGACCTGAGGAGTGGGGAAGTTACCTCTACATATGGTGAGAGATATCCTCTCCTAATATTTATGGGTTGTTGTTAGCTTTTGTTGTTATAGGTATCAAAAACACCTAAGAAGTCATCTAAGCATAAAGAATGTAGTGGATGTAGAGTAGCTCTACCAGCATCTTATGTTAGACCACTGTGTCAGGGATGTGTGGATAAATTGGTTCTGGAAGAGTCACAATCTTTATCCAAAAGTATTAAGGCTTTGGTGAGATCACAAGTTAAATCATCTCTTAAGTCCCTGAAACGAAATCGTCCACGGTCACCAGAAAGGGCCGGTTACAGTAGAAAGACTGATTCTGAAAACTCTGGGGAGGATAATGATTTAAATTCCAGCCACAATATCTCAGATGATATTTTTGTCTTCGGAGGACCCTGTTTCGGACGGAAGATACTAAACTTTTATTAAAGCCTGTTAAGCTACCATTCAGTCAGAGGATGTAAAACAGTCTAAATCAATAGCTGACCAAGTTTTTGAGGGACTGGGTCCTAAACATCATAGAGTATTTTCAGTGCATAAAATTCTGAAAGCTCTTATAAGAAAGAAGTGGAAAAATACTGATTGGACATTTTTTATACCAACTACAGTCAAGAGAAAGTATCCCTTTGAAGAATCTGTATCTGAGGTATGAGATAGGGCCCCACAGTGGATGCACCAGTTGCTAAGATAGCCGAAAGATCGGGGCTTCCATTTGAAGACCTCAGAGATAAAAAAGCTGACGTTTATCTTAAAGGGGACCTTTCATGGCTCCAAACATTGTAAACTAAATAGCAGAACATGTAGGGCATAGTGCAGGGATCTCACTGCACTTACTATTATTCCTGGGCGCCACTCTGTTTGCCCGCTGTGGTCCCCATGTTATTTTCCCGCTCTGCATGCTAATTGCTAGCATCGGAAGTCCAGGTACTTATTTGCATTAATCCAAACCCATCAAAGGTCCTCTTTAAAAGAACTTGGGAACCAGCATCCACTAGTCTTAGGCCTGCTATTGCGGCCTCCTGGGTCTCTAGATCTTTAAGGTTATGGTTAGATAAGCTTGAGTCTCGTATTTAGGACAAGACTCCTAGAGAAGAATTACTTTCTTCTCTTCCTACCTTCCTTAAAGGGGTTCTGCACTTTCAATTAACTGATGATCTATCCTCTGGATAGATCATCAGCTTCTGATCGGCCGGGGTCCGACACCCGGGACCCCTGCCGATCAGCTGTTTGAGAAGGCAACGGCGCTCCAGCAGCGCCGCGGCCTTCTCACTGTTTACCGCCGGGCCGCCCGCCCACTGACGTCACGACTTGTATCAACTAGAGTGGGCGCGGCTAAGCTCTGTTCACTTGAATGGAGCTTAGCCGCGCCCACTCTAGTTGATACAAGTCGTGACGTCAGTGGGCGGGCGGCCCGGCAGTAAACAGTGAGAAGGCCGCGGCGCTGCTGGAGCGCCGCTGCCTTCTCAAACAGCTGATCGGCGGGGGTCCTGGGTGTCGGACCCCGGCCGATCAGAAGCTGATGATCTATCCAGAGGATAGATCATCAGTTAATTGAAAGTGCAGAACCCCTTTAAAGCAGCTGATTTCCTATGATATGTATCCACAGTTTTTCTGCTAGAGCAGCAGGCATGTCGAAAGCTGACAGATGTGCTTTCTGGTTAAAGTCGTGGAAAGGGGACCAGGGCTCTAAGGCTAGACTTTGTGCAGTCACCTGTGTAGGTTCTAGGCTTTTTGGCCCCTCGATAGATGATATTCTGGAAAGAGCTTCTGATAAAAAAGGGGGGTTCCCAGTTCCCCAGAAGCCTACCTTTTTTCATTAACCCCAGTCCAATTTTAGAAAACAAAGGGGCAGGCAGGGTGATAAATGAGAGAAATGTCCTAAATGTCCTAAATGATCTTTTTTTTGTTCATGCCCCAAGAAAGTAGATCTAAGTATAAATGGCAATGACGCAAGAAGTCATGTGGGAGGAAGGTTGTCACAGTTTTTTTCCGTCCTGGGGGTCCATTTCCCAGAACAGATGGATTCTAGAGGTTATAAAACGCAGGTATTGGATAGAATTCCTTTCTCGTCCACTCAACTTTTTTGTTCAAATAATATGCCCCAAGGATCTCAAAAAAGAGTAACTTTAGAATTATAAGTTTTGGCTCTATTAAAGGGGTTTTCCAGGAATTAAAAAAAATTAAAATCCTTAAATATTATTTTATAATAAATATATTCACAAACACTGATGGCCAGTGCGCAGTGTTCGCCCACGAACACATGCGGGCTGCCATCTTGACTCACCCGTCCGGCGATGCACAGGTAAGCCCTTTCCTGTGCCACGAGCCGGTCTGAAATCAAATGTGGTCACCGGGAGCAGGCAGTTCCGAGAACAGCCGCCGGGGGCCTTCATCGGGCTGTTCTCGGAACTGCCTGCTCCCGGTGACCGCATTTGTTTCAGACCGGCTCGTGGCACAGGTAAGGGCTTACCTGTGCATCGCCGGACTTGTGAGTCAAGATGGCAGCCCGCGGGCAAACACTGCGCACTGGCCATCACTGTTCACAAATACCTTTCATTACTTAGAATGGCTTGTTTTGTTTTGGGAACAATCATTAGGAGAAAAAAAATTGCAGCCGTCCTATCAGTACACAAAAAAACTTTCCTAATCACACAGGAAGAGAAGTTACTTTGCCACAATGAGCCATAGTGCTGCCCCATCCTCCTCTCTGCTCTGCTTGTCAGGAATCATGATCCTGAATACAGGTGAATCTCTGTGGGAATGGAGAAGATGAGGAGACATAAGAGGAGGGTGAGGTGTGGCTAATGTGCAGCTGCACTTGTATGCAGCCTCCATTACCACAGCAACACATTACCACAGTTGTGTGAACTGATGGGACAGCGGCCATTTTGTTTCCCCTGATGATTGCTCCCCAGACAAAACAAGCCATTATAAATAATGAAAGGTATTTGAGAATATACTTAAGTAATATTTACGGTAAGTATTTTCATTTTCTTTTCTTAATTCCCGGAGAACCCCTTTAACCCCTTAGGGACCCATGACGTATTAGTATGGCATGGTTCCCGAGTCCTTAAGGACCCATGACGTACCGGTACGTCATGTGCTGTTCCGATCACTGCCACCCGGCGGGCGGTGATCAGAAAAAGGTGCCTGTTCAAATCATTGAGCAGGCACCTCGGCTAAATGCGCGGGGGGGGTCCCGTGACACCAACCCCCCCCCGTGTCAATTCATACTTGCAGGTCAATTCATACTTGCGATTTGCGGCTTTTCTCAGTTGCAGTGTCGGCGGTGGGGGGGACCAGATGGCATGGAAGGCAGCACGATGTCTAAGGGAGGCATCGCGCTTCCTTCCGGTGACGAGCCTGTGAGCAAAGGATCAGACCCCCAAAAGTTCAAGTCCCAAAGTGTGACAAAAAATAAAGTGAAAAAAAAGTTGAAAAAATAAAGTTTTCCCCCCAAAATATTAAAAGTTTTGAATAAAAATAAACAAAAACGTCATTTTCCCCAAATAAAGTAAAAAAAAAAAAATGGTAAAAAAATAAGGGGGGAAAAAAAGTATACATATTAGGTATCGCCGCGTCCATATCGACCGGCTCTATAAACATATCACGTGACCTAACCCCTCGGATGAACACCATAAAAAATAAAAACTGTGCTAAATAAACAATTTTTTTGTCACCTTACATCACAAAAACTACAACAGCAAGCGATCAAAGAGGCGTCTGCCCACTAAAATAGTACCAATCTAACCGTCGCCTCATCCTGCAAAAAATTAGCCCCTACCTGAGACAATCGCCCAAAAACTGAAAAAACTATGGCTCAGAATATGGAGACACTAAAACATGATTTTATTGTGTAAAACTTACATAAATAAAAAAAAAAGTATACATATTAGGTATCGCCGCGTCCGTATCGACCGGCTCTATAAAAATATCACATGACCTAACCCCTCAGATGAACACCGTAAAAAAAAAAAATTAAAACTGTGCTAAATAAACCATTTTTTGTCACCTTACATCACAAAAAGTGTAATAGCAAGCGATCAAAAAGTCACACGCACCCCAAAATAGTGCCAATAAAACCATCATCTCATCCCGCAAAAATCATACCCTACCAAAGGTAATCGCCCAAAAACTGAAAAAATTATGGCTCTCAGAATATGGAAACACTAAAACATGATATTTTTTGCTTCATAAATGAAATCATTGTGTAAAACTTACATAAATAAAAAAAAAGTATACATATTAGGTATCGCTGCGTCCGTGACAACCTGGTCTATAAAAATAATAGATGATCTAATCTGTCAGATGAATGTTGTAAATAACAAAAAATAAAAACTGTGCCAAAACAGCTATTTCTTGTTACCTTGCCTCACAAAAAGTGTAATATAGAGCAACCAAAAATCATATGTACCCTAAACTAGTACTAACAAAACGGCC
Source organism: Bufo gargarizans (assembly GCF_014858855.1). Classification (NCBI taxonomy): domain Eukaryota; kingdom Metazoa; phylum Chordata; class Amphibia; order Anura; family Bufonidae; genus Bufo; species Bufo gargarizans. The sequence continues at coordinate 517,297,199 of NC_058083.1, forward strand.
ACCCTATTCCGTAGTTTCTAAAATAGGGCCACTTTTTTGGAGTTTCTACTCTAGGGTTGCATCAGGGGGGCTTCAAATGGGACATGGTGTCAAAAAAAACAGTCCAGCAAAATCTGCCTTCCAAAAACCGTATGGCATTCCTTTCCTTCTGCGCCCTGCCGTGTGCCCGTCCAGCAGTTTACGACCACATATGGGGTGTTTCTGTAAACTACAGAATCGGGGCCATAAATATTGAGTTTGTTTTGGCTGTTAACCCTTGCTTTGTTACTGGGAAAAATTGCTTAAAATGTAAAATTTCCCCAAAAATTGAAATTCTGAAATTTCATCTCAATTTGCCAATAACTCTTGTAGAACACCTAAAGGGTTAACAACGTTTGTAAAATCTGTTTTGAATACCTTGAGGGGTGTAGTTTCTTAGATGGGGTCACTTTTATGGAGTTTCTACTCTAAGGGTGCATCAGGGGGGCTTAAAATGGGACATGGTGTAAAAAAAAAAAGTCCAGCAAAATCTGCCTTCCAAAAACCGTATGGCATTCCTTTCCTTCTGCGCCCTGCCGTGTGCCCGTACAGCAGTTTACGACCACATATGGGGTGTTTCTGTAAAATACAGAATCAGGGCTATAAATATTGAGTCTGGTTTGGCTGTTAACCCTTGCTTTGTAACTGGAAAAAAATTATTAAAATGGAAAAATCTGCCGAAAAAGTGAAATTTTTAAATTGTATCTCTATATTCCATTAATTCTTGTGGAACACCTAAAGGGTTAACTACATTTGTAAAATCAGTTTTGAATACCTTGAGGGGTGTAATTTTTAGAATGGGGTCATTTTTGGGTAGTTTCTATTATGTAAGCCTCGCAAAGTGACTTCAGACCTGAACTGGTCCCTGAAAATTTCAGAAAAATTTCAAGATTTGTTTCTAAACTTCTAAGCCTTGTAACATCCCCAAAAAATAAAATCATTCCCAAAATGATCCACACATGAAGTAGGCATATGGGGAATGTAAAGTAATAACTTTTTTTGGAGGTATTACTATGTATTATAAAAGTAGAGAAATTTGAAACTTGGAAATTTAAATTTTTTTGGTAAATTTGGTCTTTTTTTTATAAATAAAAATGCATTTTTTTTAACTTCATTTTACCAGTGTCATGAAGTACGATATGTGACGAAAAAACAATCTCAGAATGGCCTGGATAAGTCAAAGCGTTTTAAAGTTATCAGCACTTAAAGTGACACTGGTCAGAAAAACATTTTGCAATAGTGTTTTAGGTCCATGTAGCTAGGGACATGTCTTGTTTGCAAGTATTTGTCCTTTGCTGCTAATTTTCAAAGAAGCTAGGTTGATAACTTAATGAATTGCTTTGTATGTAGAAGAAAATAGGTATAAGAACTTGTATAATACCTATATGCCAACTGAAGAATATTTGTGTGGGGTGAGGAAATCAGCTTTCAATTTACCTGATGGTGCATGTAGCGATAGTGGTGTCTGGATTGCCGAATTCATCTCATATATCCTTTATTGGTATCTGTTTGAGGGTGAGTTTCTTCTGATAAGTGGTTGAGGAAAGAGACTGAATTGCGATAGGTAATCTATGGGGTCGTCCAAAGTGTCATGAATCTGCTATGAGTGTGTTGAGTTAGCGAGACAATTTCTTCAATACCGTATATTTGGTTTACTTTAACTGTTGGGGTAATGTGGGGCAAGTTGATGTTCTCCACAATGGAGGGATGAGCAATTTAGCGGCTGCTAGTAGGAATGAAAGAAGGGACTTACTTTGCACATTTTGTCATTCTTCGTTCCATCCTAGAAATATTAGGGTAGGTGTAGGTATTATTTTCAAAGAGCATACTGTATGTTCTTGCTAGCGTCTAAGACAAGTTTCCAGAATGGTACCATGACAACCAGATGTGCAAGTACGTCCCTCTTTCTGAGTTACATCTCCAGCAAGTGTCAGGGATGGAGGGATACCAAATATTAGTTTTAACCAGGGTTATATACCAACGGGACAGTATCTTGTATGAGTTTTCTTGTATTCGTATACATGAGGATGGTCCGTGGGAGCATTTGTAAATGTTTGAGATTACATTGGGTGATAAGTGGATTCCTAAGTCTCTTTCTCAGAGGCATATATAAGCTCGTTTTACTGGGACAGACCTAGTGGGGATAAGGTTGTAGAGTTTTGATAGTACCTTGACGGGTGTGTTATGTTGTGCCATTAGTGTTTCTAGTTGTGTCAGATGTCTATCTAGTGTTCTATATGATATATATGAGCGGAGTGCCATATTGAGTCTATTGTATTCCAGGAAATTTAGTGGTTTCTCACCAATTAAGGTATTTATGTCTGCAAGAGATTTTACTGTTCCATTTTCCATGATATGTTCTAGTGATGTCTATAGTACATGTCTGGGGGATCAAGACTTTGTTGTGAGGGGGCCGGAAGGAGGTGTGCTGCATGTAATTTCCAAAAGGTGTGCTACTTCTTGAGTTAGGGTGTTTTTATAAATTATTGTATCTAAGTGCGGTAGTCAATTTGTGCTACTAGTAAGGTCTTGAGGGGTATCGGAGAGGAGAATTCCTCTAGTGTTACATGTAGTTTGTCTGTTGTGGGTCTAGCCAATGTATTATTCTAGAGAGAACGGCTGCTTAGTAGTACGAGAATAGATCTGGTACTCCCAGTCACATAGCTTTTTGGTTAATGCTAGCGTCGTAAAGCCTAACCTAGGTCGTTTGTTTTTCCAGATGTATTTGGAGAACAGCAATGTAACTTTTATAAAATAGAACTTGGGTATCTTAATCCGACCAGGATTCTATCTCTTGTAGGGATTTTTGTAATAGTGGTAGGTAGCTGAGCTTGGTCAAATCCGACCATCGTTCGCTAAGTTTGATCCCTAGATATGTTATATGGCTTTTTGGCCATTTAAATGGGAATTGGCTTCCAAGAGTGTTCTTTAGTTCTTGAAAGATATTTATGCCTAGAGCCTCAGATTTTTCAAGGTTTATTTTGAAGTTAGAAAGGGAGCCCAATCTGGTGAACATGTCTAGTATTGCTGGTAGTTCTTTTATGGGATCAGTAAGAATTAAAAGGAGATCGTCGGCAAAGGCTGCGGCTTTGTGCTCCACTGCGTTGACCTTATATCCTGCTATGGCAGGGTGTTGTCTTACGCATTGAATCAGAGTTTCCATCACTAGTATGAATAGCGAGGGGGACAAAGGGCAACCCTGTTGAGTACCATTTACAATGTTAAACGAGTCTCAGAGTAGTCTATTAACCCGAACTCGTGCATATGGGTGGGAGTGTAACTGAGAGATAGCTTTAATGAAGGGGTCAGGAATGAGAAAATGTCTTAGAGTGGACTGGACCTTCATGATTGAAACTATCGAAGGCCTTCTCCGTATCCGTGCCAAGGAGGACCAGTGGGGAGTGGGATATGTTAGCGTGTTGCATGAAATGTAAAAGTCTGATGGAGTTGTCCTTGCTCTTTCTACCCTTTACAAATCCGACTTGTTCAGGAGAGACTAGGTTTCGCAACAATGGGCTTAAACGCTGCGCTATGAGGCTAGCATAAATTTTGAGATCATTGTTTAAAAGAGATATTGGTCTGTAATTACTGCATAATTCAGGATCTTTCCCTTCTTTGTGTATAAGGGAGATATGAGCTTCAAGCATTTGTCTCGGTAATGCAAGCCTTCCTGCGCAGCGTTGCAAAAGCGCAGAAGGAGGGGCGAGAGGATTTGTCATAGAGATTTGTAGTATGAGGCAGGAAGACCATCAGTGCCCAGGCTTTTGCCTTAGGGCTCTTCGACAGGATGGACTGGACCTCGAGTAGTGTAAATGGCTTATTGATCTCTCTCTGTTGATCCTCTGATAATGTCGGGAGGCGCAAAGAAGAGAGAGATGCTTTGAGATCTTCCGTTCTCTTGGTTGTTTGATCTTTTGTGTCTTGTGCCCTTAGTTTGTATAAGGTTTTGTAGTAGTGACAAAATGCGTCGGATATGCGTTTAGCGTCTGTGACACATGGGCCTGTGTGGTGTTTTACTGAAAGTATATATGTGCGTGCTTTATGTGCTTTAGAATTAAACATTTTGTACTGTTTGTAACAGTAGGTGGGTTACTATCAGGCATACTCCTCTGACGGAGTATCATCAACAAAGAAAAACCTTTAAGAGAAGGTTGAATATAATACTCAGCATATTAGTAGCAGTCTCTCAGGAGGTGCATTTCCACTGGTCATGCTGGTTCTAGGCGTCTTGATGAAGTTAAGGTTCTTTGTGACTTCTTCTTGGTTCTTGGGCTTTTCGAATGTTTCCATGGCAGCAGCACCGGTAGAGTTGGTATGTCGATGTTTGAACGTGCCGTTTCTAGTACTGGTGGCTGGTCCAATGGGATGTCTTGTTCCTCTGCTACTTGAATTGCTTCTTCTGACGTGTGGGCTGTGTAGCGTTTTCCATTGGCCAAGATGGAGATGCCAAACGGGAATAGCCAGCGAAATATGAAGTGCCTCTGGCATAGAACATCTGTTTCTTAAGTGAACATTGCTTTGCTAGCGTAGATGGCGCCAGATCTTGAAATATGGCTATTTAGCTGTTATTATAGATAAGAGAGTCCGAGGAAATAGCTTTCTGAAGGATTTTTTCTTTAATGCGAAAGTCTAATAATTTGCAGATGATATCCCTGGGGGGTTCAGTGGGTCAGGGTAGGGTTTTGGTCTTAGAGCTCCGTGTGCTCTTTCAATGACTAGCGACTGTTTTTCAGAGTCGTCTAGTAGACCTGAGAAAATATCTGTTAAGGTAGTCGCAATGTCTGTTTCTTCCATGGATTCTGGGACCCCTCTGACCCTTAGATTGTTGCATCTGTTGCGGTTTTCGAGATCTTACATAGCGGCATATAACTTGTTGATGTGTGCTTCTTGTATTTGGAGGTTTGAAGCTACTGCTGCCGAGTGGTTTATGACGGACATCTGTGTTTGTTCAAGCGTATCAATCCTGTGGCCCAGATGTTGGAGGTCTTGCTTCATTTTTAGAACCCTGGGTTTCTCCCCCTTGGTGAAGTATTCAATAATTTGGTGATTATCATGGCCACCATTAAGTAACATTATGTCCTTTGCTTATATGTTTCAGCGCTTACTGAAGCCATGCAAAGGCGCACTGATGTAGTTTACTTGGTTGCCTAAGAGCTTCAACTCCATGTTTCTTATGAAAGAAGCGCAGGCGCAAACTGTAATGGCAATTCACATGCGCAGTAACTATTAGAATGCAGGCGGCCATCTTTCATGTTGTTCTCTATCTGTATATGCAGCTCACGCTGTGATGTGTATACATTGTGGCGGCGCATGCACAGTGAAAATACAGGGACGGCAGCAGCGTGATAGATCCATATGGAGTCCGGGACAGGGGGAGCCATGTACATGATTGTGTTTATTAATCAGCACAGATGCACTTTATGTATTACCACTAATCATGCAATTTACCCATATATTGAGATATCATGATATGAATTTCACAGAATTATGGACAATGAAATATGTCTGTATAGTTTGTACACTGAATCATAATGATATTTGTTACTGTACTATTCTCACCACACTTTATTAACCCCTTAAGGGCACATGACATACCGGTACGGCATGGATCCCGAGTCCTTAAGGACCCATGACGTACCGGTACGTCATGAGTTTAAAGTGAGATTGTGGCGCCCCAGGGGTTAATCCGCACAGGATGCCGGCTGAAACCATTCAGCCGGCATCCTGTCACAACGCTGGGGGGGGGCATATGACCCCCCCCGTATCGGCGATCGCAGCAAACCGCAGGTCAATTCAGACCTGCGGTTTGTTGCGATTTCAGCAGTTTCTGATCGCCGCGGTCCCTGGAAAGAGATAACAGTAAGATGAGGCTCCCTCCCTCTCCCATCGGGGGGCTGCTGTGCCTTTGCAGCCCCCCGACAGGATGGGGTGACAGAGGGAGGGAGCCCCAGTCCTTACCCTTCCCCGTCTGCAAAGTTGTGGCCACAATTTCGCAGACGGGGAAGGTACCCATGGCAACAGGACACCTTCTCAGGCGTCCTGCTGTCCATGGTGCTGAACAGATCTGTGCTAAAGGCATAGATCTGTTCAGACAAAGTGTAAGTAAAATACAGTACAGTACAATATATATTGTACTGTATTATACAGACATCAGACCCACTGGATCTTCAAGAACAAAGTGGGTCTGGGTAAAAAAAGAGAAAAAACACATTTATCACTGATTAAAAATGAAAAAAAAAAAAATTCCCTACACATGTTTGGTATCGCCGCGTCCGTAACGACCTGATCTATAAAACGGTCATGTTACTTTCCCCGCACTGTGAACGCCATAAAAATAAAAAAATAAAAACTATGAGAAAATTAAAATTTTGCCCACCTTCCCAAAAAAGGTAATAAAAGTGATCAAAAAAGTCGCATGTACGCCAAAATAGTGCCAATCAAACCGTCATCTCATCCTGCAAAAAATGAGACCCTACCCAAGATAATCGCCCAAAAAGTGAAAAAACTTTGGCTCTTAGACTATGGAAACACTAAAACATGTTTTTTTTTGTTTCAAAAATGAAATAATTGTGTACAACTTACATAAATAAAAAAAAGTATACATATTAGGTATCGCCGTGTCCGTATCGACCGGCTCTATAAAAATATCACATGAGTTAACCCCTCAGGTGACCACCGAATAAAAACGGTTTAAAAAAGCCATTTTTTGTCATCTTACGTCACAAAAAGTGCAATAGCAAGCTATCAAAAAGTCATATGCACCCCAAAATAGTGCCAATAAAACCATCATCTGATCCTGCAAAAATCATACCCTACCTAAGGTACCCAAACTTACATAAATAAATAAAAAGTATACATATTAGGTATCGCCGCGTCCGTGACAACCTGGTCTATAAAAATATTACATGATCTAACCTGTAAATAACAAAAAAAAACTGTGCCAAAAAAGCTATTTCTTGTTACCGTGCCGCACAAAAGAGTTTCTACTCTAGGGGCGCATCAGAGGGGCTTCAAATGGGACATGGTGTAAAAAAAAACTGTCCAGCAAAATCTGCCTTCCAAAAACCGTATGGCATTCCTTTCCTTCTGCGGCCTGCCATGTGCCCGTACAGCGGTTTACAACCACATATGAGGTGTTTCTGTAAACTACAGAATCAGGGCCATAAATATTTAGTTTTGTTTGGCTGTTAACCCTTGCTTTGTTACTTGAAAAAAAATATTAAAATGGAAAATCTGCCAAATAAGTGAAATTTTGAAATTGTATCTCTATTTTCCATTAAATCTTGTGCAACACCTAAAGGGTTAACAAAGTTTGTAAAATCAGTTTTGAATACCTTGAGGGGTGTAGATGGGGTCACTTTTAGGGAGTTTCTACTCTAGGGGTGCATCAGGGGGCTTTAAATGGGACATGGTGTAAATAAACCAGTCCGGCAAAATCTGCCTTCCAAAAACCAAACGGCGCACCTTTCACTCTATGCCCCGCTGTGTGCCCGTACAGTAGTTTACGGCCACATATGGGGTGTTTCTGTAAACGGCAGAGTCAGGGCAATAAAGATACAGTCTTGTTTGGCTGTTAACCCTTGCTTTGTTCGTGGAAAAAATGGGTTAAAATGGAAAATTAGGCAAAAAAATAAAATTCTCAAATTTCTAAACCTTGTAACATCCCCAAAAAATAAAATATAATTCCCAAAATAATTCAAACATGAAGTAAACATATGGGGAATGTAAAGTCATCACAATTTTTGGGTTTATTACTATGTCTTTGCATTGCCATATTCTGCCAGCTTGTAGTTTTTATTGGTACCATTTTTGGGGTATGTACTACTTTTTGATCACTGTTCAATTTGTTTTTGTGAGGGGGTACAAGATGACTATAAAATGGTAAATTATGTGATTTTTTTCATATTTTTTTTTTCCATTACTGCATTCAGCCCACAAGCAATTTTTTATATTTTGGTGTTTTTTTTGGGGGGGTGGGGCGGGGGTTAACATTTTTAACTTAAAAAAAAAAAGGGGGGGGGCTAAAACGTGGTATCATTTGATCTCTTCTCCCCTTCACCCTAATAGGATTTTTATAAAGTCTATTCTGAGCTATGCCTCGTGCATAGCTCAGCACAGAGATTGCCATGGCAGGCCTGGAATACTTCAGCAGCCTCCAGGTTGCCATGGCAACCTATCGAAACCCCATGATTTCACTGCCTGGGCTCCGATTTGAAGGCAGAGGGAAATGCATTTGTCTGCCTTAAATCACAGGTGGCGCAATCAGCGTTGATCGCAGCACCTGAAGGGTTTAATGACGGACGCGACAGCTGCTCCCTTGTCATTGCAGCTGGGTATGGAGCGGGGTCACTGCAGAGCGTTAAGGGGTTAATTGATTATTCACTTTATGGGATAATTACCACGTGTGTATATATATATATATATATATATATATATACAGTTGCAAGAAAAAGTATGTGAACCTTTTGGAATGATATGGATTTCTGCAAAAATTGGTCATAAAATGTGATCTGATCTTCATCTAAGTCACAACAATAGACAATCACAGTCTGCTTAAACTAATAACACACAAAGAGTTAAATGTTACCATGTTTTTATTGAACACACCATGTAAACATTCACAGTGCAGGTGGAAAAAGTATGTGAACCCTTGGATTTAATAACTGGTTGAACCTCCTTTGGAAGCAATAACTTCAACCAAACGTTTCCTGTAGTTGCAGATCAGACGTGCACAACGGTCAGGAGTAATTCTTGACCATTCCTCTTTACAGAACTGTTTCAGTTCAGCAATATTCTTGGGATGTCTGGTGTGAATCGCTATCCTGAGGTCATGCCACAGCATCTCAATCGGGTTGAGGTCAGGACTCTTACTGGGCCACTCCAGAAGGCGTATTTTCTTCTGTTTAAGCCATTCTGTTGTTGATTTACTTGTATGCTTTGGGTCGTTGTCCTGTTGCAACACCCATCTTCTGCTGAGCTTCAGCTGGTGGACAGATAGCCTTAATTTCTCCTGCAAAATGTCTTGATAAACTTGGCAATTCATTATTCCTTCGATGATAGCAATCCGTCCAGGCCCTGACACAGCAAAGCAGCTCCAAACCATGATGCCCCCACCACCATACTTCACAGTTGGGATGAGGTTTTGATGTTGGTGTGCTGTGCCTCGTTTTCTCCACACAGTGTTGTGTGTTTCTTCCAAACAACTCAACTTTGGTTTCATCTGTCCACAGAATATTTTGCCAGTACTGCTGTGGAACATCCAGGTGCTCTGTAAAAGTGCAGCCATGTTGTTTTTGGACAGCAGTGGCTTCCTTTGTGGAATCCTCTTATGAAATCCATTCTTGTTTAGTGTTTTACGTATCGTAGATAAGCTAACAGGGATATTAGCATATACCAGAGACTATTGTAAGTCTTTAGCTGACACTCTAGGATTCTTCTTCACCTCATTGAGCAGTCTACGCTGTGCTCTTGCAGTCATCTTTACAGGACGGCCACTCCTAGGGAGAGTAGCAGCAGTACTGAACTTTCTCCATTTATAGACAATTTGTCTTACCGTGGACTGAGGAACAGCAAGGCTTTTGGAGATACTTTTATAACCCTTTCCAGCTTTATGCAAGTCAACAATTCTTAATCGTAGGTCTTCTGAGAGCTCTTTTGTGCGAGGCATCATTCATATCAGACAATGCTTCTTGTGAAAAGCAAACCCAGAACTGGCGTGTGTTTTTTATAAGGCAGGGCAGCTGTAACCAACACCTCCAATCTCATCTCATTGATTGGACTCCAGTTGGCTGACACCTCACTCCAATTAGCTCTTGGAGATGTCATTAGTCTAGGGGTTCACATACTTTTTCCACCTTCACTGTGAATGTTTACATGGTGTGTTCAATAAAAACATGGTAACAGTTAATTCTTTGTGTGTTATTAGTTTAAGCAGACTGTGATTGTCTATTGTTGTGACTTAGATGAAGATCAGATCACATTTTATGACCAATTTGTGCAGAAATCCATATCATTCCAAAGGGTTCACATACTTTTTCTTGCAACTGTATATATATATATATATATATATATATATATATATAGTACAGACCAAAAGTTTGGACACACCTTCTCATTCAAAGAGTTTTCTTTATTTTCATGACTATTAAAATTGTAGATTCACACTGAAGGCATCAAAACTATGAATTAACACATGTGGAATTATATACATAACAAAAAAGTGTGAAGCAACTGAAAATATGTCATATTCTAGGTTCTTCAAAGTAGCCACCTTTTGCTTTGATTACTGCTTTGCACACTCTTGGCATTCTCTTGATGAGCTTTAAGAGGTAGTCACCTGAAATGGTTTTCACTTCACAGGTGTGCCCTGTCAGGTTTAATAAGTGGGATTTCTTGCCTTATAAATGGGGTTGGGACCATCAGTTGCGTTGAGGAGAAGTCAGGTGGATACACAGCTGATAGTCCTACTGAATAGACTGTTAGCTGCTTTTTTCTTGCCATAATACAAATTCTAAGTAAAGAAAAACGAGTGGCCATCATTACTTTAAGAAATAAAGGTCAATCAGCCAGCCGAAAAATTGGGAAAACTTTGAAAGTAAGGGCTATTTGACCATGAAGGAGAGTGATGGAGTGCTGCGCCAGATGACCTGGCCTCCAGTCACCGGACCTGAACCCAATCGAGATGGTTTGGGGTGAGCTGGACCGCAGAGTGAAGGCAAAAGGGCCAACAAATGCTAAGCATCTCTGGGAACTCCTTCAAGACTGTTGGAAGACCATTTCAGGGGACTACCTCTTGAAGCTCATCAAGAGAATGCCAAGAGTGTGCAAAGCAGTAATCAAAGCAAAAGGTGGCTACTTTGAAGAACCTAGAATATGACATATTTTCAGTTGTTTCACACTTGTTTGTTATGTATATAATTCCACATGTGTTAATTCATAGTTTTTGAGGTGTGTCCAAACTTTTGGTCTGTACTGTATATCTGTGTGTATATATATATATATACACACACACACACACACACACACTGTTTGGCATATGACACTTTGCTTGACAAAGGCCCCACTGAGTTGAGCTGAAATGTTGCAATAGCATGGGCGAATAAAAACTCCTCATTTTTCACTATTTTGGAGTGCTGCCTCTTTTTTTATTTTTCTCAAACTTTGGATTCTGGTCAATGATCCTGAGAGGTATTGAGCCGTCCACTTTTGATTTGTACTGCTTTCCTTCTTTTCTTTATACTATATACACTCGCCTAAAGAATTATTAGGAACACCTGTTCTATTTCTCATTAATGCAATTATCTAGTCAACCAATCACATGGCGGTTGCTTTAATGCATTTAGGGTTGTGGTCCTGGTCAAGATAATTTCCTGAACTCCAAACTGAATGTCAGAATGGCAAAGAAAGGTGATTTAAGCAATTTTGAGCGTGGCATGGTTGTTGGTGCTAGACAGGCCGGTCTGAGTATTTCACAATCTGCTCAGTTACTGGGATTTTCACGCACAACCATTTCTACCGTTTATAAAGAATGGTGTGAAAAGGGAAAAACATCCAGTATGCGGCAGTCCTGTGGGCAAAAATGCCTTGTGGATGCTAGAGGTCAGAGGAGAATGGGCCGACTGATTCAAGCTGATAGAAGAGCAACGTTGACTGAAATAACCACTTATTACAACCGAGGTATGCAGCAAAGCATTTGTGAAGCCACAACACACACAACCTTGAGGCGGATGGGCTACAACAGCAGAAGACCCCACCGGGTACCACTCATCTCCACTACAAATAGGAAAAAGAGGCTACAATTTGCACGAGCTCACCAAAATTGGACTGTTGAAGACTGGAAAAATGTTGCCTGGTCTGATGAGTCTCGATTTCTGTTGAGACATTCAAATGGTAGAGTCCGAATTTGGCGTAAACAGAATGAGAACATGTATCCATCCTCTGATGGCTACTTTCAGCAGGATAATGCACCATGTCACAAAGCTCGAATCATTTCAAATTGGTTTCTTGAACATGACAATGAGTTCACTGTACTAAAATGGCCCCCACAGTCACCAGATCTCAACCCAATAGAGCATCTTTGGGATGTTGTGGAACGGGAGCTTCGTGCCCTGGATGTGCATCCCTCAAATCTCCATCAACTGCAAGATGCTATCCTATCAATATGGGCCAACATTTCTAAAGAATGCTATCGGCACCTTGTTGAATCAATGCCACGTAGAATTAAGGCAGTTCTGAAGGCAAAAGGGGGTCCAACACCGTATTAGTATGGTGTTCCTAATAATTCTTTAGGTGAGTGTATGTGTGTGTGTCAGTGGTGGATTATAATTTGGGCGTCTGGGTCTGTTGATCCGAGCACGGCATGGTTGGGGGGCCCAACGCCGACCCAACCACCTACAAACAACGGGGGCGCATAGTTCCCTGCCCCGCCGCCGATCACCGCCATAGGCTTCAGGCCTAGTAGGCCTGAAGCCTATGCGGTAGTAAAATCCCAGCGCAGGCGGGCATGATGACGTCATCGTGCCGCGCCTGTGCCCAGATGCAGCACACTGACGTGTGTGCGCAGCGTGCCTGCACCATCGACGAGTGAGCGCCAACTGGGACACAGGTAAGTATTAGCTTTTATTATAATTTTTTTTTGTGTGTGTGCCAACTTTGGGGGACATTACTTTGGGGCACAGGAGAATATCACTGAAGGGACAGTCGGGACAACTTACTACGTGGGGGAGAATTACTAGTGTGTGGGAAATTAGTACTGTGGGGGACAATTAATTCTGTGGGGGAAAATACTACCATGGGGGGAATTAATACTGTGGGGGCAGTGTGGAGAAATTAATACTGTGGGGGCAAATTACTTAATGGATGGCAGTGTTGGGGCAAATTACTTAATGGATGGCAGTATGGGGGCAAATTACTTAATGGATGGCAGTGTTGGGGCAAATTATCTAATGGGGCAGTGTGGGGGGTTATTTCTTGATAGGGACAGTGTGGGGGCAAATTACTTAATGAAGGGCAGTGTAGTGGCAAATTACTTAATAGATGGCAGTATGGGGGCAAATTACTATATGGATGGCAGTGTCGGGGCAAATTACTATATGGATGGCAGTGTCGGGGCAAATTACTTAATGGATGGCAGTGTCGGGGCAAATTACTTAATGGATTGCAGTGTCGGGGCAAATTACTTAATGGATGGCAGTGTCGTGGCAAATTACTTAATGGATGGCAGTGTCGGGGCAAATTACTATATGGATGGCAGTGTCGGGGCAAATTACTTAATGGATGGCAGTGTCGGGGCAAATTACTTAATGGATTGCAGTGTCGGGGCAAATTACTTAATGGATGGCAGTGTCGTGGCAAATTACTTAATGGATGGCAGTGTCGGGGCAAATTATCTAATGGGGGGCAGTGTGGGGGGAACTACTACATGGGAGGCAGTGCGGGGGAAATTACTATATGGGGCAGTGCGGGGGAAATTACTATATGGGGCAGTGTGGGGAAAATTACTATGTGGGGGCGTTTCTATTAGGGAACATTATTTTTGTGGACACTATACAGGCATTATTACCTGGAGCCAATATAGGGTGTTATTATTACTGGGGGCACTCTAGGGGACATTATAATTGCTGTGGACACTATAGGGACCTTTGGGGTAATTTATCAAACTGGAGTAAAGTAGAAATGGGTTGGATACCATTGCAACAGATTTCACCTTTCATTTTTGACAGCTCCTTTAGAAAATGAAAGGCGGAATCTGATTGATTGCTGTGGGCACCTAAGCCAGTTGTACTTTACACCTGTTTGATAAATGACCCCAATTATGAGAAATCGAACGTGTCTGTAACAAACTTTGTAGAGACGAGATGCGGCTGAAAGAATTTGTCATGGCGTTCTGGGTCAAACGGAGAAGAGGATACATGAAAGAGATCTACATGACAGGAGAAGTCACTGGATGTAACAGGTATGTGGTGCTGTATTCCCCTATATGTAGAGCTGGCTCACCACTGTGACCTGCGTCTCATCTTCTCCTCCAAGTCTTTTTTTTTTATCATAATCGTATGTATTTTAAATTTGGCAACAACATTTTTTATTTGTCACCTGCAGTCCTATGTAGCAGCCCAGATAAGTGACAACTTTCTGTGTAAAGATAATGTAGTTCACTGTATTATGTGGGGTGTTACATAGGCCTGCAGGTAACATCTATCAAATCTGTACTCGGAGAGTTATGAGATGGTGGGGGTCCGACGCCTGGCACCCCTGCCAATCAGCTGTTTAAGGAGACCACGATGTTCCAGTGAGTGCCGCAGCCTCTTTGCTCCTTAGCAAGCACAGCGCTGTCCATTTGATCGCACTGCGCTTGGTACTGCAGCTCAGCCCCCATCACTCAGATGGAAAAGAGCTGCACCTAGACCATTTGAAAAATGTCATATGGCCTGAGAAGAGACTTTGGCGCTTATGAAGCACCGCACCGAGCTGGGTAGAATGACCGGGGCGTACCATGCACTTAATCCGCCCCTGGTGTGTGTATATATATACACTGTATAAGCATGTAATGTGTATGAGTAGTGCTCAACATGTGTACAGTATATTCATGTAATTTGTGTCTATGTAGTATGTACTTACATGTGTGTAATTTAACGATGGACCTTTCTATTGTGCCAGATTGTGTCCACAGACTTTTGGTCTCCATCTGGCTTCTATACATCAGTATTCCATGCAACTATATCCAGTAAAAAAAAGTTTAATGTCACTGTATGGTATCTGTCATAGTGTACTTTCACACTAGCGTTAAAGTTTTCCTCCGGCCAAACTTCCGGAACACTGCCCTGAATGCCAGATCCGGTATAAATTTCCATTGAAATGTATTACTGCCGGATCCGGTATCAAGTGTTCCGGCCAAACGGATCCGGATTTCCTGTCTGCGCATGCGCAGACCTTTAACCCCTTAAGGACTCAGCCCTATTTCACCTTAAGGACTTGGCCATTTTTTGAAAATCTGACCAGTGTCCCTTTAAGTGCTCATAACTTTAAAACGCTTTGACTTACCCAGGCCGTTCTGAGATTGTTTTTTCGTCACATATTGTACTTCATGACACTGCTAAAATTGGGTCAAAAAAGTTAATTTTTGTGCACCAAAAAATACAATTTTTACCAAAAATTTTGAAAAATTAGCAAATTTCAAAGTTTCAGTTTCTCTACTTCTGTAATACATAGTAATACCCCCAAAAATTGTGATGGCTTTACATTCCCCATATGTCTACTTCATGTGTGTAGCATTTTGGGAATGATATTTTATTTTTTGGGGATGTTACAAGGCTTAGAAGTTTAGAAGCAAATTTTGAAATTTTTCAGAAATCTTCAAAATCCCACTTTTTATGGACCAGTTCAGGTTTGAAGTCATATTGTGAGGCTTAGATAATAGAATCTTCCCAAAAATGACCCCATTCTAGAAACTACACCCCTCAAAGTATTCAAAACTGTTTTTTCAAACTTTATTAACCCTTTAAGTTTTCCACAAGAGTTAATGGCAGATGGAGAAACAATTTTGAAATTTCTATTTTTGGGAAAATTTTCCAATATAATCAATTTTTTCCAGGAGTAAAACAAGGGTTAACTGCCAAACAAAACTCAAAATGGGTTGCCCTGATTCTGTAGTTTGCAGAAACACCCCATATGTGGTCGTAAACTACTGTTTGGCCGAACGGTAGTACATAGAAGGAGGGGAACACCATATGGGTTTTGGAAGGCAGATTTTGCAGGACTGGTTTTGTTTATACCATGTCCCATTTGAAGCCCCCTGTTGCACCCCTAGAATAGAAATTTCAAAAAAGTGACTCCATCTAAGAAAGTACACCCCTCAAGGTATTCAAAACTGGGTTTACAAACTTTGTTAACCCTTTAGGTGTTCCACAAGAGTTAATGGCAGATGGAGAAACAATTTTGAAATTTCTATTTTTTGGAAAATTTTCCATTTTAACCCTTCCTTTATTACTGGAAAAAATGGGTTAACAGCCAAACAAAACTCAAAATGGGTTGCCCTGATTCTGTAGTTTGCAGAAACACCCCATATGTGGTCGTAAACTACTATTTGGCTAAACGGCAGGACATAGAAGGAGGGGAACGTCATATGGTTTTTGGAAGGCAGATTTTGCTGGACTGGTTTATTTACACCATGTACCCTTTTAAGCCCCCTGATGCACCCCTAGAGTAGAAACTCCATAAAAGTGACCCCATCTAGGAAACTACGGGATAAGGTGGTTGTTGTTTTGGGACTATTTTAGGGGTAAATATGATTTTTGGTTGCTCTATATTACTTTTTTTGAGGCAATGTAACAAAAAAATTAAATTCTAAAATTGTTTCTACATTCACTATTTAGTTTTGTGGAACACTTAAAGGGTTAACATAGTTTGTAAAGTAACTTTTGAATACCTTGAGGGGTGTAGTTTCTTACATGGGGTCACTTTTTTGGAGTTTCTAGTCTAGGCTACATCAGGGGGGCTTCTAATGGGACATGGTGTAAAAAAAAAAAACTGTCCATCAAAATCTGCCTTCCAGAAACCGTATGGAGTTCCCTTCGTTCTATGCCCTGCCGTGCGGCTATATAGCCATTTACGACCACATATGGGGTGTTTCTGCAAACTACAGAATCAGGGCCATAAATATTGAGTTTTGTTTGGCTGTTAACCCTTGCTTTATTACCGGCAAAAAGGATTCAAATTGAAATTTTGCCCAAAAATGGGTGTTTTGGCACCGTTTTTGTTTTATATTTTTAACACCGTTCATCCGAGGCGTTTGGTCAAATGTTATTTTTATAGCGACGACTTTTACGCACGCGACGATGCCCAATATGTATGGCTCTCAGACTTTGGAGACACTAAGCAGGCATCCTAAAAACTGCGGCCCTCCAGATGTTGTAAAACTACAATTCCCACCATGCCCTGCTGATGGCTGTAGGTTGTCTGGGCATGCTGGGAGTTATAGTTTTACAACATCTGGAGGGCCGCAGTTTGAGGATGCCTGCTCTAAAACTAATATTTTTTTGGGGGGAAAAAATTGTTTCTGTGTCTCCAAAGTCTAAGAGCCATAGTGTGTTATGTTCTCTAGTGAACTGTTGGGGATTATAAAAATTTAGTACTCCATGGAAGTGTGATACTCCCTGAAGCAATCGATAACGCAGAGGCCCGGATGATCGGGGCACGTGTCACATTGAGTAGTGGTGTCCTTCCGTATCCCCCTCTTGTGACACACTCTGCATCTTTTTTGGGTTCGTCCCTTCTTTCCAGTATGGGGGACCACACCTGGAAAGTGTTGGCCAGGGACGATCCGGGCGCCTCCAGTTCCCGAGGTACTCCGGCCTGCTCTTTCCCGGTCCGAAAAGATCAGGTCTTTGAGGACTGCCTCATAGAACTGGAGGAATGTCCCTGTGCTGCCAGCGCTTCGGGATAGTACAAAAGAGTTGTACATGGCAACCTGTACCAAGTAGACCGCAACTTTTTTGTACCATGCCCGGGTTTTGCGCATGGCGTTATATGGCTTGAGGACTTGATCAGAGAGATCAACTCCTCCCATATACCGATTGTAGTCGACGATACAATCGGGCTTGAGGACCGTTGCCGTGGTACCTCGCACAGAGACTGGGGTGGTGCTGTTACCATGGATTGTGGACAGCATAAGGACATCCCTCTTGTCCTTATACCTGACCAGCAACAGGTTTCCACTGGTAAGTGCACGGGTCTCACCCCTGGGTATAGGTACCTGGAGGGGGTGTTCAGGGAGGCCGCGTTGATTTTTCCGCACGGTCCCACAAGCGAACGTGGATCTGGCGGCAAGGGACCTGAACAAGGGAATGCTGGTATAAAAGTTATCCACGTACAAGTGGTAACCGTTATCCAACAGTGAGTACATAAGGTCCCACACGAGTTTCCCGCTAACACCCAGAGTGGGGGGACATTCTGGGGGTTGAATATGGGAATCTCGCCCCTCGTACACACAAAATTTGTAAGTGTACCCTGAGGTACTCTCACAAATTTTGTATAGCTTCACGCCATACCTCGCCCGCTTTGTGGGAATATATTGGCGGAAACTGAGTCTCCCCTTGAACGCAACGAGAGACTCATCAACCGCGACCTCCCTTCCAGGTACGTAGGCCTGTTCAAATTTGGCCCCAAAGTGATCGATGACCAGCCGTATCTTATACAGCCGGTCATAGGCAGGATCACCTCGGGGTGGACATGCTGCATTATCGGAATAATGCAGACGTTTCCGGATGGCCTCAAACCGGGGACGTGTCATGGCCATACTGTACAGTGGGGTCTGGTATAGGACGTCCCCACTCCAGTATTGCCTGTCACTGGGTTTTTGGACTAGACCCATATGCAGCACGAGGCCCCAAAATGTCCTCATCTCGGCTGCACTGACCGGCGTCCAGCCACCGGGTCTAGCCAAAAATGAGCCTGGGTTTTGAGCGACGTGGGGGGCTGGTGGGGGGGGGGGGGGCAAGTGGCAGGGGGGGGTCTGGGGTCTGATAGATGGATCAAAGAAAGATTTGTGTAAAAGTTCTTTTTTTTTTTTCCTAACTAACTTATCCCTTCCTAATGGTGCCTCTCCCTCACTGACCCTAACCTACCTGGGTGGCGATGGGTGCAGGAGGGTGATGGATGCCGATCAGGGGGACGCAGGAGCTGGTGCTGAACGGTGCTGCACGGTCAGGGTGCTGGACAAGAAGAGGAGGGGAGAGAGGAGCGCAGGAAGTTTGAATCTCGCGCCTCTCTCCCCTGCACCAATCAGCACCCTGGACAGCAGTGTTCAGCACCAGGGCCAGCTCCGCCTCTGCAAAGCTTCGCACTGCGATTGGTGGTGTGTAATCACGCCACCGATTGCAGTGTTTTTCCGGTTCATCGGGTCACAGGACACCCGAATGGACCGGAAACGCTGAAAACCGCAGGTCTGAATTGACCTGCGGTA
Source organism: Bufo gargarizans (assembly GCF_014858855.1). Lineage (NCBI taxonomy): Eukaryota > Metazoa > Chordata > Amphibia > Anura > Bufonidae > Bufo > Bufo gargarizans. Next base: position 517,316,175 of record NC_058083.1, read on the forward strand.
TTCTGCAATCGTCGATACGGGGGGTCAAATGATTTCAGCCGGCATCCCGTTCCGATTAAGCCCAGCGGCGCCGGAATCGCGAATTAAAGCCATGACGAACCGGTACGTCATGGGTCCTTAAGGATTCGGGATTCAAGCCGTATCGGTACGTCATGGGTCCCTAAGGGGTTAATTAAAGATGTGGAAAAAAATAAGTGCCTGATCTGTTTTTCCGGATGACACCTGAAAGACTTCAGGTATCTCAATGCATTTGTCATACTGATCAGGATCCTGATCAATCTGCAAATGACATGCGTTTGCATACAGTTTTCCTGATTAGGCAGTCAGTTCAGGCAACGGAACTGCCTGCCGGAATCCAACAACACAAGTGTGAAAGTACCCAGATACAGCAATTCAATGTATACATCCTGGGTGTATATGCTAGAGCCCATAAATGTGATATGAACAGAGCATTATATGTACAGTACATTCTGACATTATTTATATGTATGTGGTATATGAGCAATAATATATTTATTACATCTGTGAGATAGATGGAAGTTGGGCTTTCAGCTTCAATTTCTGGCGTATTTTGTTAGCAGTTAGTGATCAGTGTGTGAGACGGACACCAGCTTATAGCACTGACTCACAGATCCCTTGTGAACCTATGAAGATGCTGGCTTCAGCACAAGAGAATACAAGTGACCAGCCTGGTGACCTAACATCATCATCTACTGGTCCAAGCTACTGGTCTACTGTCAAATTGTGATTGTTTTTCCATAGTTGATATTTTCATTTTGCTCCATGACTTGTAATTTGTATGGATTTTCTTTATATATATTTTATAACATTTCTACATAATTTTAAGGTTCTATTATTTTAAAATGATAAAACTTAGATTTATTCTTGGCAGATGACAGCTCAGACAAACATTTGATGCCGGATTTTAGAACAGATGAGTGTGGTGTCACAGAAGATACACATGAAGAGCATGCCATTATCTCAGAAAAATCCTCAGCCTTTCACAGCAAAGATCTATTATCTAATCCTTTGGATGGATTTCAATCTTCTGATTCATCACAGACTGTAAAGCAAAATAAAAGACACAGAAGAAGTGTTCAACATCAAAGAAGTCACACGGGGGAGAATGCTCTTTCATGCTCAGAATGTGGGAAACATTTTAACTCTAAATCACTTCTTGTTAGACATCAGAGAATTCACACAGGGGAGAAGCCATTTTCATGTTCAGAATGTGGGAAATGTTTTCAGACGAAATCATATCTTCTTAACCATCAGAGAATCCACACAGGGGAGAAGCCATTTTCATGTTCAGAATGTGGGAAATGTTTTCAGACAAAATCATATCTTCTTATCCATCAGAGAATCCACACAGGGGAGAAGCCATTTTCATGTTCAGAATGCGGGAAATGGTTTCAGACGAAATCATTACTTCTTAACCATCAGAGAATCCACACAGGGGAGAAGCCATTTTCATGTTCAGAATGTGGGAAATTTTTTCAGACAAAATCATTACTTCTTAAACATCAGAGAATCCACACAGGGGAGAAGCCATTTTCATGTTCAGAATGTGGGAAATGTTTTCTGACAAAATCATATATTCTTGTCCATCAGAGAATCCACACAGGGGAGAAGCCATTTTCATGTTCAGAATGTGGGAAATGTTTTCTGCTGAAATCATGTCTTCTTAGCCATCAGAGAACTCACACAGGGGCAAAGCCATTTTCTTGTTTAGAATGTGGGAAATGTTTTGCTGAAAGATCAAATCTTGTTAGACATCAGAGAATCCACACAGGGGAGAAGCCATTTTCATGTTCAGAATGTGAAAAACATTTTATAAATAAATCATCTCTTGTTATGCATGAGAGAACTCACACAGGGGAGAAGCGATTTTTATGTTCAGAATGTCGGAAATGGTTTAAGCTGAAATCATGTCTTCTTAACCATCAGAGAATTCACACAGGGGAGAAGCCATTTACATGTTTAGAATGTGAAAAAAAAATTAAACGTAAATCACATCTTCTTAGACATAAGAGAACTCACACAGGGGAAAAGCCATTTTCATGTTCCGAATGTGAAAAACATTTTATAAATAAATCATCTCTTGTTATGCATCAGAGAACTCACACAGGGGAGAAGCCATTTTTATGTTCAGAATGTGGGAAAGGTTTTCAGCAGAAATCACATCTTTATGACCATGAGAGAATTCACACAGGGGAGAAGCCATTTTCTTGTTCAAAATGTTCGAAATGTTTTCAGCAGAAATCACATCTTCTTACCCATCAGAAAATTCACACAGGGGAGAAGCCATTTTCATGTACAGAATGTGAAAAATATTTTAAGCAAAAATCACATCTTGTTAGACATGAGAGAATTCACACAGGGGAGAAGCCATTTTCTTGTTTAGAATGTGGGAAATCTTTTACACAGAAATCAGATCTTGGTAAACATCAGAGAATTCACACTGGAAAGAAGTGATTTTAATGTGCAGAATATGATAACTAGAGAACTTTGGAAAAATTCAATTCTGCAGCTTGGTCAAAGTTCAACAAGAAATTTCATTTGTTTCGAATTAATTTGTCACGAATAACTATGTTAAAACCCCATTCAGCCTATTAATCAATAAGACCATTTTTAACAGCCCCTTAGACCGAAGTGCACACATCTAACATCCATTAAAAACGGTAATATGCTAGTGCAATATGGCCTTTTGGGATGGTTCGCTTCGCTGAACGCTAGAGATAACTAGGGATCGACCGATTATCGGATTTGGTTGATATTCATGATTTTCAAAGTTATCGGTATTGGCATCTAACGCTGCCGATAAAGCGACCAGCGCGCGTGTTCGCTCAGGGGAGAAGGAAGCAGTCTCTCCCTCCCCCGTGCTGCCGCTGCCACCAATGAGGGGAGAAAGGGGATAGAGGAGGGGAGGTGCTGTGGCTGTGGCCACTGCACCACCAATCAAGTTAACTCACTCACTCATTCATTCAAATTCAACAGGAGGCGGGAGCTGGCTGCAGAATCATATAGCTGCACCCGACATCTATGGCAAGTAGCTGCGATCCGCGGCAGTTCCCCTGCCGCTCCTGAGGGGTTAACTGGCACAGATCGCAGCTACCTCTCATAGAAGTAGAGTGTGGCTATATGATTCTGCAACCAGCACCCGCCTCCTGTATTTGAATTAATGGGCGAGTTATCTTCATTGGTGGCGCAGTGCACTCCCCAAAACCCAGTATCAAAAACATTGGTGGTGCAGTGCGCTCCCCCCCAAACCCCAGTATTAAAAACATTGGTGGCGCAGTGCGCCCTCCCTCATCCCCCCAAACCCCAGTATTAAAAACATTGGTGGCGCATGGTGCCCCCCCCAGTATTAGTCATTGGTTGCAGTGGCCACAGGATCCCCTCGTCCTCATTGGTGGTGCTGTGGCAGCTACTGATCGAAGCCCCAGCAGTGTAACCTGGGGCTCCAATCAGTTACCATGGCAGCCAGGATGCTACTGAAGCCCTTGCTGCCATGGTAATCTCCCTGCTGATGTGTGCACAGGGCAACAGGGAGAGTGTGAAGTCCTATTCACCCTAACAGACTATTAGGGTGAATAGGACAAGGGTTCTAGCCCCTAAGGGGGCTAATAGTTAGTAAAAATAAAAAAGGTTTTAAAAAAAACACAAACACCAAAATATTAAGTATAAATAAAAAATAAGGATTTAAAAAAAAAAAAAAGCTAAACGTTAACAATAAACATGTTCATTTAACAGCAGATTTATGTAAGAATATATGTTTTTTTTTTTTCCATAAAGGAAAATGCGCAGAATATCGGTATAAATTATCGGATATCGGCATCTGGTCGATCCCTAGTGATAACCATAAAGCAGATTGTGACGGACTGAACCGTCACTGGGGCTGCTGGAGAAGCTTGAGGACCGGCCTCCTTCCTACAGACTATGGACCGAGAACTATGGAGACCCCCTAAGACCTTTTAGGGTTACAAGGAACTATGAACCCTGATTTATGTGTAATTTATATGCCACATATTTCCTATTGTCCATTAAAAAGGCATGGTGTGGATTCAGCAACACAATAAGGGTTAATTCTGCACTGAGACTCCCACTGATTGTGTTAGTGATGGGATTAAGATAGCTGATTATAATAGCAGCCGACTCCTAGAGGAGTAGATCACCATATGATACACTCAGGAGATAATCCCATCACATGTGTCTTCACTGTCCCTATTCATACATTATGGAGGGGGTGGAGATGTCTGTTTGCATGTTGTGTTTGTTAATTGCGTCACAGACAATGCCATTGTGTTTGTTTAATAGGGTTAATGTAACGGAACGCCTAGCACCTTGACCGGGTACCTCCGTCGAATGGATGCTCCTAGTGCTTTCCGAGGACTCCAAGCACTCCGCTCTACACCAAAACCACCACCGGAGCCAGGAACAAGCTCTTACAAGAGCTTATACTCAGGGGAGTATTGTGATATAGCCATCCCTAAGAGTGTAGTTATCGCATTCCCCAAACATGAGCCAAAACTTCATGAAGGTATAAAGCAGCCTCTGACTGTACTTGCACATACAGCCTCTTTTATTCACAATCCACAAACATAGTACTGCCCACAGGGTTTAGAAATACAACCAATCAATATATTACAACACATACAATGTAAGTACAGCAACCAATCGGACACAATGGGACAATAGAAAGACACTCAGCATATTCCTCCCCTCTGTCTAGGAGATAATTGAGTCCATTTCTGTATCTACTCAACTATCGCCTAAGCTGAAAAGTTACACTTATAAATTATTACAACTTTGTGAGTTTACATTGTACATCCATATAACTTATATCAATTTAACCAGTATAACTTGGGGACAAACCTATCCAAAATTCACTTGAATAGGTTCAGGGGTTTAAAAGTTAGTAAAAGTATCTTAAAGGGCCGTAATCCTGAGGCAAGAGGCTGGTAAACAGGCCTCTCCAAAACCCAGTGGCAAGGTTGGTTTCGCCACAGTTAATTTTTATGTTTAAACTGTAAAGGATTGGCTGCTATGTCATGCCCTCAGTTCCCAACCAGGTCCATGGGGGTGGTACCCTTGTTGGTAAATGTGTATATAAGTCAATGCTTGTGTGTTCAATAAAGAATTCCTGTTTTACATTCAACATAGAGCCTCGTCTCTTGTGAATGGGGATTGCTATACGCTGTATACTTCCCTGGCTATAACTCCTAGCTCTTGTAAGAGCTGTAACTGCTCTCTGGATTTAGGAGGAGGTTCACCCACTGGAGCCTTATCGTAGGTCCAGGGTGGGTAGGAGACGGTGAGACCTCAACCAAGCTTCGGCGGTTCGTGGGGTCTGCAGTGCTTACGGTGTCAAGTGGAGTGCTTGGAGTCCTCGGGAAGCACTAGGAGCATCCATCAACGGAGGTACCCGGTCGGGGTGCCAGGAGATCCGTTACACACATCTTGTTAGACATCGGAGAATCCTCACGGGGAGAAATAATTTTTATGTTCTGAATGTGGAAAATGAAATAGAATTCAGTGAAGTCTTATCACACATCAGTGATTTCACACAGGTCCGAAGCCACTGTCATGTTCAGGAAAGCTCAGGGGAAAAATGTTTTTTTACCAAGGGATTTTTTTACAATTGCGTTACAAGTTGTAGTTTTTATGGTGCTATTTTGGGGTACACATGACCTGCTAATTACATTTTATTTAACTGTTTCTGGGAGAAAGATGGGGAAAAACATCAATATTGTTTTTAAGCTATAAAATTTGCAGTGTTTATTTTTTGGCACAAATGACATAATAACTTTATTCATTATTTGATTATAGTGATACCAAATAAATCGTTTAAAAAAAAAAAGATTTTACTACTGTTGCACAATAAAAACCTTATTTTTTATTCAAGTAGAACATCTTTGAATTGCCAAATCCCAAGACACACAACTTTTTTTTTTTTTTTTTTCCTCTTCTTTCCAGGGAGTTGTATGAAGGCTTGATTTTTGCGGGATGACTTGTAGTTTTCATTGGTTTCCTTTTGGGTTACACATTGACTTGAATAGGCCTGCAATCTGTAAGATATTTCAAAAGATAGGACATATTCTATTTTTTGCGGTGCAGAGTCACGGATTGGAAGCCCACGGAAACATTCAGAAGCTCGTCCAAGGACTTGGAGTCTGTGCCTCCACACTGTAAAAGATTGGACATGTCCTATCTTTTGATGTATTTTGTGGATCTCGGAACCATTCAAGTCAATTGGTCCGAACCGCCGTACGGACTTCACACAGCCGGTACCCATGTTCTGCGGACCGCTATTTGCAGTCCGCAACAGGGGCACGGCAACTATGCATTTGTGTGAATGAGCCCTAAAATCAGGACCTGAGCTTTAGAGTCCACAAAATGTAATGCACGCACTCTCAGGTCCTGAGTAATTTTAAGTGAAGTACTGCATGAAACAAAGTAAATGACCCTGCACTGTAATCGGGATCCGCCACATGATTCCTTTAGAGTTTATATAACTGTGTCAAGCCTGTTGTTACCATTTGTTAATAAATATCAGCGTTTTGGCCTATGTCTCTTTATTCTTTAGATGATAAGATATGGCCCCAGAACCTAGGGCGTTAAGGAAGAGTTGGTGGTCACTGTGTGTGCAGATGGTGAGGGGAGACTTCCATTGTGGATCCCAGACTTTATGGAATTTTTTAGGACACTTCGAGGCTCATTTACCAAAGAGATTTTTTACTCTGGTCTTTGATAGCCACTACACTGCCGAAGGATGTGCCTAATTTATCACAAAACATGTAATACATCATAACTTAGGCGTATATTCTGGCAGTGTGCGTCTGAAGTGAAATTCTACTCCACTCCCTGAGTGGAGTAAATTTTAGACAACTTTTACACCTGAAATTGCTAAAATGTTTGTGAATGTACCAGGGACATTTTGCCATTACCTAGGGGCGAGAAGAGTGAAAAAATGTCTGAGTGATAAAGTATCATCACAAAGGCTTGGGCCTTGCAACTTTCCATACTCCAAAATTTCTCAAGCACGCTACCTGTGGTGATGGATCACTGCTAACATCTCCAGCAAACAACATAAGCCCACTAGCGCTATATACAGAGTGCCGACACCAGAGCAGGACGGAATTGTGGCATTAACGTAACTGCAAACATCTGAGGATGTAAATATCAGGTACTACAAACCGCACTGCATGCACGCATACATCGGTGAACCGGTGAACTCGAGGTGCAATAAGAACCTGTCACTCTCATATATAAGCAGGAGATCGTACATTTAAAGTACAGCTGGAGGAAGCACTGGGAGACTGTTCATAATAACATTGGAACTGTTATATTGTGGCTATTGGGATGTGTCTCCTCCGGGATTATTAACTGTATATGTTTATCGCCAAGGAACATTGCTTGCCATTTTTAGCAGTGCGTGACCTCCGCACAGCAGTAAGATAGAGGGACTGTGGCAATGTGTGAATGCGCATTAATTTTAATAAACTGGTTTATTTGAGAAATTTTAATAGTCTAAGTTTTTGTTAATATGTTTTAAAGGGTAATATGTACATAATATGCATGTAATAAAGTGTGTTGGTTTATACTAAGCCGGTCATTTAGTGAACATTTGTAATTTATATAGTTAACTAGCAAAAGGACCCGGCATCGCACGGGTATATATCATCTATTTCATGTAATGTTTGTGTGTGTCATTAAAAGATATTGAAAGTATCCCCCATAACAGTGACCTCTACAGTTCCCTGCCTCTTTAATAGTGAACTCCACAGCCCCTTAACCCTGACCCCCCCCCCCAGTGCTTTTCCTCCTTAAAATGGGACCTCCACAGCAGCCCATCCCTTTAACTTTGACCTTCACAGAAGCCCACCCCTTTAACAGTGAGTTTCACAGGACCCCACTCCCTAGACATTGACCTCCCCAGGGGCCCACCCTCCACAGCACCCATCCCTTTAACAGTGACTACCCCATTCCCTTAACAGTGATCTCCACAGTACCCCACTCCCTTGGCAGTGAGCTGACAGTATTCTGCTGACTTAGCAGTGACCGCCACACCAGCTGCCCCTTTAATAGTAGGCCCTGCCCCCCCTTAGCAGTGACCTCCTGCCCCTTTAACAGTGACCTTCACAGCAGCTTCCCCTTTAATAGAGGCCCCTGCCCCCTTAACAGTGGCCTCCCCCTTTAACAGTGACCTCTACTGCAGCTGCCCCCTTAACAGTGACATCCACAGCGCCCTGCCCCTTTAAGGCTAGGGCTACATGATTTTGTCTTACCAATGTGGCACAACAATTTTTATAATGATAGGCTATGATGTTGCGCTGTGGCTCCGACATTACTTTTGCAAAAAATCTATCCAAGATGGATGCATGTAGCAGTGTAGTTGAGCCCTATGTGTCGTGCGACTTATTGACGTTGTGTAGCCCTAGCCTAAAGCTGACCTACAGCGGTGAAGAAAAAAATGGCTGGGTTGTTATGGAAACCTCGAGTAAAACTGTGTGTGGAGACTAAGAGGCTGGGAGCTTCTATTGGCTGATAAGGGACATGTGACCATGTGTATTGCAGTTGGGATATGAGTGAAAGACTTGCAGGCTTCAATTCGTTAATGCAGGTCATTTTTCAGGAATATCTCAGGAATGGTATGTCCTAGAGAGCTGAGACCCTCACAAGATTTCTTTCCAGGTAGCAAGGGATGTGTATACCAAGTTTTGTTGAAATCGATGGTTGCGTTTTTGAGTGATCGCAGAACATACATACATATATATAAGTCCTTCTTGAGATATATATATATATATATATATCCTTAAGGGCGTACTAGACATGACACTATACATACACCGATATATACAATGGTCCGATATGCAAATACAGATGGTGGTACAATCAGAGTTAGCAAATGAAAGTCAGTTACCGGATAAAGGCGCAACCCTTTTGCTGTGATGGTGAATTCCATAGCCCCCCGGGAGGCAGTGACCTAAGCAGGATTTCCAAGGTTCCTCCAAACACGTTACACGATGTGACCCCTGTTAGGTAAAATCCCCTTCCCTATGATTGTCGGGATCCCAATTGATTTGTTCTCATGAGAACTCTGAGAGCTGACACAGATTGCTGAATCAGATTAACTTTCTCTCTACTTTATTTTTCACACCTGTATACATCTTTATAACAGATAATCATAGACAAATCTGGCACACCACCAAGGAGGTTGAAATCAAGACTAGTGATTTAATTTGTTATTCATAAAAGGCAATACTCTGGACCATACTAACAGAATTCTACTAATTAGGACGTTTCTGCTGGCATCTCATCTCAAAGTTAGTATTCGTTAGCAGCGCATCCCGAAACTAAGAAAGAAGATAAATATCTCTTGTATGTCAAACTCTGATAAGGAAACAAGGCAGCTACTACCTTGGCCTTGTAGCTATCTATACACAGAAACTGCCTACATTGTTACAGCCAGCTCATTCATTTTCCACATATGCACATGGAGGACATATTTATACAAAACAGATTCTCAATTCTCATCCCTCACAATTCCCCCATTTTGAGATATCTTGGAACTGACATCTTAACCCAGAGGTACTCCAGTTGGGATAGGTCCAACTGCCAGCCGGAGGCCAGATTCCATGCAGTTCTCAAGACCTCTCAATAACCCTGGTAGTTTCTCCCTTTAGTACAGAACATTGTGGTGCACATAAACATAAGCTTAATCACAGCATATACTACTATTATAATCAACACTACTTGCATTATTGTTTGTCTTGCCACCAGGCAGCCTCCACCCACCCTGCTATGGGGAGAGGGACTGTAGTGGGGTTATACTTTTGATCATCAGACCCTGGTCTTCTTTGTGAGACAAACTGCCAATAAGACATATAAATATTTTTTTTTAAAGTCAAAGGGATTGCCAGATAAGGCATAGTTTTTAAAATCACGGGACTGTGAGTACAGATCCAACAGTCTTTAGTTTTACTGTCCGTGTCGATGAGTCCTTGTCACGGCCTATGGTGTGTTTTGTGACACTTTCCTTCACTTGGTTGCCCGTGGCAATGCGTGGTGTTGTGTGCATGTGGTGGCAGTGTCTCAGCCCTATGGCTGATCCCCAGGACATGATTGCCACGCATGCCATTGCCCGCGGCAACAGGTGAAGTATGGGTTTATGTGTGTACTTCCCCTTTAAGTGTCCGTCTTCCCTTGCCTTGTGTTGGAAGGGTTAATTCCCTTCTGTGTGTGTGAACACTGGGTGTGTCTGTTGGGTGTGGCTACTTGGGCCTATAAAGCCTCAGTGAATATCTCTAGTCTGAGGGGTACTTCAGCCATGGTTAGCTGGAGCAGCCTCCTGTGTAATTCCATCTGCCAGTGGGGGCTATACTTGTGGTTATAAGTTCACGTATGGTGTTTAGAAGATGTTTGTTTGGGGGCGTGGCCTGGACGTCTACGGAGATGGCGGCGTGATCCCTGAGCTCCGCTGCTCCTGCTTCTAACTTGGGCCAATTCCGCTTACAGCGGCGCGTCACATGGGGAAAAAGTTGCCCCTAAAGAAGCCCACTACCCACCCGTCCTCCCGAGGGGAAAGAACCCTGGATGCTTACCTCACCCGTGGCTCTCAGCTCCCGTCTTCCCAGTGCGGCCTTCTCCAGCATCTCACAGGCGCCATTACAGTTCCGGCGGCTCCCGCCTTCACTACCACGGCAGGTGAGCGCAGCGGCGTGATAGCAGGGGAGTCCTCTCTTTGCCCCCTGGCTGCAGATTTTGTGCCGATTCGGCCCGCCGATACCTCTAGCCTGTGCCTGGAGTCCCCTGACTGGTTACAGGGCTCCCAATTTAAAGCCTCTAATATGCCGCCCAAAACGGCTCCTAAACAGGCCAGGCAGCCTGCGGCTACACCGGCACGCCGCCGAGAATGGGGAGACGGCCCTGATATTGAGGCGGACACAGCCTCGGTCCCTTTACATCCCCCTGGGGAACTAAATGTGTGGAGCCAACATGCAGTTTCTGGGGATGAGAATGGCGATGATCCCCCCTGCGCTTCCCAAGATATGAAGTCATTGCAGCAGGCTTTGCAGCAGATGCCCACAAAAGAGGATTTTAAAGTAATGGTGGCTGGGGTGCATGATGCCTTTAAAGCAGAAATTTCCTCTTTAAGAATGGACTTTCAACAAGTGTCTGCTCGTGTAGATCAGATTGAAACGGAGCATGATGACACCAGGCGCTATGTGTCTAAGCTACAGTCTATTATAGCCACTCAATCCCAAGCTATTAAAGAGAATACTAATCATCTGGAAGATCTAGACAATAGAGGACGCCGTAATAATATACGGGTGAGGGGTTTGCAAGAATCGGATTCCGATGAGGACTTGGACATTATATTGAACGAACTCTTTAATTTGATTTTGGCGCCCCAAACACCGCTGGCCATCAAGCTTGATAGAGCTCACAGAGCGCTTAGGCCGAAAAACACGTCACAACCACGAGATGTGATTTGTTGCCCGCATGACTTCCGCCTGAAGGAATCCATTATGGTCAAAGCACGCGCTTTACGTACGATCTCTTTTAAAGGCTCAAGCGTTCACCTATACCAGGACTTATCTTGGCTGACTTTACAGAAAAGGAGAAATCTTCAACCTCTCTTAGCATGTTTGAAAGATCTCAAAATCCCATACCGTTGGGGCTTTCCCTTTGCTTTAATTGCTACGAAAAATGGCAAATCCTCAGTATTGCGCACACACGCGGACTTATCCCGTTTTTGTTCTTCTTTGGGCCTTAACACGCCGGCCCTTGATGACTGGGAGATTCCAGACCCTCCCTCAGCTCCTGCCCCATCATGGCACACAGTCCAGCGGAAGAGAAACCGACCTCCATCCCAAACGGGTACATCTGGATCTCCCCATCGTGACGCGCCTCATAGTAACATAGTAACATAGTAACATAGTACATAAGGCCGAAAAAAGACATTTGTCCATCCAGTTCGGCCTGTCATCCTGCAAGTTGATCCAGAGGAAGGCAAAAAAAAACCTGTGAGGTAGAAGCCAATTTTCCTCACTTTAGGGGAATAAAAATTCCTTCCCGACTCCAATCAGGCAATCAGAATAAATCCCTGGATCAACGACCCCTCTCTAGTAGCTATAGCCTGTAATATTATTACACTCCAGAAATACATCCAGGCCCCTCTTGAATTCCTTTATTGTACTCACCATCACCACCTCCTCAGGCAGAGAGTTCCATAGTCTCACTGCTCTTACCGTAAAGAATCCTCTTCTATGTTTGTGTACAAACCTTCTTTCCTCCAGACGCAGAGGATGTCCCCTCGTCACAGTCACCGTCCTGGGAATGAATAGATGATGGGATAGATCTCTGTACTGACCCCTGATATATTTATACATATTAATTAGATCTCCTCTCAGTCGTCTTTTTTCTAAAGTGAATAACCCTAATTTTGATAATCTTTCAGGGTACTGTAGTTGCCCCATTCCAGTTATTACTTTAGTTGCCCTCCTCTGGACCCTCTCCAGCTCTGCTATGTCTGCTTTGTTCACTGGAGCCCAGAACTGTACACAGTACTCCATGTGTGGTCTGACTAATGATTTGTAAAGTGGTAGGACTATGTTCTCATCACGGGCATCTATGCCCCTTTTGATGCAACCCATTATCTTATTGGCCTTGGCAGCAGCTGCCTGACACTGTTTTTTGCAGCTTAGTTTGCTGTTTATTAAAATTCCTAGATCTTTTTCCATGTCAGTGTTACCGAGTGTTTTACCATTTAATAAGTACGGGTGACTTGCATTATTCCTTCCCATGTGCATAACTTTACATTTGTCAGTGTTAAACCTCATCTGCCACTTATCTGCCCAAGCCTCCAATCTATCCAGATCGCTCTGTAGTAGTATACTGTCCTCTTCAGTGTTAATTACTTTACACAGTTTAGTGTCATCTGCGAAAATTGATATTTTACTATGCAAGCCTTCTACAAGATCATTAATAAATATATTGAAGAGAATAGGGCCCAATACTGACCCCTGAGGTACTCCACTAGTGACAGTGACCCAATCTGAGTATTTACCATTAATAACCACCCTCTGTTTTCTATCATTGAGCCAGTTACTTACCCACTTACAGACGTTTTCTCCCAGTCCGAGCATTCTCATTTTATATACTAACCTTTTATGTGGTACAGTGTCAAATGCTTTGGAGAAGTCCAGATACACGACATCCATTGATTCGCCGCTGTCAAGTCTAGAACTTACCTCCTCATAGAAACTGATTAAATTTGTTTGACATGATCGATCCCTCACGAAGCCATGCTGATATGGCGTTATTTGCTTATTTCCGTTAAGATGCTCTAACATAGCATCTCTCAGAAAACCTTCAAACAGTTTACCCACAACAGATGTTAAACTTACCGGCCTATAGTTTCCAGGCTCTGTTTTTGGACCCTTTTTGAATATTGGCACCACATTTGCCATGCGCCAATCCTGTGGGACATTCCCTGTCAATATAGAATCTGCAAATATCAGAAATAAGGGTCTGGCTATGACATTACTTAATTCCCTTAGGATACGGGGGTGTATGCCATCCGGTCCTGGCGATTTGTCTATTTTAATCTTTTTAAGTCGCTGTTGCACTTCTTCCTGGGTCAGACAGGACACTTTTAATGGGGAATTTATTTCAACATTCGGCATGTCATCTGACAGTTTATTTTCCTCAGTGAATACATTGGAGAAAAAAATATTTAACAGCTTTGCTTTCTCCTCGTCGCTCTCTGCGACTCCCCCCTCATTACTCTTTAACGGGCCGACACCTTCAGATTTATACTTTTTAACATTTATATAATTGAAGAACATTTTAGGGTTAGTTTTACTCTCTTTGGCAATTAATCTCTCGGTCTCTAGTTTGGCCGCTTTTATTTGTTTTTTACATGTTCTATTTTTTTCCTTATAGTTTTTCAGTGCTTCCGTGCTACCTTCCTGTTTTAGTGTTTTATATGCTTTCTTTTTGTCATTTATTGCTTTCTTTACAGTTCTGTTTATCCACATTGGTTTCTTTTTGTTCCTTAACCTTTTATTCCCATACGGTATGTACCTCTCACAATGAGATTTTAGGATGCTTTTAAAGATATCCCATTTTGTGGCTGTATTTTTATTTGTGAGGACTTTATCCCATTTAGTTAGGCCTATGGCCTCTCTTAGTTGGCTAAATTTAGCTTTTTTGAAGTTTGGTATTTTTGTTCCTCCCTGTAGAAACGCTCTTTTGAATGATAATTGGAAGGTTATTACTTTGTGGTCACTATTTCCCAGGTGTCCCCCAACCTGCACGTCTGTTGTTCTGTCAGGCCTATTGGTTAATACTAAGTCCAGTATGGCCGTCCCTCTAGTCGGGTCCTGAACCAGTTGGGAGAGGTAATTGTCTTTGGTTATTGCCAAGAACCTGTTTCCTTTATGAGATATACAAGTTTCAGTTTCCCAGTCTATATCTGGGTAGTTGAAGTCCCCCATAATAACCACCTCATTATGATTTGCCGCCTCGTCTATCTCGTTTAGTAGTAGATTTTCTGTGGACTCTGGTATATTAGGTGGTTTATAGTAAACTCCTATTAGTAATTTATTATTGTTTTTAGCGCCATGTATCTCTACCCACAGTGACTCCACATGTTCATGTCCCTCACTTATATCTTCCCGGAGTGTGGGCTTTAGACAGGACTTTACATAAAGGCAGACCCCTCCCCCTCTCCGGTTTTGACGATCCTTTCTAAACAGGCTGTAACCCTGTACATTAACTGCCCAGTCATAGCTATCATCCAGCCATGTCTCAGTTATTCCCACTATGTCATAGTCCTCCTCACACATCACTAATTCCAGTTCACCAGTTTTATTAGTCAGGCTTCTGGCATTAGTATACATACATTTGAGAGGTTTATGTATATTTTTTACTCTACACCTTTCCTTCTGAACTGTTCTAGTCCCTCCTTCCATTCCTCCCCCAGTCTCACTACCTTGCCCCCGGTCTCTATCTGCACTATCTTCCCATTCTATAACATAATTACCCTCCCCCCCAGTCCCTAGTTTAAACACTCCTCCAACCTTCTAGCCATCTTCTTCCCCAACACAGCTGCCCCTTCCCCATTGAGGTGCAGCCCGTCCCTACGATAGAGCCTGTAGCCGATAGAGAAGTCGGCCCAGTTCTCCAGGAACCCAAACCCCTCCTTCCTACACCAGTTCTTGAGCCACTTGTTAATTTCCCTAATCTCCCGCTGCCTCTCTTGTGTGGCCCGTGGTACAGGTAGTATTTCGGAAAATACTACCTTTGAGGTCCTTGCCCTCAGCTTTTGACCTAAATCCCTGAAATCATTTTTAAGGACTCTCCACCTACCCCTAACTTTGTCATTGGTTCCGATATGGACCATGACCGCTGGATCTTCTCCAGCCCCTCCCAGTAATCTGTCAACCCGATCCGCGATGTGTCGAACTCTAGCGCCAGGAAGACAGCACACTGTTCGGCGATCACGGTCTTTGTGACAGATTTCCCTATCTGTTCCCCTAATAATTGAGTCTCCCACTACCAGCACCTGTCTGGCCTGCCCTGCTCTCCTGGTCCCCTGCTTACCGGAGCTGGCATTCCCCTGACTGGCAGAGGAAGTGTCCGGCTGCGGCAGTGCCATCCCTGGACTGACATCCCCCTCATCTGCCAAACGTGCAAACTTGTTGGGGTGTGTCAGATCAGGGCTAGCCTCCCTGGCACTCTTCCCTCTACCCCGATTTCTAACTGTTACCCAGCTAGCTACCTCACTTTCCTCAGCCTCCTCTCTGTCACCCTCCTCCTCATCTACCCCAAAGAGTGCTTGCTCGGTGAGAAGCAAACTCTTTTGCAAATTGTCAATGCCTCTCAGTGTTGCAACTTGCCCATTTAGAGACTCGATTAGCGATTCCAAACGGGTAATTTGCTCACATCTTGAACAAAGATATGCACCCTTGAACTCCTGTTCCAGGACTGCATACATCATGCAAGATGTGCACTGGACTGCGTTGTCAATTGTGCAACACATACTAAATGGGGATTACACCAGCAAAGTAAAAAATACAATATAATGTAGTACTAAGAAACTGGCTAATTACAGTCCCCCACTGAAGTCCCTGAATCTAAAGTCACTTACTCTTAAGTCACACACTTAATCAACCACGCGTCGCGGTCAAACTCGTGTTATATATCTCCTTATATAAATAAATATAGATGCAGCTCACTACACCAGCCTGGTTTGTCTCTCCTCCTTGAAAGTTTTTTTTTAGGGGGTCTGACCCCCTCTGAGGCCTTCAGACGACTGTTCTGAGCAGCAGCTCTAAGAGTTAATGTAATTGTTTTTCAGTGCATTGTTTATCTCTTTATCTTTTTGACCTGATTTGTCTCAGGTGTCCTCTGAGCTATTGTTACAGCCACGCCTGTTATGGCGTCCAGTCAGGTCCCTACCGACGGGACTCTATTTGTTGCCCTCTCTCTTTCCCTCACTCAGATTTTTGAGGTGGGACAGACGCGGGTTTTTTTTTTCACTTTAGCTTATGTTATCTTGAGTCCTGACTGGGTGGTCACACCCATTGTTCAGAATTGTATATCCTGTTTTTTGTCGTATATGTTGTCCTTTGTCTTCCCTTCTCCCCTCCTGTCTCTCCCCCCTAGGTTCCTTAATGATGTTACACTGAGACGAGTTTCAGTAAATGGAGGAAGATGCCCACTACAGGGTCCCTCTCTGGTCATTGGCAAGTATTGTTTCACCACATACACCCATGATTAAGTGCATTTCCTTGAATGTTAAGGGTCTCAACTCTAATGCAAAAAGACGTCTGGCTCTCACTGAATGTAAATCTCAAAAAGCAGACGTTGTTTTCCTGCAAGAGACGCATTTTGACAGAGAGGGCTCCTTTAAGTTTGCGGCCCGATCTTACCCACGAATATATTCAGCCACTGCTGACACAAAGACTGCTGGGACTGCTATTCTTTTATCTACTACTTGTCCTATACAAGTTGAATCCACACGGGTTGATAGCCACGGTAGATATATAATACTCCAGGCCTCCCTCCACGGTACCCCTCTCATCTTATGTAATATTTATGCCCCAAATTCGAATCAGATCCCATTCCTGAAGACGGTCTTTAGAGAACTAGAGGATTATCTGCCAGCAGCGCTTGTTATAGGGGGTGATTTTAATGTCGCTTTTTCTGAGAATTGGGATAGGCTGCCTTCAGGAAACACACCACCGTCTAGGGCCCAACGGAAAATATCACGTCTCTTTAGAAAGCTCATCAGACAATATGCTCTGTATGATCTGTGGAGGGTTAATCATCCCTCGGCTAGGACGTATTCATTTTACTCCCACCCCCACAGGACTCATACACGTATAGACTATTTCTTTGGGAATACTCCTGCCCTTAGAATGATGTCAGATGCTGAGGTAGGCAATATTACGTGGTCAGACCACGCGCCGATCTCTGTCACGTTTAATTCTAGGGGTGCTCGCCCTAGGATATGCCACTGGCGGCTTAATGAATCTCTACTGACTAAATTGCCGACTAGGCAGGAGTTAGGAAGTTCCTTGGAGGAATACTTTGCGTTTAATCAGCCCTCGGCCCCGTCTACAGCTATATTGTGGGAAGCGCATAAGGCCGTTTTTAGAGGCAAATGTATTAGTGTAAGCACCAGATTGAAAAGGGATTATAATCTCCGCTATAATAGCACCCTTGACCAGTTAAAACAGTTAGAAGCCCGTCTGGGATCTCATCGCTCCTGTCACTTGCTAAGGCGTATAGTACTCCTCCGAGTTCGATTGCGTGAGATGGCTTTTGAAAAAACGGGTAAACTCCTACTATATTCGCGACAACGGTTCTACATGTGGGGAAACAAATCACACACTATCTTGGCCCGTCAGTTGCGGGATTCAACCGCGGCTACTACCCCAATGTCCCTGAGAACGAGCAATGGAGACATGATATATGACCCCAAAGCGATACTCGACCAATTTCAGAAATACTATGCTTCTTTATACTCCCTTACACCACAGACACCCTCCGACCCAGCTGATCGCCAGACACTATTTAACTCTTTCCTAGCTCAAAGTAGTATACCCAAATTATCATCAGAGGCAAGGTCTGCGCTTAATGCCCAGATCACGGCTGAAGAAATTCAAGGGGTGATCTCCCAGTTACCTAATGGCAGGTCGCCTGGGCCGGATGGGTTACCCTATTCTTACTACAAAACTTTTTCATCTCTTCTCATACCCCATCTGTGTACGCTGTTTAACTCATTCTTACAAGGTACAGCTATACCAGAAACCATGCTTCATTCCCATATAACCCTTATTCCGAAGCCAGGAAGGGACCCCTTAGATTGCGCAAACTACCGCCCTATTGCTCTTCTAAACTCTGATCTAAAGATATTCACCAAGCTGTTGGCAGACCGGTTGGCGCATTGGCTCCCGCAACTGATACACTCGGATCAGGTTGGCTTTGTGAGAGGCCGTCAGGGTGGAGATAATACGAGAAAACTTATCAATTTAGTAGATATTGTCGATAGGCAACATCAACAGGCATTACTATTGAGCCTGGACGCTGAAAAAGCGTTTGACCGCTTTTAAGTTGGTAGTTTATGTTTTCTACCTTGCAAGCTTTTGGATTTTCTGGTCCCTTTCTCTCAGCCCTCCATTCACTATATAGCCGTCCTACAGCGACAATTAAATTGCCATATGCAAACTCAGCTCCTTTCCCGATAAAAAACGGCACCAGGCAGGGATGTCCGCTCTCCCCTCTCCTGTTTGTGCTTTGTATTGAACCCTTAGCTGCAGCAGTCAGATCCCACCCAGACATTCATGGAATCATGGTCAACCGAGTTGAATATAAAATATCACTATTTGCAGACGATGTTCTACTTACTCTATCAGACCTACATATTACCCTGCCCAATTTATTTGGTTTGTTAACACTATATAGTCGGCTTTCCGGATATAAGATTAACTCCTCGAAAACAGAAGCTCTTCCCTTGAATGTGCCGGCAGACGTTCTGGCTGCATTACGATCCAATTATCATTTTCGATGGCAGGCTGCTGCTTTGCGTTATTTGGGGGTGAATTTGGCGGCAACGTATTCTTCTATATATTCTCATAATTTTCCTGCCCTTTTTCAGGAACTTAAGCGTCAAATGGCTAAATGGATGTCTCTTCCCATATCCATGTTTGGCCGCATAGCGGCAGTTAAAATGTCTATTTTGCCGAAATTACTCTACCTATTTGAGACCCTCCCGGTCCATGTACCAGGGACGGAGCTTCGGGCATTGCAGGCTGGGATATTTAAATTCATATGGAATGGGAAGAGACACAGGATAGCTAGTAGTACCCTTATGGCCCTGAAGTCTCATGGAGGATTGGCGGTCCCAGATGTAGCCAAATATTATTGGGCCACGCATCTTAGACGATTACCGGCATGGTCTAAACTCTATGCCTACTCCAGGTGGGTGGAAATCGAAAAATTGTGGATTGCTCCAATACACCCTAACTCTTTGTTGTGGTCCCCAATTCCTCAAATTCAATTACCTGATTTGTTAGGTCCAATGCTACATACATACAAAATATGGCAATATTGTAAGCACCATTTCTCTCTGGTTTCTGGGAAATCCTCCATGACATCTTTTTTGTTTACGCCGCTTTTCAATGCTGGGTCGGAGGTGTCCTTTTTTAAACCTTGGTTTGCCAAGAAAATGTTTAGGTTTGCAGATATGACTGATTATAGGACGCTGCAACTACTTTCATTAGATGAACTTCGAAGTTCTAGGTCACTTACGGAAGTCACTAGGTATCAATATTTGCAAATCCAACATTTGTTTACTGCGTTGTTTCACTCAAGACAAGTATCTATCCCCACGTCTTTTGAGAAGATGTGTAAGCTCTCAGAGTCTACTAAGGGTCTTATATCCGAAATATATGTGCTCCTCTCCTCCCCGGCCTCTCCTGCATCTATCCGTCATTCGTACATGTCTAAATGGGAGTCCCTCCTGCACCGTTCTATTTCAGTAGATGATTGGAGGATAATCTGGCAGAGAGCTGCGATGACATCTACTTGTGCTATTCATAGAGAGAACACCTACAAAATAATGATGTTCTGGTACCACACTCCACAGTTGTTACATAAGTTTAACCCTGACATTTCGGATCGCTGTTGGAGATGCAACACGGAGGAGGGTTCACATATTCACATCTTCTGGGAATGCCAGATTCTAACCCCATTCTGGAGTATGGTACAGGAAATCCTATATAGTCTGTTTGAGGTGAGGTTCCCCTTAGATCCTTACATATATCTGCTGAATATCCCACACATACCTTTGAAGAAACACCTGTTAAAGTTAATGTTATACATCTTGACTGCAGCTAGGCGTTTGTTAGCAAGATTTTGGAAAAGGACGGATTGCCCATCACGAGCTGACCTCATAAATAGTGTATTAGAAGTCAGACGCTTCGAACACATGTCGGCTACACTGCTTGCATCGGTGGATAAATTTGACCAAGTTTGGAAGCAATGGGACATGGTGTTTGATGTCTCAAACTGACTGAGCTTTCACCTTACTCCCTTCATCCTAACCCTAATGTGTCTAGTCTTGTCATTCCCCACTGTAAGTCTATATCTTTATTACATAAAATTTTGTATAACTCTGCATAGTTAATGCGAATACAGTTGCTTTGTTACTTTAGTAGCCTATAGGTGCTTCTTACAGTGCATACTCATCCATGACTATTGTATATGTACTTTCTCAGACTCATTCAATGTAAAGGTATGCTATTTTCCTGCTCAATTACCCTTGATTCTTTTTCTGTACCATAAGTAATGTACTCCGAAGTCATGTTTTTTCATATGTACGTGTTTATTCTTGGAAAAACCGTCAATAAAAAGACAATTGATAAAAAAAAGAAGATGTTTGTTTGGTCTCCTTGTTATTGCAGCATATGGTTTCCTGGGTTCCCGTGTGATGTCTGTGGTGTGCTGTGTCCTTTGTGTTGTTCTGGACAGCAGCACTTGTACTTGGGTTCCAGGTTGTGTGTCTGTGGCAGGTAAGTGTGGTATTTGTCTCACTTACCTGTCATTGCCATATGTCTGTTCATGTTTCCCCTTTCTATGTAGCTTGTCCAGTGAGTCTTACCCTGCTCCTAGTCCAGGGCCACCCTGAGGGCTAGCAGGAATATCAGGTTCCGGAGTATGAGCCCTCCTACCATCAGGGTTGGCTCATACGGATAGGAGACAGGGTCAGAATTAGGGATGTGTAGGAGGTGACCTGCTCCCTGATTCCTGTCCTGGCATTGACCATCCGCCTTCTGATACCGCACGGCTGAGGGTTTTCCCCATCCTCAGCCATGACAGTCCTCTAAACAACACCTGGTGGTGTCGGATAAGTGCATTGTCCTTCAGTTTTTGGTAAAGTGCTGTTCCCAGGATTAGGGCGGCCATCATCAGGAGGATCCTCATCCTTGGGCGTCGGAACTTTCTTGCAGTGAGAGCCATGTATCCAGTTAGGCTTTCCTTCAACCTTTACTGCTGTATAAGTAGTCAACAGGACTTGGAAAGGACCATCAAATCTGGGATCCAGGATTTTCCTCACTTGTCTTTTTATCACCACCCAGTCTCCCGGTTGCAGACTGTGTGTTACTTCTACTGAATCTGGATGGGAAGAAAACACTTGTTTATGGGTGTGCTCAAGCCTCTTTGTGAAGGCCCGCATGTAGCTTGTTAGGCTATCATAGTTAATTTGCAACTGTTGTGGAAAATACAATCATAATCTGGGTCCGCTCCCAAACAGAATCTCAAATGGGGATAATCCTATCTTTCTGTTTGGAGTGGTCCTGACAGAGTATAAGGATAAAGAAAAACACTAGCCAAGGCCGCTGAGTTTCTTCCATGGCTTTCTGAATTTTCAATTTGAGCGTGTCATTCAGGCGCTCAACGCGGCTGCTGCTTTGGTGATGGTATGCTGTATGGAAAGCTTTAGTGACCCCTAAAGCCTGCATCACTTCCCTCATTGCTTCTCCTGTGAAGTGGGAACCCCTGTTTGATTCAATAACTTCAGGGACACCATACCTGCACACCAGTTCACTGACCAGCTTTTTTGCTGTGTTCTTTGCATTTGCCTTTGCTACTGGGAAGGCTTCCAGCCACCCTGAAAAGAGATCAACACACACAAGGACAAATTCATATACTCCTACTTTAGGCAGTTATATATAGTCTATCTGTACTCTCTGAAATGGGTAAAGTGGCCCGGGGGGGGGGTGCTTGCTTGGAGTCTTCACCACTTGACTGGGATTGTTCAAAGCACAGACCATACATCCTTGTACAAGCCAAGCGGCTACTGTAGAAAATCCTGGAGCAATCTACCCTGCATTAACCTCACTTCCCATGGCACCTTTTGATAGGTGAGTGGGCCCATGGACCTCCTTAGCCATAGCTAGGTATAGAGGGCGCAGTAGACAAATTTTGTCTTTGTTTCTCCAAATTCCATGTTCATCAGGTTTGGCCCTTTGTTTTGCGCAAAGTTCTTTTTCCTCTGGAGGGGCT
The DNA here is from genome assembly GCF_014858855.1 of Bufo gargarizans. Classification (NCBI taxonomy): domain Eukaryota; kingdom Metazoa; phylum Chordata; class Amphibia; order Anura; family Bufonidae; genus Bufo; species Bufo gargarizans. Next base: position 517,338,759 of record NC_058083.1, read on the forward strand.
TGTTCGAGCAGTCTTTGAAATGTGCTTACTGAAATGTCCTCAGGTCTCAAGGCTCTCACTGGGGTGGGTTCAGCATTTAGTGGCTGGAGTGCAGCTTGTTTGGCTGCCTTGTCTGCTCGATCATTGCCTTTTGCTTCAACCGTGGTACATCTTGTATGAGCCTTTACCTTAATAATAGCAACCTCCTCTGGTAATAACAGAGAGTTCATAAGTTCAAGTACAGAGTCTTTATTTTTATTTGGCTGGCCTGCTGATGTTAGAAAGTCGCTAGCCTGCCATATAGGTCCATAGTCGTGTGCAATACCAACAGCATATCTTGATTCCGTGTAGATGTTCACCTTCTTCCCCTTGGCCAATTTACACACCTCAGTGAGTGACTTCAGCTCTGCCTCTTGCGCTGACATGTTAGGTGGGAGTGGTTCAGCTATCCCTACCTCATGCTGTGTGACCACTGCATATCCAGTGTGAAACCGGCCATCCTCTCCCATGGACCTGCTTGCATCTAAGAAATACTCAAAATTAGGGTTATCAAGGTTTTCATGTATGTACATTATTAAAGCCTGACGTTTCTTGTTGCATTATTTGCACTCGGTCATCGGGATCATGTTTCATGGTAACAAAGTAGCAGGATTCAGAGTAGTACATCTTTTGAAAGAAATGTTAGCGGGCATGAGGAGTGCACATTGAAGTCTGAGTTGCTGGCCATAGAAATATGCTTAGGTTGAACCTGTGTTAATTAGTGTTGAGCACGAATATTCGAAAAGTAAATTTTTATCGCGAAAATTGGCACATTTTGAATATAGTGATATATATTGGTAAAAATTGATATTCGTTTTTTGGGGTTTTTTCAATACACAAATTCACAGTACACATTTATTACATATTCTTGATTGTGTTCAAAAAGTCCAAAGGCCCTTAGTCTTACTTACATTGACAAGTAAGTGATTGAAGCGCGAATCTTCATAATGCAAATTTATTTTCGCTGCGAATATCGACACTTATCCCTGAAGAGAGAGGCAAAGAGCTTAGCATTTTTATAGCACCATTTTCGCGCATATATATAATTTCAAAATATTCGTTTTACGAATATTCATTTTTAATAATTTTTGTTTCCACAGTACACATTACAATGATCTGTACTGTGTAAAGTAATGTTATCCTCCCCCCTGTTTCTTGATTGTGTCCAAAAGGTCCAAAGGCTCCAATCTTACTTACATTGATGAGTAAGTGATTGAAGTGTGGTTCTTCGTAACGCGAATTTATTTTCGCTGCGAATATCGGCACTTCCAGAGGACACTAATCCCTCCCTTATTTTAGCTTGTGGCCAATGAGAAGGAGTCAAAGAGGTTAGCAGCATCCCTAGCAACCAATAAGAAAGTTGCCCACCGCTTACTATATAAGATTTTTTCACAGCAGCCATTTTGTGCCGTTTCATGTGGTGTTGATTGAGAGAGGAGTTGAGAACTGTGCAGTGCTGTGCTTTTTTAAAAGCAAATTCTAAATCAAATTTATAGAGAACTGAATCTGATGGTGTTAGATAGGGTAGGTTAGTGTAGCTGATAGGTTAAGAATTATGGTACAGTGTTAGCTGAAATATATTTATTTATTTAGTGTTAAATAGTATAGGTTAGGAAATAGTGTAGTTGATAGTTTCTATTGCAGGGTGTAGGTTAGGTATAGTGTAGGCTTTAGTTGTGTTTTAGTGATTTAGTTTAGTGTCTGTGTAATAGAAAAAAAGTTTATTAAACTGTAAAAAAAAATTTTTACAGTTTAGTTTGTGCATTGTCTGCGTCTTTTGTTACTTAAATTAAAAAAACGGTTTTACTGTTATTGATTCTATATAATTTTAGTTTTTTGTTTTAATTACTGTATCACAGTCCCCATCCCAATAAAGTTCTTCCCTAATTCCCGTATTATATATATATATATATATATATATATATATATATATTTTTTTTTTATATAAAAATATGAGGTCTTCACGTTCAAGCAGCAGGGGAAGTAGTTGGTTCCAGTCTGGACCGCTGCCAGCACGGGGCCGCTCCTCTACCCACCGAGGTGCGGACGCAGGTGTCAGGGGTGTCCGCCTTATTCGCGATTTTTTTGGCCTCTCAGGATGCCGAGTAAGTAGTGTCTCTCTGCCCCGGCTCCGAGCAGCAGCAGCAGTTCGTCTCCTGTAGGACCAACCCCCAGCCCCCAAGAATCGTCCCTGCTCCTGTTTGACAGAGATAGTGAGAGGGACATCTTGGGGGAGGTAATGCAGGAGGCTTACTTGCAGTTCAGTCCTCAGGGTCAGGACCTTTTGGAAGGGATGGAGGGGGTACCGACTGTATGTACCCCAGTGACATCCCTTCCAACAGGTGCGGGCAGTTTCAGCCAGCGAAACCCAGCACCTAGTCAGACCCAGGCATCAGCGAAGGGACAGAAGAGCCAGGTCACGGGCTCCACGTCTGCTGTTCCCTTCAGTTCACCACTGGTTGGCCCTGGGTCTGACATATTGGGGGACGAAGAGGACGGTGATAGAGAATGGGTGCCACCTCCCTTGTCAGGCATCAGCAGCACTGGAATTAGGAGGAAGGTAGGCACCAGAGGCAAACGGTGCGACAGGTTGCCAGGGAGCCCAGCGTCAGGGTCCCCACTGGTAATGGCAGTAGGAGGAGGCAGCAGCAGCCAGCTCCACCTGTGCACACCAAACTCAAACAGGCGCAAGTCAGCACCACCCCATCTGACAGGAGGTCGGTGCGTTAGTCGCCTGTTTGGGCTTACTTCACCCTGGCAGCAGATGATGCCACAATTGGCATTTGAAAGCTGTGCCATGCCAGGGGGAGGAGAGGGAGGTCTGTGGCTCGGCTGGGTACTGCTACCCTCACCCAGCACATGCGAGTCAACCACTGGTGGGAGTGGGAAAAGATGCAGGGTGGTCGTAGCAGCAGTGCCACCAGCAGTGTGCAGAGGACAGCAGCTCCTGCCACTGTCCTGCAGCCACCCCAACCACTTCCAACAAGGCATTCCCACTCCCCCGCTCCCTCTCCTAAAGGTACTGGTACCTCTGCCTCCACCGCACCGTCCTCTATAACCTCTAGTGCCGTCCGGCGCCAGTCCTCGGTTGCTGATGTTTTTGAAGGTACCGCGCCCTACGCCCCTGCGTTCACTCAAATGGCTCCTGGCAAGGCTTCTCGCCCAACATCTGCTGCCTTTCAATCTTGTGGACAGCAATTCATTCCGGCAGATGTTGGAGCAGGCACAACCCAGATGGCGTGTCCCCAGCCGCCATTTCTTTGCCAGGACCAGCGTCCCTGCCCTACACCAGCACATTGTGCAGAATGTATCCCTGTCACTGGATCACGCTGTCAACGACAGGGTGAATCTGAAAATGGATGCTTGGAGCAGCAGACATGGGCAGGGACGATCATCAGCTTTACTGCCCATTGGGTGTCCCTCCGAGGTGCCGGGGAGGTATCAGCGGCATCTGACTTTGTGATGCCGCCCCAGGGTGTCCAGGGGAGAACTGCTGCTCTCCCCCCACAAGCCACTGTCTCCACGGCAGCTGAGCCCCCCAGCAAGCATCCCCTTAGCTACGCAAGTGTGGGGCACATCCGCTGCCAGGCAGTGCTCCAGCTTGTGAGCTTAGGGGAACGGAGACACACTGGACCTGATGTTCTGGCCGCACTACAGGCTCAGGTCCAGAAGTGGCTGACACCCCGCAGGCTAGAGGCAGGTATGGTTGTCGGTGACAACGGCAGCAACCTACTCACCGCCCTCCATGCTGGCAGTCTAACACATGTGCCCTGCATGGCACATGTCCTCAACCTTGTTGTACAGAAATTCCTCCGAACATACCAAGGGTTGAGTGACATTGTGCCAAGGGTACGGAGGATTGCCAGCCACTTCTGACGCTCCCTAACTGCTGCTGCGTCCCTGACCAAACTGCAGCAGGACAACAGCCCGCCACCTCACAGGCTGATGGTGGACAGTGTGACGCGGTGGAACTCCACCCTCCACATGCTGGAGAGGTTGTGGGAGCAGCAACGGGGGCGGTGAGGGAATAGCTGCTGGACCAAGGCACTCCAGGGCCATCAAACCCACTCCCCTAAATCACTAATGTGGAGTGGGGGCAGAAACAGCAGGTTTGCCATGTGTTGGCCCCATTTGAGCAGGCGACCAAGATGGTCAGCAGGGAGCATGTCAGTCTCAATGACGTGCTCCCCAGAGTGTTCCTGCTGGACAGGACACTAGATCGCCTGCTCGAGGCTGGGGAGAGTGCCTTGTTGGAGCAAGAGGAGGCAGCAATGCTCCAACAGAACCTCCTGGTCAGGAGGGAGAGCCTGTGCTGGGGGCACCATTAGTAGCCCCGTTAGTAGCAGCAGGAGGACCAAGAGGTCATGGTCCTGGGCAGCCATGAACAGTCACAGCTGGCTGTCCTCTTCCCTATGGCTGCCCACATGCTGGAGCAGACAAACCCTCGGCCTCATGCACCAGTTCTCCCCGCCTATCTCACCCAGCAGGTGGCTGGCCCCTGCAGCACCAGCCGAGCAGGTGACCTTATGGGTTAGATGAGGTCGTTCTACCAGTCTGCGCGACCCAGCCGCAGCAGCAGTCACCACCTGGGGCTGGCCCCGATGGTGGCAGACTACATGGGGTCCGTTGGTGCTTCCGACAGCATGAGCACCGACGACCCCATGGAGTACTGGGTTGCCAGGCTGGACACCTGCCGTGAGCTTGCTCAGTATGCGCTGGAGTTACTATCTTGCCCCCCCCCCTCCAGCGTACTGTCTGAGCGGACATTTAGCGTGGCAGGTGGGGTGGTCACAGAAAAGCGGACCTGTCTGTCTACTGACTCTGTGGACAGACTTACAATCATTAAAATGAACGATCCTGGATCGGCAGTGACTTTTTGGACCCCGCTGTCGGTATAGGCCGTTGAAGGGTCCCTTGTCCATCCCTCTCCTTGTCTTTCCCTCCTAAACTCCGTTGTTTTTAAAAATTATTTATTGATCTATTTAATTATGTATATATTTCACATTTTTTATTCAGAAATTAGTTAGTTTTTTTTATTTATTTTTGTCTCTGAATAATGAATTATTGAATTTATTATGAATTTTTTAATGTATTTATTGACGTATAAATTAGTTTTTAATTAAAGCTGTTATTTAAAATATATTTGTTTTAATGTTTTTATATATTTTTATATTTATTTATTTCATGTAATTCGACATTAATTGATTGATACAGGTTTTTAATCTATTAATCTATTTAATTATTAATATATTTTTAATTTAGTAAATTTTTATATTCATGAATTATTTTACTATCAAATAAATATAATCAAATGCAAAGTATTTTAAATATTCGTTTTTATATTTATGTTATGATAAATTTGAGGTATCGTTTATATGTTGATTAATTTTAGAATTTAATGAATGGTTGATATTTTATTACATATCTTTCTATAGATTATTTTCTATATAATTTTTTTTTTAAATGTATTACTTAAATTAATGTAATTAGCACACAGCGATACACACGACGCACGCATCGGTATACTATCATTTTTCAAATCATGTACATCGAGTCAGTAGCAGAACACTGCGGCTACACAGCCAACCTAACCGTGTGATGATTCCTACAAGACAGAGCGCACCAGTAGTGGCCGTGTTTATCAGCGGCTATCTCATCCTCCTTTTGTCTGTGAGGAGTAATGGGTACCACCGCTCTCCCAAACCCATACATGATCTTCACCGCACACACGCTGTGCTCCAGGCCCACGACAGGATCTATCCGTCCTGTGCTCGTCTGAGCACAGAAGGAACTGATGAGCCAGCTGTCCTCGGCCAGGGTCTTGAAGTGTCTCCTGTTCATGCGCCGAGATTAGTTCACTTTCCCATCATCGAAGACTCTTCTGCGTTCCCTGGCTGCTGGCGGTGTCCCAGGCATTTGGCTACAATGCGCATCCTGGATGATCGATTGCACGTCATGGTGCAAAATAAGACTTTAAATGCGAGGCTTGTCTACAACCCGGGGGGGGGGGGGGGAAGTGTCAAACAGCCCGTGGCAGTCTTCACAAATCCAGAGATGTGGAATGGTGTGGAACGGAACCACGTGGAATGGAGGAATGGAACCCCACGGAAGCACTGCGGAGTGCTTCCGTGGGGTTTCGTCCCGTACTTCTGTTCCGCAAAAAGATAGATCATGTCCTATCTTTTTGCGTAATGGCCGGATCACGTACCAATTCAAGTGAATGGGTCCGCGATCTGCTGCAGCTGCCCCATGTACTGAGCTCGTATATTGCGGCCCACATTTTGCGGGCCGCAGCACGACCAGGGGGTGCACACGCCCGTGGGAAAGAGGCCTTAAGGGGATGACAGGGAAAGTGGAGCACCTTCTCTGTCATTCAGCAGAGTGCATTTTTGAGTCTCATTCGAAGGAACTATGTTTAATAGAGTAACATACAACTGCCGTTAAACTTTCCCCGCATTACGAATGAAGCTGTAATTTTTTTTAACTTTTAATATAAATTATTATTAAGTTCAAGATAAACATACATTAATCAGGTCCTATACAATTTAGATGTATGGAGGAGGAGAATGATGCAGAGCTTCTCGGGAGAGATGGGATAGATAGAGATATGACGGTGGTCTGTCCTGCTATAATATATCTATCTAACCCATGGAAGCACTCAAATCTTCTCCCCCTTGAGACATCATCATTGTAGAGGACCAAATTAATGTATGTTTTTCTTGAACTGAAAGGAATAATAATTTAAATTCAAGGTAAAAAAAAAATGATGCACAGCTGCATTCGTAATGCTGTGAAAGTTTAAAGGCAGTTCTATTTTACTCCATTAAACATTGTGCCTTTGCAAGAGACTCCAAAATGCACTCTGATGAATGACAGAGAAGGTGCTCCACTTTGCCTGTCTTCCCCTTAACTGTGAAGTCTGCCACGGGCTGTTTGACCCCCCCCCCCCCCCGGGTTGTAGACAAGCCTCGCATTTAAAGTCTTATTATGAACCATGACGTGCAATCAATCATCCAGGATGCACATTGGAGCCAAACGCCTGGGACACCGCCAGCAGCTGGGGAACGCAGAAGAGTCTTTTCGACGATGGGAAAGTGAACTAATCTCGGCGTATGAGCAGGAGACACTTCAAGACCCTGTCCGAGGACAGCTGGCTCATCAGTGCCTTCTGTGCTCAGACGGGCACAGGACAGATAGGTCATGTTGTGTGCCTGGAGCCCAGCGTGTGTGCGGTGAAGATCGTGTATGGGTGTGGAAAGCGGCGGTACCCATTACTCCTCACAGACAAAAGGAGGATGAGATAGCCGCTGATATACACCGCCACTCCTAGTGCCCTCTGGCTTGTAGGGATCATCACTCGGTTAAGCTTGCTGTGTAGCCGCAGTGTTCTGCTACTGACTCAATAAATTTGAAAGAAAAAATTATAGCCTACCGAAGCATGCGGCTTGTCTACTTAATTTATCAAAAATTTTTGGTGTGGTAGCAAAATGTAAAAATAATGTAAATAATCAATTTAAAATGGTAAAAATTGCAATTATTATGCATGTCATCACATTCCTTCAGCACACTGAATACCTGCTGCTGTCAGAGGTGTATTTTTTTTAAGTTATGGTGTTACCTGGGAACATATTTCTGCTGCCCACTTAGAACCTGCTGCTGTCTGAGATGTCTTATTTTATTTATGGTGTTGCCCTGGTCTGGTGGGTACCCATTCCTGGGTACACATTCCTGCTGCCCACTTTGAACCTGCTGCTGCCTGTCCTGCTGAGTTATTCAGAGTTATGTTTAGGCCTTATACTAGACAGTTTCCATCTTCCATCCTGTTGATGCTGCTAATGTCTTTCCTGGTAATGCTGAGTTTTGTTTAGTCCTTACACTATATCATTAGCTTAAAATGTTGATAATGCATGTCCTACTGAGTTATGCTGAGTTATGTGAAGACCTTATACTCAACCATTTCTAACTTCCATCCTGTTGATGCTGCAGCTGTCTGTCCTGAACATGCTGAGTTATGATTACTCTATATACTACAATGTTACCTTTAAATTATTATGCTGCCTGTCCTTCTGAGTTATGCCAAGTCATGTGTAAGCATTATACTCAACCCTTTCCATCTTCCGTCCTGTTGATGCTGCAGCTGTCTGTCCTGAACATGCAGAGTTATGATTACTCTTTATACTACAATTTTAACATTAAATTATGATGCTGCCTTTCCTGCAGGGTTAGGCAAGCTTTGTGTAGACCTTTTACTATGGTGTTACCATTTACCTGCTTTGGTCTGTCCTGATCCTGCAGGGTTTAGTTGAGCTATGTGTGGCCCTTAGACTACAGATTTTCCATTTACATGGTACTTTCTGTCATTATCCAGCATTGTTTGGGCCTTTGATTTGTATGTCTTCTACTGTTGCGTTACTATTTAACTGCTACTGTTTGGCCTAATGCAGCCAAGTAATGTGTCTGAAATATAGTAAAATATTAAAAAGTAACTGTTGAATTTTTGTGTCCAGATCATGCTAAGGACAACCAGCATGGACCACTTATTAGCCCTTGTATTATGACAAGTATTGAGTATTATATTTCTCGTAAAATGGTGTTCATGTTTAATATTTGTGCATCTGCACTATTTATATTATATTGTGGTCATGGCTACGGCCAAGAGATATCTGAAGAACCCTAGGGAGAGAAACCACTGGAACAACCTAACCCAGCTAGGCGTGTCTTAGCTAACTTGACTAAATGGCTTGTTGTGTGCCCTAAGCCATGATCGTGGGTAGGCCTATAAGTGGGCAAAAACCAAGCCAAGTAGGGTAGAAAAGGAACTCGAATGGCATGTGCAAACTAATCCCCAAGCCAACTGCAAGGCGTCAGGGATCTAGAGCGAAAATTCTGGGTGTATGAGGCAAGATCAGAAGGAGACCTACAACCCATCTTGTGGATGACAAGGTTAGAGACATAATGCTCAATATTGCGTATACTGCCCCGAAGCGGAATGGAGATCCGGGAATACGTTGTGAAATGGATCCTGAAAACCAACTGAACCTTGTAAAGTTTTGGTTCTAGTGCGAGTACTGGCAATGCCCTAGCCTCAGGAGATCGTGGGACCGAAACCTAACTGCCTAGACCAGGCAGGAATGAGGGCCAAAAAGAACTATGTAGATAGGAAGAGAATTCTTGAATAGTTTCCCAGACAACAGCTATCTGCTAGCTGTGGTCCGCGCGTTGTTCTACTGTGTGCCCCTGGGAATTGTTTTAACACCTGAGGCGTGAAGACCGACCTACTATCCGAATCTTCTACCGTGAGGAAATGCTGGACCTTGTCCAAAACCCAATTCAACGTGGTTGTAGGGAGTCTGAGGTTAGTGCGGCAAGAAGCTACGAAGCCATAATATACAAGATTCCGTCTATGCCCTCCCACGAGTGAGGGAATGCAATTGCAATGAAGCTACCTGCAAAAATGAATTCCTGGCCGTGGTAAAAAGGCAATGACTTTGCGCGGGGACCTGGTTGACAAGATATGATCGACTACGGTCAGAGACTGAAATGCTAGAGGGAATTGACCTGCTTGTTCCTCCTCTGGCAGGACCTGAATGAAACATGAACAATTAAAGCAAGACAAAGTATCTGCGTAAGACATGACAATGATGCTGTAGGGCGAACCGGACCAGTTTGCGGTCAAAACATAAAGTGAGCGATCAACATCGATTACTAGGAATTTAGGGAAGCCGGTAAGCATGTATGTGATACATACGGGCCAAATCAACCCAGATGCACAGATGGACAACCAAACCAGGCAATCAGCCCATCAGGACTGAAAACAGTCATCGGGCCCCCGAAGCCATGGGGCCGAAGCTGTCATCGGGCCCTCCGAAGCCATGGGGCCGAAGCTGTCATCGGGCCCCCGAAGCCATGGGGCCGAAGCTGTCATCGGGCCCCCGAAGCCATGGGGCCGAAGCTGTCATCGGGCCCCCGAAGCCATGGGGCCGAAGCTGTCATCGGGCCCCCGAAGCCATGGGGCCGAAGCTGTCATCGGGCCCCCGAAGCCATGGGGCCGAAGCTGTCATCGGGCCCCCGAAGCCATGGGGCCGAAGCTGTCATCGGGCCCCCGAAGCCATGGGGCCGCAGCTGTCATCGGGCCCCCGAAGCCATGGGGCCGAAGCTGTCATCGGGCCCCCGAAGCCATGGGGCCGCAGCTGTCATCGGGCCCCCGAAGCCATGGGGCCTATTTTTTTTGTTTGTTAAAAAAAAAAAAGAAATTATGACTATAATAAGTGACCTGGATAAGGTGCAGGTGAAATTAAACCATGAGCATGACGATGTGGCAGGCGATACCCAAGATAAACTATGTGGCCTGAATAACATGCAAGGCGAAATATCGTTAGAAACGAGACCTGACCGACGTGGAAGGTGACCCCCAACATGAATTCAACTGCATGACCTGAAAAGACGAAGGGAAACGTGACAGAAAATGGAGATAATAACGGACATTAAAATGAAACCTAAATAACATAAGCTGGCAAGCAGGTAAAGATGTGAGCCATTCAAAACCAAAAGCATAACTGCACAGGTGGACGGACAACCATTGATCGGACCCCTGAAGCCATGGGGCTAAAGCAACCACCAGGGGCCCATTGGGCCCGGCAGCGAACCTTAAAAATTAAGGACAGCTGGGGAAAAGATTGGGGCTTAACCCGACGGGTTTAGTAATCAACCGGGACTTAACCTAGAAAGACAAAGACATGTGGTAAAGCTTGTTAATGAAATGAGGCTGAAATGAACCGCAAGTACTAATCTGTAAAATATAAATGACCAAAAGAAAACTTCTGAAAGGTGTGCCATGGAAAATAGCATCAGATGGCCGTATGACCTACCAATGTCGATGACAATTGTGAAATCCTCTGAGCCGGGAGCCATGCGTGCCAGTCTCTTATGGCGGGAGCCATGCGTGCCAGTCTCTTATGGCGGGAGCCATGCGTGCCAGTCTCTTATGGCGGGAGCCATGCGTGCCAGTCTCTTATGGCGGGAGCCATGCGTGCCAGTCTCTTATGGCGGGAGCCATGCGTGCCAGTCTCTTATGGCGGGAGCCATGCGTGCCAGTCTCTTATGGCGGAAAAAAGTATCAGATGGCCGGGCGAACTACAAGTATCAGTGCCAATCGTGCGGTCCTAAAAGCGAAGAGCCACTCGTGCGAGCCTCTTATGATTAATTTTTTATTTATTTTTTAAATAAACCACTTATGCAGCACCAGAATGCCTTGGGGACTCGCATAACCATGACCCCCTCAAACAGCAAACCTGGGACACTAACCAGCCTACAACCATGTCGTACCCTTAACAAACAAAACATGAAAAACAGGCATGGGGCCCCCGGAGCCATGAGGCTGGATTAGTCATAGGGGCCCCCGAAGCCAGAGGGATGACGTTGCGGTGACGATAAGCAATTAAAACGTAAGCCGGACCTGATGGATATGCAGCAACTTGAATGATTGGATTGGCCAGAAGGTGGTCTAAGGAACATAACTGCCAACAAGCGTTGAAAAAATAGACATTAGTAATCCGAAGCACGTGCATACATAAAACACTAACCACCGCGAACCATGAAACGTAAACATGAAATTAAAACAGAGATGGGAGAAAAACAAGAGCCTGAGGCGATGCAAGTTCGCTAAGAGAAGTCTCTTATCGTGACAAACAAACGAACAGCTTGTGAAAACATGGAAACGTACTCCTATTGGCTGACTGACCTCCGCTGAGGAGCTGTTTGGTGAACTGGGGCAGGAGACCAATCTGAGTGAATATGAACCAGAAGTAAAAGGAGACCAGTCTGAGTGATTATGAACCAGGATTAAACAGAAAGTAGGCCTATGGAATGTAACAGACCACCGAGGTAAGGAATGTAAGCCTGAAAAGAACGCAGTTATGTTTTTCGGGAGAGAGGTACCAGAGCGGTGGGTGCAGACTGCCCCGGTGAGATTATTGAGCAAAACTATGACGTAGCAATGAACAGGAGAATGCAGCTTTGAGTGGGAGCAGAGTACAACACATGATGTAACAACAAATGGGTGAATGCAGCTTTGGATGTGAGTGGTACCTAAAAAACATGGTAAGGGCGCAGCTCTGAGTATGGGTAGCGCATGAAAAGCATGGTATAAGCAGACGTATCAATGCAATCAGAGTATTGACATGATGCGAAGGCAGATACGTGAACGCAGCTCTAGTAGTGAATGGAGTATAGGACGGGATGTAAAAGCAGACATGCGGATGCAGCTTTGGATGTGAACGGAATATTAACTTGAAGTGACAGCAGACATGGAAAGCGGCTTGGCGAGTGGGGTATACGACCTGGTGTAGCAGTAGAAGTGTGAACACAACTCTGGGTATAAGCAGAGCATGAAATTTGGTATAACAGCAGCTCTGGTTGTGAACGGAGCATAACAGATGTAATAGCGACGTGAATGCAGTTCTTGAAATGAGCCTGGAAAGAACCTGTAGTAGCATAGGACGTGTGAACGCAGCTCTGGGTGCGAGTAGAGCAAACATGATATACCGATAGACGTATGAATGCAACTCTGGTCGTGGGTGGAGTGCAAAAAATGATTTTACAGCATAGTGTGAATGCACCTCTGGGTGTGGCAGAGAATGAAGTTGGTAGAATAGCAGCTCTAAATGTGAGTGGAGCATAAACATGATGTAACAGTGAATGTGAATGCAGCTCTGAAACAAGCCTAATAAGAACATGTTGTGACAGCGGACGTGTAAACACAGCTCTCACAGTGAGCAGAGAAAACATGGTATACCAGTCAATGCATAAACGCAGCTCTGGTTGTGAGTGGAGCAAGGTGTGAACACCAGGGTGGTGCGTTCAGAGAATAAAAATGGAGTAACAGTAGCAGCTATGGCTGTAAGCCGAGTATAGAACATGTAATAACAGGCGTGTAATACGGATCCGGCCGTCGGCTGGGTACGGAATGAGATGTAACAGCCAACAGGTGAGCGCAGCTTGAATGTGAGACCAATCTGAGTGAATACGAACCAAGAGTAGAAAAGTGCGGGACAGTGAAGACGTGCGGATGCAGCATAAGACATGAAATAAAAGCCGAAAGTGTAAATGCCGCTCAGGATAACAGCAGAGCATAAAGAGTGGCAGGGTTTTAAGTACATGGAGCAGTGAAATACATGAAGCCTAAAGATGGTGGTAGCGGGGGAGGGGGGGGAGACACATGGCAAGGAACAGCTACAGCAAGAGGCCTAAACAATAAACGCTGTGTCCGATCTCCAAACATGATGTCACGTGCAGCCCGGGTAACGCTTCCTTTACAGCAAACTTTTCATACGAGATGAACAAAGCGAAGTGAAACTTGTAAGATTTATAGGAACCAACTCCTATTACCAACAAACAAAGTTGAAAAGAAATAGAAGGATTTAGCCCCAACAAGCAAACCTGAGGTAGCAGATTCTGAGGCGAAGCCTCCCGTTCGATAGCAAAGTCGGTTCCGACCGGCCTGGAGAGACGGCCTCGGCCCAACCTACTTACGTAGTATGGCGCGTGCATGCTACGGTAGCAGAGAGCAAAATAACAAGCTCCATGCTGCAAAGAAAGAATCCTACCACCAGAGAAGCTAGCTTGCTAATGACAACCAGCAGCAGCTGTGCACCTGAGAACACGCCCCTGTGAATGAGGCTGTGGCTCGTATAAGAAGAGCCTCCGCCCCTCCCACAAATGCAGGCTGACTAATCAGCCTTACCAACTTGTCAAGAATTAGATTTTTATATATATATTTAATACAACTTTTTAGTAACATACATTCATGCAGTGTTACGCTTCATTCACCAAAATAATTTTTTTGTTTTATTTCATTTTATAAGTTTAAATTTTGCTTTAATTGGGTTTTTGGCGGCCCTGTTGTGGTTCTTACTGTAGCAAGGTGGGGACAACATGTGGGCTTCCATTGTCAAAAGGTTTTGTGCACTTAAAATTGTACAGGACTGATTGATAAACCTAATAAAAGTTTTTTTTTTTCTTTCTTTATTATTTTAATACGGACTTAGGTTCTAACATGGGTTGTCTGTTGTCCTGGAAAGGATGCCTGGCTTCCGTGTTGACCTCTCTACATGGTTAGGTGTGACTGGCGTTATACTCATCCGTGTGGTAATCCGGTTTTGGGAATGGAGCGTTATTGCCACATGTATATATAGATATATACATTTATATTTAATCTTACTTTTTGACAATTATATAATGATTATTTTCACATGCTAATGGAATATAAACCCAGATTTAATAGTTGCGGTATAAACTGCTGACAGTATAATATTCTTGAAGCCATGTAGCCATTTTGTGAGTGATTGTACTCATTGCATCACATGTTAATGTCTTTATTGAGAAAGCTATGCTCCGACATGCCCAGTTTACCAAACGGGACGCTATATCTGATTCATGCTAGTCAGTTCTTTGCCCACTCATCAATTGTTTCAATTTTTTTAATACTTATATTTTTCAGACACATTTGATGTTTAACATATTTTTTAAAAATGTCACTAATATATTTTAAGCCAATGTTACTATACAAGATAGTGTTATTGAGGTTGAGAATTTGTTCACAGTATGGATAGTTGAATCAAAAATGTTTTATATAAGTAACTTTTTTTAAAGTATCATTTTATTTTAAGTTAAAATTTTGGTGATAAACTATATATTTTTTTATTTTACACATTTGGAATTTAGATTTGCACTGCTGAACAGTGATGGCCAGTTCGCAGTGTTCACCGACGAACACATGCAATCTGCCATCTTTATTCCCAAGCCTAGCGATGCAGAGGTAAGTCCTTACCTGTGCCTGCGCCGCAAGACGCTCTGAAACACATGCGGTCACCGGGAGCAGGCAGTTCCTAGAACAGCCCGATGAAGGCTGTTCTCGGAACTGCCTGCTCCCGGTGACCACATGTGTTTCAGAACCGGCTCGCGGCGCAGGCACAGGTAAGGACTTACCTCTGCATCGCCGGGCTTGGGAAAAATATGGCAGATCGCATGTGTTCGTCGGTGAACACTGCGAACTGGCCATCACTGCTACTGAATATTAGATTTGGTCATTACTACTTTAGAAAGGTCATATTGTGTTTACAAAAAGGTTAATTAATGTGCGTTAAACGATTATTTTCTAATATAACTTACGGGGCATTTTTTTTAAGATATATGATAAATTGTACAATGTTATATTGGCCTTTTCAATGTAAAAATTTTTTATGAACTTTTGTAATTTTTTGTTAATAAAAATGTTTTTTTTTATTGTACAACAGTCTTTATGTAAGCGAAGAAGAAACATGCTGTAGTTGGGGGTTGTAGAATTATTTTATAGTTATTTAATTGGTCTTCCACCTTTTAGGCGGCAAACTAATAACATGCCGCTCTCTGTTCCTGCTTAGTTATGCCAAACTTTGTGTAGGCCTTAGAATACAACGTTAACTTACTAACTGCCTGCTGAACTTGTCCTGATACTTCAGAGTTCTGTGTAGTCATTATACTCCACCGTTACCAATGACTGCTGCTATTATCCTGATCATTGACAGTTATGTGTAGGCCGTATAATCCACTGTTAATATCTACCTGATGCTGATACTGCTGCTGTCTGTCCTGATCATGGCGAGTTATCTTTTGGCCTTTTGACAATCCACATTACCTGCTGCTGCCTGTCCTGCTGAGTTAGGATGAGATATGTTTAGGCCTTATACTCGACCGTTAATATCTACCTGCTGCAGATGCTGCTGCTGTCTGTCATGATCATGCTGAGTTAAGTCAAGCTAGTTGTTTGTCCTTTGTAGCTATGTATAGGCCTTATACAACACCGTCAGCTGTCCTGATAAAGTTGATTTGTTAATGTAGTCCTCAAACTACACTGTTACCTTTACCTAATGTGGCTGTCCATATCAAGCTGACTTATAAGCCTCAGAATACACATTTAGCTTTATCTGCTGCTTCTGTCCTGATAAAGTTGATTTGTTATGTATATGCCTCATAATACAAAACTACCTTTACCTGCTGCTGTCCATATCAAGCTGACTTGTAGGCCTCAGAATACATTGTTGGCTTTACCTGCTGCTGCTGTCTTGATCAAGTCGATTTGTTATGTATATGCCTCATAATACAACACTACCTTTACCTGCTGCTGTCCATATCAAGCTGACTTGTAGGCCTCAGCATACACCGTTAGCTTTACCTGCTGCTGTCCATATAAAGCTGACTTGTAGGCCTCAGAATACACCATTAGCTCTACCTGCTGCTGCTGTCCTGATCAAGTTGATTTGTTATGTATATGCCTCATAATACAACACTACCTTTCCCTGCTGCTGCTGTCCATATCAAGCTGACTTGTAGACCTCAGAATACACCGTTAGCTTTACCTGATGCTGCTGTCCTGATCAAGTTGATTTGTTATGTATATGCCTCAGAATACAGCACTACCTTTACCTGCTGCTGTCCATATCAAGCTGATTTGTAGGCCTCATAATACACCGTTAGCTTTACCTGATGCTGCTGTCCATATCAAGCTGACTTGTATGCCTCATAATACACTGTTAGCTTTACCTACTGCTGCTGTCTTTGAAAAAAAGCTTATTTATGTGTAGGCCTTATACTACACTGTTAACATGCACCTACTGCTGTTGTCTGTCCGAACCCTGCTGACTTTGCTCCTAGACTAAAGGGTCCTTACTTATAAGTTTGCAGTTAAAATTAGACAAAAACATAACCTTATTGAAAAAAAAAAAAGGAAATAATATAACTGAAAAAACTTTTTAAATAAAACTAAAATGTAAACGAACTTGCTTTATAGCAAATTTTGGAGTTGTTCCTGCAGGTCCTCTTGGTATTTCAACTTTTGGTGTGCTTTTCGAATGTAGGCACAGAATTCAATCACGGTTTTACGGTGTCTCTCCATCATATTAATTTGAGTTGCTATTTTCTTTATTACTGTTATGAAAACACAAAAAAAAATATATCAATTAACAATAAGAGGCAATAATAGAATTTTGTGTATTTGGTTTAGTAGAGAGAATTTACGTGTCATTTTTAAAGTATACGATATTTACTGTAGTTATATATTAGATTATTTAGTGACAGTTTAGTAGTGTAGAATTAAATTTGTTGTGTTATATAATATTAGTTTATTGTTTTATATTACTGTTGTTTTTGTTGTACCATTATTGTTGTTACTTTTATATTCATCATGACCTGCTATATAATTGTAAGGTGCAGCGTTTTCTGACTTTCGGCACAGCACCGAGGGTGTATCTCACACGGCCTGAACCAGTGTAGGCCTGAATTCAATATTGGTGCACCAAATGGCGGTATTTCAAATGCCTGAATCAAACCCCTGTATGTATTAAGGGTGTATCTCACAATGACATCTGCATCAAAGGCTGCCAACAATTTTTTTTTGCCCAAAAGAGTGTTTGTTTAACAACTGAATTTGACAGCAGTATATAAGCCTGTAATTTCACACATGCTGATGCTGCAAGGCCTGAAAATAGTGTTTTTTGGCCAAAAAGTGTGTTTTTCAAACCCCAGAAAATGATGGGTGTATTTCTAGCTTAAATTGCACACTGACTAATCCAGATGTTTTATATTGCCAAAAAAGTGTTTTTTTTTGTAACAGAATGTGAAAGCTGTATATATTAAACTTGAATTTAAAGGGACACTGACAGGGCCAATAAGCATATTGAGGTCTATATATGTGACTACAGGTCTTATACAGGGTATTACAATCATATACGTATCCCCCCTGTCCACATTATACAAACAGTAAACTTTAAGTTTTAAAACCTGCTCCAAGGTCTGCAATCTGCCCAAGGGGCGGCGTTTCACTTCTCTTGCGCCCAGCCAGCCTCCCCAACTGCCGATTTGAAGCGCCGCCCAGCTCATGAATATTCAGTTTGCTGGGCGGCTTCTGCGGTCCCCGCTCTGAAGCGCTTCGCTTAACAGTGCCCTGCGCATGCGCCGGATCTTGTGAAGTCGGGGACAGTAAGCGCCGCCCAGCGAAGTGAATATTGATGAGCTGGGCGGCGCTTACTGTACCGGACTTCACAAGATCCGGCGCATGCGCCGGGCACTGTTAAGCGAAGCGCTTCAGAGCGGGGACCGCAGAAGCCGCCCAGCAAACTGAATATTCATGAGCTGGGCGGCGCTTCAAATCGGCAGTTGGGGAGGCTGGCTGGGCGCAAGAGAAGTGAAACGCCGCCCCTTGGGCAGATTGCAGACCTTGGAGCAGGTTATAAAACTTAAAGTTTACTGTTTGTATAATGTGGACAGGGGGGATACTTATATGATTGTAATACCCTGTATAAGACCTGTAGTCACATATATAGACCTCAATATGCTTATTGGCCCTGTCAGTGTCCCTTTAACACTTGCAGATCAGGAAAATAGTGTTTTTTGGCAAAAAAAGTGTGGTTTTAAAACCCCAGCAAATGATGGGTGAATTTCTAGCTTAAATTGCACACTGACTAATCCAGATGTTGTATAATGCCAAAAAAAGTGTTTTTTTGATAACAGAATATGAAAGCTGTATATATTAAACTTGAATTAACACTTGCAGATCAGGAAAATACAGTTTTTTGGCAAAAAATTTTGTTTTTAAAACCCCAGAAAATGATGGGTGTATTTCTAGCTTAAATTGCACACTGACTAATCCAGATGTTGTATATTGCCCCCCCAAAAAAGGTGATTTACAATGTCCCAAAGGCTCAGATGCAGTGCTGGTGCACTGAGCTTGCATAAAATGGCCGACACTGCCGCCCACCTAACTAACAGACGGATAAAAGTTTTGTTTTTTTTGGTCACTGGGCTTAGGGCAGGGTGAAACGATTGTGCCCTGCACCCACACAACTATTTCTATATAGATCGCTGAGTTAGATTCTCTCCTATTCTCTCCCTGAAATCACAAGTCCAGTAGCATCCTCTCCCTACACTTGTAACAGCAGAGTGACGTGCAGCGCTACGTGACTCAAGCTTATATAGAGCCTGGGTCACATGCTGCTCTGGCCAATCACAGCCATGCCATTAGTAGGCATGGGTCTGATGGCTTCTAAGGACAGACAGTTAACCGCTTGTTGATTGGCTGCTCTGCAGCCTTTCAAAAAGCGCCAAGAAAGCGCCAAACACCGAGCACGAACCGGAACTTTTACTGAAATGTTCGGGTCCGGGGTCAAAAAATCCTAAAGTTCGGTACGAAGTTTGGGTTTGCTCAACCCTAGTAATAGAGGAATTTGCAGCAGAAATTGAGATCCAGACCTTGGGTAAAATTCAAACTTGTCTTTACTTAGAGTAACTTTCATCCAAGCAAGATACAGCATTAGTCTTTGGTCCCAGCAGGTATTGGCAATGTGTGGCAGGAATATATATCTTCTGCTCTATCATGTGCCTGGAGCTTTGCAGGAAAAGGACGTCTGCTTAATAGCTCTATAATGTGGCAGGAATTTAGCTTCTGCACTGTCTATTTTCTGCTGTTTGGGGACTGACTAGCTGAGGAGGAATTTGGCTTCTCCTGGTCTTTGGACGGTACTCAGCTATCGTCTCAGGGTATGGCTTCTTCCTGGGTTTCTGGAGTCGTCTGCTTGCTTCTACCAGCTGAGGCTGCAAGGCTCAGGCTGGGGATGATGATCAATTGTCTCAGCCGAAACAAGATCCTGGCTTTGGATACCTATATCTGGGAGCTCCTACACGCACAGCCTTCCCCTAGCCGAGGTTGCTGGCACACTGACTTAACTTCCTTCCCTCTCCATGAGGCAGAATGTGGGCCAAACTGGAATAAACTATTCTAGTTCAGAAACACTAAACTGGCTGACTCCTTGCTGACACATTGCTGCCACCTGCTGGTGAACATAGAAATTACAGCAATATACATGTAACAAGGCTTTCAATGCACATTTGTGAGGATGTTATGTGTAATTACATTAGATGACAATATAAATTCTCTTAACAGGTTGTAGCAGGGTAAAAGAGTTTCGTAACACAACTCTGGGGTGTTACAATAGGACCTCACACTCTCCCTGCTGCCCTGTGCATAGTGCACACAGCAGCAGGGAGCTTAACATGGAGGGCTTCAGTAGCGTCCTGGCTGCCATGGTAACCGATCGGAGCCCCAGGATTACACTGCTGGGACTCTGATCACAAGCTGCCACTTCACCACCAATGAAGAGGGGACCCTGTGGCCACTGCCACCAATGATTTTAATACTGGGTGGGTTGGGGAGGATGCACTGCGCCACCAATGACTTTAATACTGGGGGGTGGGGGGAGGGCGCACTGCACCACCAATTACTATAATACTTTGGCGGGGGGAAGGGGTCAGGGCGCACTGCGCCACCAATGTTTTTAATACTGGGGAGGGCGCAATGTGCCACCAATAAAAATTTGCGTTTAATACAGGAGGCGGGTGTCAGCAGCAGAATCACATAGCCAGCATCCTGCCTCTGACATGGAGGTGTGATCAGCTGCAGTTAACCCCTAAGGTGCGGCACCTGAGGGGATAACTGCCGCTGATCGCAGCTTCCTGTCATAGACGCTGGGCACCGCCTCCTGTATTTGTATTAGACGTTAAATATCTTTGGTGGCGCAGTGCGCCCGCCCCTCCTCTTAAAGAAGACCTGGACTTAATTGCATTAGGTCTTCTTTAAGTACATGATTTTGATTAGTGGGAGACTTATTACCTGCACATTGTCATTTTTTGTGTTGGCTTAAATATTTGGTCTATTATATTTGTTGTACGGACATGGCAGGTTTTCTCAACACAAGATTCAACTCTGATAATTTGTTGACGGAAGCTAAGGATGGTTTTTCTGACAAAACATTTTTTCAGAAAAAATATACACCATTGTTTAAGGCAGCTTTCAAGGAATTAACTAAGATTTACAAGGAACAGATTGTTTCCTGGTGGGAAGCTCAGAGCCTTGAAAATTACCTTAAACACAGCATAGTCCCTAGAGGTCTTAGAATTACATTGACACCAGCAGCTAGGTGCAAAAACGCATAGTTGATGACCAAATGGGAGCAGGAGGCGACCAATAGTTCACTTCGATTTATGCATATCTTATTAGAACAAGAGCCCATTACACTTGATGATTTAAATATTAAACTTAAAGGGGTTGTCCACTTTCGGGTTATTGTTAACCAATGTGTATATAAGATAATTATAGGACACTTACTAGTTTAGCCTTTGTTTAAATTCTGCATCATTTTCTGTATTTTATAAAGTACACAACATTTTTTGTGCTGTCCACACAGAGATGTTGTCCATACAATGGCTACTGATGGAGGGTCATGTGACCCGGCAGGTCACCTCCATGTGATGTCTCCTCCATCCAAACACAATGCACCTACACCAAACTCCAAAGAAAACAAGTGCAGATGGCTTGGGCAGTGGGACGAGGTTCGCACCAGGGTTTGCAAATCTATATGTTGGTAGGTGGGAGTTGGAAGCCATACACCCCAACAACGAGCTCCGGGCGGGCCTCGTCCTCTGGCGGCGCTTTATAGACTACGTCATTTTTATTTGGGATGAGAGAGAAACTGGTTTAAAGAAGTTTTTCACTGAAATTAATAAAAATTAATTTCATTTAGATTTTACTCCTACATACAGTTCTAGGGAAATAAACTTTTTAGATCTAACTATTTATGTAAGGGGGAAAAAATATGCACAAAAACGTACGAAAAACCGACTGATTCCAATAGTTACATTTGAAGGAGTAGCTGTCATTTACCCTGTTGGCTTGATAACATACCCAGGAGTCAATTTTTACGTATTAGTAGGAATTGTACAGAGATGATAGAGAAGCAGAGAAATTACAAAATAAATTTGCATCAAAGGGATATAATATGAATAAGCTTTTAGAACAGAAAGATTAAATCAAATCTATAGAGAGGGAACAACTTCTAAAAAATATAACAGTGGAAAAAATGTCACGGATACAACAAAAAATAGAAAAAATCCCACCTACAACGCACAAACAAAAAACTTTAGGAATATTGTAAAACGCCACTGGGATATTTTAAAAGAGGATAAGATAATAGGAAATTTATTTACTAAAGATCCAGCGTTTGTATATAAAAAGCGGCCAATATCAGGAATATAATCGCACCTATGAAAAATTTTTCTGCTATAATGAACAGCAAAAAAGAAAATGACAAGCATATGCTAAAAAGATTTTTTCCATGCAAAAAAGTGCATGGTGTGTAATAAATCGCAGAAAAATACCATCAAAATGAATCGAATAACAAACGAGGACGGCACTTACGAATATAAAATTAGGGACTATATAACATGTAGCACTAAAGGAGTCATTTATGCAATAAAGTGTCCTTGCGAAAAGTTGTACATTGGACGTACAAAGAGACAATAAAAAAACAAGTGATTGAGCATATATACAATATAAATAAAAAATCAGAAGGGCATCCTCTTTCAAGCACTATAAAGTAAAGCATAATGAGAAATTCGAGGGATCCTCCTTTTTCGGGATAGAAACAGTTAAAATGGATATACGAGGAGGAGACCATATTGAAAATATGTTGAAAAAAGAAACTCAATGGATTTTTAACATGAACACACTGGTCCCAAAGGGTTTAAATGCAGAAATCAAGTTATTCGGTTTCGATTAAATATTATCGAATATATTTAAAATCGTTAAATTTCTGAAGTCGGAGTTAATTAAGATCATGAGCGGGTAGAATAAAAGGAAGCTACTGGGAGCACTCGAATGATTCCCTGACGAAGAGCATCGCATTGCTCGAAACGCGCTGGAAAGTTTTTGGTGCTTACAGCAGCCCGTAGCTCAAGAGGTGACACCACCAGCTCCCTTTGTGAGCGTAAGTACAAGCGGAGTCTCGCTACTGGCCGGGGCGAACTCCACACAGCCTGTTCTACCTGCTATTACCCCTGTGCAGAATTTGTGTATATTGGAACGCCGGAGAAGTTGGTCCCCTGATTCTACATATCAGAACCAAGGTAATCTTGATGTTTGAAACTGAGGTGGACAGGTTTTACACAGTCAGAACCAGAGGTTAATAAGGGTCGGGATTACTAGGCTGAGCGCGGTGTCTCTCTACTTTTATACAAGTGATTTGTTTAACCCCTTATAACAGTTATTGCGGAGCTGTTTTGACACTGCTGCTTATCTACTGTAATTAGCGCCGCTGGTGTATTCTTTTAATCTATCTTCTACAGAAACTGGACATTCAGATTCAGATAAGGAACAGAATACTGGAGCTAATAGAAATCTTGCATAAAGGAGAGGTAGAGGGAGAAGAAACTTTAGGGGAAATTCACAAAGTAGAACAAACCAAAGTTTTTTTTAAATCAGACTCGGTTATACCCTTTACGGAATCGCCCACGGCAATATCCAGGTGCAATTCCGGTGTTCCGTTATATTTCCCTACCTTGTGAGATTTCCCTACCCTCGTCACTTCCGGCCGCACCGGACATGACGTGAGGAGGTGTGCCAGAGGTGTGGCACACCGCGCAGGCGCACAACGATGGGGTAGGGAAATTTCACAGCAGAGTTAGCTGGACACCGGCCGACACTGC
Organism: Bufo gargarizans; assembly: GCF_014858855.1. Taxonomy (NCBI): domain Eukaryota; kingdom Metazoa; phylum Chordata; class Amphibia; order Anura; family Bufonidae; genus Bufo; species Bufo gargarizans. The sequence continues at coordinate 517,362,345 of NC_058083.1, forward strand.
GCATGTGTCGGGAGCCTCACCAGCAGTTAGGGTAGGGAAAAATTACGGGCCAGTGCGCAGGCGCGGTGATCGGATGGATGTTCTCAGCTGGACACCGGCCGACACTGCGCATGCGCTGGGAGACTTACCAGCGGTTAGGGTAGGGAAAAAGCACTGGCCTGTAATTTTTTTCTGCCCTAACAGCTGGTGAGGCTCCCAGCACATGCGCAGTGTCGGGCGGTGTCCAGCTGAGAACATCCATCCAATCACCGCGCCTGCGCACTGGCCCGTAATTTTTCCCTACCCTAACCGATGGTGAGGCTCCCGTTACATGCGCTGTGTCGGCCGGTGTCCAGCTAACTCTGCTGTGAAATTTCCCTACCCCGTCGTTGTGCGCCTGCACGGCGCGGCACACCTCCTCGCGTCATGTCCGGTGCGGCCGGAAGTGACGAGGGTAGGGAAATCTCACGAGGTAGGAAAATATAATGGAACACCGGGCTAAGAATAATTACTCTCTCTACCCACCCCCTCTCTACGTCTGAGACGTGTATCCTTGAAAAAGCACTCTCATTTGTGCCAACAGCTAAGTTCAATTTGTTCAGAACCATTGTGGACATCAATTTATTTGTACGTAGATTAAGGTGGTTCAAGCATTTTTGTAACATAGATAGAAAACAAAGCCTCGAATTAGGGGTACCTATCAAGATGCTGGAGGACGTCAAATGATTGCATGGCTTGTCCTCACAGGGTGGACTCTTGGAGGGATTCGGTCCATTCACATCTTTCAAGAATAAAAGCACTAGGACTCCACCCTCTGGGGACACTAACAGTATCAATGTGTTTCTGAACTTAGTGAGCAGTGAATTAGAATCTACATCATTACATTTTACTCCATCTAACTGCTCAAAGGAGGAGTTTTTAACTGAGTAATGTAGAACAAAATAAAAAGATAACTATTAAACCTTCAGACAAGGGCGGTAACAGTTATTTTGGACACTACCATGTACAGGTCTATGTGTGAATCTCTATTGGCACAGAGAGATTGTTATGAGCTGCTAGAAAAGAATCCAACTGATCAATATAAACTGGAACATAAGACCATCCTGGATGACGATCAGGATGAATATGATTTCCTCTTTCCCCACCAACCCCAAACGGCTACATTCTACTGCTTCCCTAAAATACACAAGGAATGCGCTCCCTTGAAGGGGCGTCCGATTGTTTGGGGAGTCGGTAGTCTGTGCCAAAATTTTGGGTTTTACATAGATAAAATACTAGCACCTTCTGTAACAGCCCTTCCCTCGTATGTACGCGATACAGGGGACCTTCTTAAACAACTTGAAGGCATCCTTTTATACGAGGACTGTATTTTAGGTAGCACTGACGTAGAGGCTTTGTACTCGTCCATTCCCCATGAACTTGGCCTGCGCGCAGTGGTACATTTTCTTTCTACACGAGGAAGCCAATACACCTTGCATAACCAATTTGTTCTCCAACTTCTTGAGTTCTCTCTCTTGAGAAATTTTTATCTTTTTAATGTCAAATTCTACCACCAGCTCAGGGGCACTGCGATGGGGAGTTCTTGTGCCCCATCGTATGCAAACCTGTTCCTGGGCTGATGGGAGGGTACCAGATGAGACAACAGTGGAGACTTCGAACATCCATATGTGGGCACGATTTATTGACAATCTTGTCATTTGGAAGGGAAGTCTAAAGTCATTTACCAGATGGGCCAATGGGTTGAATACCAATAATGTGGGTCTGAGGTTTACCTTGGAATGCAGTATGACAAAATTACCCCTCCTTGACATCTGTCAAGGAACCATGAACCAGACGTACAACAAGAGATACGTGGAAATAAGAAGGCTTTATTGCAAATCAAGCTGTAAGCAAAAGTCCAAACGGATGGCTAAACCGGAGCAGGGTCTTGCGAAGCCAGAGGTCAGGAACCAGAAGGGTAGTCAGACGAAGCCAGGATCAGGAACCAGAAGGGTAGTCAGACGAAGCCAGGATCAGGAACCAGCGGGGTAGTCAGACGAGGCCAGGATCAGGAACCAGAAGCAGCAGCAGTCTTAGAAGCATGTGCACACAGGAGGACCAAGCAAGGAACTGAAGCCACAGACCTCCTATATATATGAGCTAGGCATCCAGCTCCTCCCAGTGGGAAGGAGAAGCCGCAGGGTGGGAGGCTACAAGAAACCCAGAAACCAAGATGGCCGCCAGCACATGTCAAACGAAGGAGACAGCAAGAAGGTAAGACCATGACAGTACCTCCCCCTCAAGGGCCCCTCCTCCGCGGAGTAAGGAACGGTTTCTGAGGGAAGCGTGCGTGGAAGGCTCGGAGCAAGGCAGGAGCATGGACATCTGCGGAGGGAACCCTGGAACGCTCCTCTGGACCATAACCACGCCAATGGACCAAAAACTGCAACCGACCGCGGACCAGGCGTGAGTCCAGGATATTGCTCACCTCATACTCCTCACGATTGCCCACTTGGACCGGACGAGGCCGAGGAACCGAGGAAGTGAAACGATTACACACCAATGGCTTCAACAGGGAGACATGAAACACGTTGGAGATCCGCATGCCAGGAGGAAGCGCAAGGGCATAGGCCTCCGGGTTTACCCTGCGAAGCACTCGGAAGGGACCAACAAAGCGAGGCGCCAGCTTGGGAGTGGGCACTCGAAGGTTGAGGTTGCGGGTGGACAACCATACACGGTCTCCGACCTGGTAGGAAGGAGCGGGCGCTCGTCTGCGATCAGCCTGGAGTCTCTGGCGCTGCGCAGAGACCTCAAGGGACCTCTGGATCTGTACCCAAGAAGCACGTAGGACGGAAAGGTGATCCTCCACAGCCGGAATATCCTGGGGAGAGAATACCTCCGGTAACACGGCAGGTTGGAACCCATAATTGGCCATGAAGGGAGACGTCCCAGAGGAAGAGTTCACCGCCGTGTTCCTGGCAAACTCAGCCCAAGGCAGGAGGTCAACCCAATTGTCTTGGTGATCGGAGACATAGCAACGAAGGAATTGCTCCAAGGCCTGATTGGATCGTTCTGCGGCCCCATTGGACTGAGGGTGGTAGGCCGAGGAGAAAGAGAGATGAATCCCCAACTGGGAGCAAAAGGCGCGCCAGAACCTGGACACAAACTGACTCCCCCGATCCGACACAATCTCCTTGGGCAAACCGTGCAACCGGAAGACCTCCCTGGCGAAAATCGTGGCCAACTCTTGTGCAGAGGGTAACTTCTTGAGAGGAACACAGTGGCACATTTTGGAAAACCGATCCACAATCATGAGAATGACCGTATGGCCTCGGGATGCAGGGAGGTCCACAATGAAATCCATCCCCAGGTGCGACCATGGGCGCTCCCCGGTGGCTATGGGTTGCAAAAGGCCCAACGGAAGGTGCCGAGGGGACTTACTCTGGGCACAAACGGAGCATGCCGCTACATATGCGGCGATGTCGGAACGTAGAGAAGGCCACCAGAACAGACGTGAAACAGCCCAGGACAGCTGATTCTTTCCAGGATGCCCCGCGGCCTTGGAGTTATGGTAGGTTCGCAACAACCGAGTGCGCAACTCCTCAGGCACAAAACATCTGCCGTTGGGTCTCCCAGAGGGAGCACCAGATTGAGCCGCCAAAATCTGCTCACCCAGGGGAGAGGTCAGGCTGGTGCGAATGGCGGCCAGGATCTGATTCGGAGGTATGACCGAAGTCCGAATCGACTCCTCCCCGGACAGCTCGGAGTACTGCCGTGATAAGGCATCCGCTCTGATGTTCTTGGAACCGGGTAGGTAGGAGACCACGTAATTAAAACGTGACAAGAACAGAGCCCATCTGGCCTGACGTGGTGTCAATCTCTTGGCCTCAGAAAGGTAGGTCAGATTCTTGTGGTCCGTCAGGATGAGAACCGGAACCACCGAACCCTCGAGCAAGTGCCTCCATTCTTTAAGGGCCTGCACGATGGCCAATAACTCCCTGTCACCAATCTGATAGTTGCACTCCGCGGAAGACAGTTTCCGGGAGTAAAACCCACAAGGAAGCAGAGGACCCTCTGGTGTTCTACGCTGAGACAGAAGGGCGCCTACTCCCGTCTCAGACGCGTCCACCTCGAGGACAAAGGGCAACCCAGGGTTGGGATGCGACAGAATCGGAGCCGACACAAAGGCGGACTTTAGAGCCTCAAAAGCTCGGATGGCCTAGAGCGGCCAGACCTGGAAATTACTGCCCTTCCTGGTCAGATCCGTGAGAGGCTTGGCTAGCATAGAAAAGTCCCTGATGAACTTCCGATAATAATTGGCGAAGCCCAAAAAGCGCTGCAGGGCACGAAGACCACTGGGCTGGGGCCACTGTAAGACAGCCGAAACCTTCTCAGGATCCATGGAGAACCCCTCAGCGGAAATGATGTAACCTAAGAAGGTTACCTGGGATCGGTGAAATTCGCATTTCTCAAGCTTACCGAACAGCCTGTTCTCTCGTAACCGTTGCAACACTCGTCTGACATCCATAATGTGGGCCTCCATGGATTCAGAATATACCAAGATGTCATCCAAATAGACCACCACACACTGCTGCAACAGGTCACGGAAAACATCGTTGATGAATTCCTGGAAGACTGCGGGCGCATTGCACAACCCAAAGGGCATAACCAAGGATTCATAATGACCGGTCCTGGTGTTAAACGCGGTCTTCCACTCATCGCCCGCCTTGATCCTTACCAGGTTATATGCCGCCCTCAGGTCGAGTTTGGTAAAGACCGTGGCCCCTTTGAGGCGATCGAACAGCTCGGAAATCAAGGGTATCGGGTAAGCGTTCTTGATCGTGATGCGATTGAGACCCCTGTAATCGATGCAAGGCCTCAACTCACCGCCCTTCTTTTTCACAAAGAAAAATCCAGCCCCTGCCGGGGACGAGGATTTGCGGATGTGTCCGCGTGAAAGCGCCTCCCTCACGTACTCCTCCATGGCCTCATTCTCCGCTACCGACAGTGGATAGACCTTGCCACGAGGAGGAACGGCACCAGATTGTAACTCTATGGCACAATCGTATGGGCGGTGCGGAGGTAGGGCAACCGCGCGCACCTTATCGAATACATCCCGGTACTCTTCGTATTCAGGAGGCAACAGAGAGTCCGAGGAAGTACACAGCAACTTGACAGGCCCATGGATGCAACTAGCCCCACACTGCGGTGACCACAAGAGGATCTCGGCCGATCTCCATCGCCTCAAGAGCCAGTGGGGAACCTCGAGGCTGCAGAGGAATGGAATTGGCGGCAGCGAACACACTATCAATGAACAAACCACCAGCACCAGAGTCCACCAACGCCTGGGTCGTCACCGAGCCCCCGACCCAGGAGAGGACAACAGTGATCAGTGGTTTGTCAACACGGGAAACCGGGGACGAGGAGACTCCACCCAAGATCTGCCCCCGACAGGATCTCAGGTGCGAGCGTTTCCCGGACGGTTCGGACATGCCAACCGAAAATGCCCACCGAGACCACAGTACATGCATCGGCCCTCGCGTCTCCGGAGTACCCTCTCCCCCTCGGACAGGCGAGCAAACCCCAGCTGCATGGGTTCACCCCCAGACAAGTCATCCCCAGGAGGCGTGGGAGGAGAGGGAGGCACGGGTGGGACAGCAAACGTAGGCGCCAATCTGTTAGAAGACCTCCGCAGGCTCTCCTTAAAGGAAGGTCTCTCCCTGAGTCTGGTGTCAATCAAAATCAGGAAAGAAATAAGAGACTCGAGCTCCACTGGTAGGTCCTTAGCTGCAACCTCATCCTTCAAGGCATCCGAGAGACCATGAGAGAAAGCAGCGACCAGAGCCTCATTATTCCAGCCCACCTCTGCTGCCAGGGTACGAAACTCAATGGCGTATTCAGCTACGGATCGTGAACCCTGTCTGATGGACATAAGGAGCTTCGCAGCAGAGGCAGCACGAGCCGGCACATCGAATACCTTCCGAAGAGAAGCAACAAAACCGGAAAACTCGGCAACCACCGGATTGTTGTTCTCCCATAAAGGGCTGGCCCAGGCCAAGGCCTTGTCCGAGAGCAGCGAGATCAAGAAGCCCACCTTTGATCTCTCAGTAGGAAAGGCATGTGGCAGCAACTCGAAATAAATGCCCACCTGGTTAAGGAAACCTCGGCACTGAGTTGGCTCTCCCCCAAAGCGCTGTGGAAGGGGGGCAGAACCGATCATACCCCGAGACACCGCAGGCGCAGCAACAGGTGTCGGGGTAGACTCTGGCGCAACAACCGGAGCGGCAGTAGGAGCGGGCCCAGGAGCGACAACCGACCCATCGGCAACGGAAGCGAAATGAGCCGTGCGTTCAAGCAGGGTTTGCAACGCCACAGCGAACCGACCCAACAGGTGATCCTGCTGATCAAGTCTGGCAACCAGCGTAGGTAGCGAGGATGGCCCTGTACCGTCAGAATTCATGGCTTGGTCCTAATGTCAAGGAACCATGAACCAGACGTACAACAAGAGATACGTGGAAATAAGAAGGCTTTATTGCAAATCAAGCTGTAAGCAAAAGTCCAAACGGATGGCTAAACCGGAGCAGGGTCTTGCGAAGCCAGAGGTCAGGAACCAGAAGGGTAGTCAGACGAAGCCAGGATCAGGAACCAGAAGGGTAGTCAGACGAAGCCAGGATCAGGAACCAGCGGGGTAGTCAGACGAGGCCAGGATCAGGAACCAGAAGCAGCAGCAGTCTTAGAAGCATGTGCACACAGGAGGACCAAGCAAGGAACTGAAGCCACAGACCTCCTATATATATGAGCTAGGCATCCAGCTCCTCCCAGTGAGAAGGAGAAGCCGCAGGGTGGGAGGCTACAAGAAACCCAGAAACCAAGATGGCCGCCAGCACATGTCAAACGAAGGAGACAGCAAGAAGGTAAGACCATGACAACATCTGCATAATTAAAAATCCAAACTGTACCCTGGATACTTCCATCTTTAGAAAGCCTACATCCACTAATTCCCTTTTACGTTGGGAGAGTAGTCATCCCTTCCCCCCTGAAAAGGGGCATCCCTCGTGGACAGTATTTGCACATTAGGAGAAATTGTTCGCAACACTCTGGTTTCATAACACAGGCAAAGGACTTAAAGAACAGATTTCTTGACCGCGGATACCCCTGAGCACTTTGAAACCAGACTTTCAATCAGCACTCTCACAGGAGCGCACATCCCTCCTTACACCTAAGAGTGCGAATATATCTTCAAATGATGTTAATAGGGGTACAAAAGAGAGATTCGCCTCATTGGCACATTTCATGAGGCTGCCTCTATTGTGCAAGATATCATCTCCAAACACTGGCATATTTTTGCAGATGGATCCTGATATGTGCAAGGTAATTATGGAGTGTCCCAGCATCACATATAGCAGAGGTAGAAGTATCCGAGATAGAGTGGTCAATAGCAGCTATTCAGCATCTCCAACAGCCAGAACACGGCTTAATAAATCCATTTCAGGCTGTTTCAAATGTGGAGGTTGTGTCGCATGCAAATATATGCGCTGTGGCAAAATGTCCAAAAGAAATGTTACCAACATAGTGTGAGAAATAAAAGGTATGATTTAGGGTCCATTTACGCGTCCGCATGTGTTTTGCGGCCCGAATGACTATTCTTGTCCGCTATTGCAGAAAAGAATAGGACATGTTCTCTTTTATTTTCGGGGAACGGAAGTGCAGATGCGGACAGCACATAGTGTGGTGTCCTCATCTTTTCCGGCCCCATTGAAAATGAATGGGTCCACACCCGTTCCGCAAAATTGCCTAACGGATCCAGACCCATTCATGCGGACGTGTGAATGGACCCTAACTGTAAGTCGAAGGGTGTTGTCTATACGATAACATGTACTTGTGGAAAGGAATATATTAGAAAAACAACAAGGGAGTTGAGACGGAGGATTGGAAAACATATTGGAGATGTAACTAATCAAAGTATCACGTCATGTCAGAAATTAACATGAAGGGAGGACTGATTGTCTCAAGTTCATGGGTATTGAAATGATTAAACAGACAGGGAGGCGGAGTGATGTTTTATATAGCTGGCACCTTCAATGGGCCCACATTTGATCTGAGTGCCCTTTTGATTTGTCTCTGTTCATAATCTAGGTTTATGTTTTGTGATGTTATTTTGCGCAATTTTGAGCCAATCCTATCTGCTCCAGTTACTTTATTTTTTGCTGATGATATCTATTTATTTATATTTCTCATTTTATTTACTATTATCCCCAAAATGAGTTATATTATCCTTTGCCTTAAATCTGTGTAGGAGCCCCATAGCTCGCTTTGTTGAACAGCTATCGTCCATCTGTGATAGCCCTGGTGTAGCGATACCTGGCGTCTCATGGTTGCCACGCGACGGGATGCGCTGGTACGCCACACCACTGCGCTTCCGGCTGTCCCATTGCTCATGTGGCTTCCTCTTCCTTGGAGCGCGCGTAATTGGAGTGTGTTCCAACAGACGGAAGGAGTAGGTAGGGTTTAGATAGGGCTGTTTACCGCTTTGCAGTGCGCTCCCCTCTTCTGTTATTTATTATTGGCGGTGAGACAAGGAGCAGTGGGGACATTTCGCCGTGCTCATTCAGGCACGGACCACTCTTTATTTTGTGCCCTACTTTATCTTGGTGTGTGGGAGTTTGGGGTTTTATCCAATGTCCCCATTACCCCGCACTTACAAGAAGAAATTGTTCTGGGTTCTCCAGTTGTAAACCTGTGGAGACCCAGTCTGCTGTTTATTTTGTTACATTTTATAACCTATTCTCACTGCATTATTTGAGCAGGTTTTCGTATTTTCTATTTTTATTCATAATTAATTAAAGTTATGTTTTAATGCAATTAAGTCCAGGTCTTCATGATACTGTTCATAGGCTGGGCGAAAAAAAAAAAAAGACTTCATTAATGAAGATAAAAACAGAGAAAGTCACAATTATCTGACACCTATCTCACTCTTTCACAATTTGGGCCCGCTGAATCCTGGCATGGTCATCTTGGAATATGCCCGTGCCATCAAGGAAGAACACATCCATTGATAGAATAACCTGGTCATTCAGTATGTTTAGGTAGTCGCTGACCTCATTCTTGGAGCACATACTGTTGCTGAACCTAGACCTGACCAACTGCAGCAACCCCAGATCATAGCACTGCCCCCACAGGCTTGTACAGTAGGCACCAGGCATGATGGGTGCATCACTTCATCTGTCTCTCTTCTTACCCTGATGCGCCCATCACTCTGGAACAGGGTAAATCTGGACTCATCAGACCACATGACCTTCTTCCATTGCTCCAGAGTCCAATCTTTATGCCCCCTAGAAAATTAAAGCCTTTTTTCTGGTTTGCCTCACTGATTAGTGGTTTTCTTACGGCTACACAGCTGTTCAGTCCCAATCCCTTGAGTTCCCTTCGCATTGTGTGTGTGGAAATGCTCTTACTTTCACTATTAAACATAGCCCTGAGTTCTACTGTGGTTTTTCTTCGATTTGATTTCACCAAACGTTTAAGTGATCGCTGATCACGATCATTCAGGATTTATTTTACGCCACATTTCTTCCTCGAATACGAAGGGTCCCCATTATCCTTCCAGTTTATAATAATGCGTTGGACAGTTCTTAACCCAATTTTAGTAGTTTATGCAATCTCCTTAGATGTTTTCTCTGCTTGATGCATGCCAATGATTTGACCCTTCTCAAACAGACTAACATCTTTTCCACGACCACGAGATTTGTCTTTCGACATGGTTGTTTAAGAAAGGAGAAGCAACTCATTGCACCAGTTGGGGTTAAACAACTTGTTGCAAGCGGAAAGATAATCGCCCATACAGTAATTATCCAATAGGAGGCTCAGAATAAATGGTGGTGTCCTTCCAGGATATTTAGCTGCGGAGGCAGTTCACCTGGGTACCACTCAGGAGAGTAAGAAATATGAAAAGAAGGGGAGCAGTAACAATTTAAAACTTAACTTTTACTATGTCTATTATCCCAAGGTAGGGAGTAAAAGACCCCTTACAAACAAAAAATACACAAGAAGACAGACATAACCCCTAGGAGAGTTTTTTTGTTTTTGTTTTGTGCAGTGTAGGTGGTGCTGCACATCAACACAGGTGTCACCCTTCCCAGGCCTATAAAATAGTCACAGAGACCTATGGTGGAAGGACCACGTGATCCCTAGTGTCTGAAACCCTTAGAGTAGTCAAAGGGTCAAACGTATAAAAAATGGAAAATTCTTACCATTTTTTACTAGGGCCTCACTTAGTAACCGCGTGTTTTATGGGTTAAAACAGGAGGTGGTCACATGTAGCAGGTGGGTGCTTCATCCGATGTACTTGGGGGGCAAGGAAGGACATCAGAGGTATCCATATAGTCCGGTATTAGAGTGGCCTCAGAAAAGAAACTCACCCTAGTACCTCCCTGCTTGACCTATCCGGCCCTAGTGACCTAACACGGGGTCCGTGCCCCGCAAGGGGTGGCCCTGTCCGGAACCTTGCCCTGATGCGGAAGCCCTAGATAACCCTGACAAAATCCTGACAAAGGGTGACTAGGGGCAAAATCCTCTATCTCAAGGCAGGTAGAGATATAAATTAAATTGTATATATCTCAGGAATCATTGGGATTGAAATAAAGTACGCACGAATAGCTGTGCGTGTCTAATGATATGTGAGCGTGTCCCGACGCGTTTCTTTAGTATAACATATCTTGACTTAAATCCACTTAATTAAGGCTAAGAACCCATAAATAGTCAGGGGACACGGGGCTTAGTGATGTGGCTCCTGTCAGTCTAGCTATTGCCACTGTAATATGTATACCAGTGTAGCAAGTATGTGGGGGGTATTTAATCAAAGTAATCCCTCCACTTTAATAAAGGCTATTGACAGAGTGAGGCATGTAGGATGGTATACCTATAGAGACATATAGAAAAAAAAGGCAGTATAAATACATGATTACATCTAAGTGCCCATTCTGCCCACCTTATGTAAGGTGTGAGCTTGTACTCACATTACTGCTGGGGCGGTGTCAGAGAGAGGTCCAGAAGCGGCGGCATAGAGGTTTGCTATGCCGTCCATCACACAGGGTGTACGCCTGGCTGTATTTAAATGGAGGAAGGGGAGAGACGCCGGTCCGTGCGCACGCGCCCTGCATGACGCCGACCCACGTGACCGGACCAAATCACATGATCGGGCCAAACGGGGGTACGGCGCCGCCACAGGGCGCATGCGCCGTCGGACGCAACAATGTCAGGTAAGGCCGAGGGAAGAGGCAACTGTTGTGACGCGGCTGCGTCGTCATGTCTACAGAGCTGTCCCATGGGAGAAGGGGGGGAGTGGAGGAAATCACCAGACCGCCCCATTATGACACGTCCTAGCAGTATAATCTGCAGAGGAGGGGGTGGAGCTACTCAAGGGCAGTAAAAATCGAAACCCAGTAGCTAACAACACTGCTATTCCCAGGATAGGGAATGATTAACCCCTCGCTAGTTGGACAGAGTGGGACATTTTGGTAGGTTAAAGTGCTAACCAGCCTGAAGGGGGGAAAAAGGGGAAAAGCAGGCAATTAACAAGGAAGGTATTGTACTGTGGCTAAATAAAGCACATGGAAAAACATTATGGATGACAATATAGGTGACCAGTACAATGATATGATATATGGAGGGGGAGTTCAGATATAGCAGCCAAAATGTAACTGTTCATTCAGGCCGTGAGGATGGGACGTATTAAGTTTGAAGATCCACCAGCACTCACGCTGGAGGATCCGTCTGTCCCAGTCACCCCCTCGGACTGGTTTGTTCACTATTTCGATTCCCATAAATTTAATGGCTGATGTGCGGCCTCTGTGCAGCAAGAGAACATGCCTGGCTACCGGCGTGTCCCTTCCATTGCGGATATCTCCCAGGTGTTCGCTCATCCTTTTGCGGTGTTCCCTCCGGGTTTTGCCCACATAGCGTAAGCCGCATTCGCAGCTAAGTAGGTATATCACCGCTACGCTGCGGCAGTTGATGAACTGCTTGATCGTGTGGGTTTTATCCGGGGGGTTCGCCGCAAAGGATTTGCCCTTTACCAGCCATTCACAAAAGCTATAGTGGCCGCATTTGTAGCAACCTACGGTATCCCTGTCCAGCCACGTCCTTTGATTGACAGCGGGGCTGAAATGGCTGTGTACTAATTTGTCCCTTAAATTGGTGCCTCTTCTAAAAGTAACCGAGGGGTGCGGGCTCAGAACTTCGGCTAAGTCGGGGTCCTTAAAAAGGGTCTCCCAATTACGGCTAAGGATTTCTTTTACTTGGGTTGCGGCTGAATCAAAGGTGCCTATTATCCTTATTGTTTTTCTTGCGTCTGGGTTGGATTGTGTAGTGGGATATAAGAGGGTGGTCCTACTGCGCCCCAGGGCCCTTTGATATGCTTCTCTCAATATTCTATCTGGGTAGCCGCGTTCACGGAACCTAGTTCTCATGATGGATGCCTGCTGTTTGAATTCACTCAATTCGGAGCAATTGCATCTAAGACGGGATTCCACGTTTGAGTGGGACAGCCCGTGTTGTGATGATGTGGGCGGGTTGAGGACCACTATATACTGGAAACCCACGGCAACCAACTCACTTCTGAGGTGGGACAGTTGTCACCCTGTCCCACTCAAACGTGGAATCCCCTTCGGACAATATATTCATCTTAAAGGGTGACTACACTGCCCCCGTAATCTAGAGGATGATCCCGGGTCTGTCATGTTGGATTTCCAGGAACGGTATCCGACGGACAGGGGGGATATTCCAGCCTGTGGTTTTGTGGTGACAGCACGAGCCACATTAGCTGGGCTCCTCGTTTAGACTAGGGGGCTACTTAATAATAACCATTTTGAGTTCAATACTCGATTTGGAAATTGTCGGTACTACCGCACATTATGTACCTTTTTCTTCCCCTATAGTGACGGTACTTCCGTCTATGTAGTCACCCTTTTGCCTCTCTGGGTGATCACTGACCCATTTGTCTTATTCTTTACATCTGAGCTAGTATCTTGCTGATCACAATGGGACTCTGTCAAGAGCCATTGTATGCTTGTGTAATTTGGCAGTTTCATGCGCTTGTTTACAGTTTTTACCTTGGTGATTTTGCATCCTGGCATCTGTGAAGCATTTTGGAATGCTACAATGCTTCAGATATGGCGATTATACATTTGATGATAAGATCGGATATGCGTTCATGTCTTCTGATGTTTTCGCAAGGCTATAGAATACTTGGAACCTTGTATTGTTTTCGGTGACGTGATACACCTAATCACATGATCGGATGTGCGATCACATGTTGCGATCACACGCTCCAAGGTCCTTGGACATGCGCACTTCAACGATTGGCTCTAACAGGTGATCACGTGACCGGAGTGTTCTGAAAAGTCCTTCGACATGCGCACTGCAATGTTTGATACGCTGGGATCCACGTGTATTGACTCCATCGCACACTCCTGGGGCCCATTCCATCATCCCACTGAAGGTACACCTGTACACTTTAGGTTCTTTATTTATTTAGACCTGATGCACTTTATTTAGACCTGATACAGGATGTGATTGTATAAATATATGAATAGTACTGTCTGTATTATTATTTTTGAATTTATTAATTCTGATGAATGTACTTGACTTGTTGATTGTTTAATGATGTGAAGTTGCATAAATATGCACATTGCACTGCCCACTGTGTCACTGCTTGAGAAAGATCCCATTGAGCGGATCGAAACGTCATGTGTCTGGTGAATAAAGCCGTTTTTCTACTTTTTACTACTTTGGATGTGCTGTGGAATTTTTCATTTTTATACTTTGGAGGTGGATCGCCCCCACAGCTGCAGGCATTCCGACCGTACCTTACAGACAGTTGTGCTGCCCACACCCTTCTACCTGTGCTATATATACATGTGGCAATAACGCTCCATTCCCAAAACCGGATTACCACACGGTTGAGTATAACGCCAGTCACACCCAACCATGTAGAGAGGTCAACACAGAAGCCAGGCATCCTTTCCAGGACAACAGACAACCCATGTTAGAACCTAAGTCCGTATTAAAATAATAAAGAAAATAATATAAAAAAACTTTTATTAGGTTTATCAATCAGACCTGTACAATTTTAAGTGCACAAAACCTTGTGACAATAGAAGCCCACATGTTGTCCCCACCTTGCTACAGTAAGAACCACAACAGGGCCGCCCAAAACCCAATTAAAGCAAAATGTAAACTTATAAAATGAAATAAAACAAAAAAATTATTTTGGTGAATGAAGCGTAACACTGCATGAATGTATGTTACTAAAAAGTTTTATTAAATATATATAAAAATCTAATTCTTGACAATATAAGATAAATATTGCAGATGCACAAATATTAAACATGAACACCATTTTACGAGAAATATAATACTTAATACTTGTCATAATACAAGGGCTAATAAGTGGTCCATGCTGGTTGTCCTTAGCATGATCTGGACAGAAAAATTCAACAGTTACTTTTTAATATTTTACTATATTTCAGACACATTACTTGGCTGCATTAGGCCAGACAGTAGCAGTTAAATAGTAACGCAACAGTAGAAGACATACAATCAAAGGCCCAAACAATGCTGGATAATGACAGAAAGTACCATGTAAATGGAAAATCTGTAGTCTAGGGGCCACACATAGCTCAACTAAACCCTGCAGGATCAGGACAGACCAAAGCAGGTAAATGGTAGCACCATAGTAAAAGGTCTACACAAAGCTCGCCTAACCCTGCAGGAAAGGCAGCATCATAATTTAATGTTAAAATTGTAGTATAAAAAGTAATCATAACTCTGCATGTTCAGGACAGACAGCTGCAGCATCAACAGGACGGAAGATGGAAAGGGTTGAGTATAATGCTTACACATGACTTGGCATAACTCAGAAGGACAGGCAGCATAATAATTTATATACTACAATGTTACCTTTAGAGTAATCATAACTCAGCATGTTCAGGACAGACAGCTGCAGCATCAACAACAGGATGGTAGTTAGAAATGGTTGAGTATAAGGTCTACACATAACTTGGCATAACTCAGTAGGACATGCATTATCAACATTTTAAGCTAATGATATAGTGTAAGGACTAAACAAAACTCAGCATGACCAGGAAAGACATTAGCAGCATCAACAGGATGGAAGATAGAAACTGTCTAGTATAAGGCCTAAACATAGCTCTGAATAACTCAGCAGGACAGGCAGCAGCAGGTTCAAAGTGGGCAGCAGGAATGTGTACCCAGGAATGGGTACCCACCAGACCAGGGCAACACCATAAATAAAATAAGACATCTCAGACAGCAGCAGGTTCTAAGTGGGCAGCAGAAATATGTTCCCAGGAATGGGCACACACAAGACCAGGGTAACACCATAACTTAAAAAAATACACCTCTGACAGCAGCAGGTATTCAGTGTGCTGAAGGAATGTGATGACATGCATAATAATTGCAATTTTTACCATTTTAAATTGATTATTTACATTATTTTTACATTTTGCTAGCACACCAAAAATTTGTGATAAATTAAGTAGACAAGCCGCATGCTTCGGTAGGCTATAATTTTTTCTTTCAAGCTTATTGAGTCAGTAGCAGAACACTGCGGCTACACAGCAAGCCTAACCGAGTGATGATCCCTACAAGCCAGAGGGCACTAGGAGTGGCGGTGTATATCAGCGGCTATCTCACCCTCTTTTTGTCTGTGAGGAGTAATGGGTACCGCCGCTTTCCACACCCATACACGATCTTCACCGCACACACGCTGGGCTCCAGGCACACAACATGACCTATCTGTCCTGTGCCCGTCTGAGCACAGAAGCCACTGATGAGCCAGCTGTCCTCGGCCAGGGTCTTGAAGTGTCTCCTGCTCATACGCCGAGATTAGTTCACTTTCCCATCGTCGAAAAGACTCTTCTGCGTTTCCCGGCTGCTGGCGGTGTCCCAGGCGTTTGGCTCCAATGTGCATCCTGGATGATTGATTGCACGTCATGGTTCATAATAAGACTTTAAATGCGAGGCTTGTCTACAACCCGGGGGGGATCAAACAGCCCGTGGCAGACTTCACAGTTAAGGGGATGACAGGCAAAGTGGAGCACCTTCTCTGTCATTCAGCAGAGTGCATTTTGGAGTCTCTTGCAAAGGCACTATGTTTAATGGAGTAAAATAGAACTGCCTTTAAACTTTCACAGCATTACGAATGCAGCTGTGCATCATTTATTTTTACTTTGAATTTAAATTATTATTCCTTTCAGTTCAAGAAAAACACATTAATTTGGTCCTCTACAATGATGATGTCTCAAGGGGGAGAAGATTTGAGGGCTTCCATGGGTTAGATAGATATATTATAGCAGGACAGACCACCGTCATATCTCTATCTATTCCATCTCTCCTGGGAAGCTCTGCATCATTCTCCTCATCCATACATCAAAATTGTATAGGACCTGATTAATGTATGTTTATCTTGAACTTAATAATCATTTATATTAAAAGTAAAAAAAAATTATGCACAGCTTCATTCGTAATGCGGGGAAAGTTTAACGGCAGTTGTATGTTACTCTATTAAACATAGTTCCTTCGAATGAGACTCACAAATGCCCTCTGCTGAATGACAGAGAAGGTGCTCCACTTTCCCTGTCATCCCTTTAAGGCCTCTTTCCCACGGGCGTGTGCGCCCCCTGGTCATGCTGCGGCCCGCAAAATGTGGGCTGCAATATACAAGCTCAGTACATGGGGCAGCCGCAGCGGATCGCGGACCCATTCACTTGAATTGGTACGTGATCCGGCCGTTACGCAAAAAGATAGGAAATTATCTAACTTTTTGCGGAACGGAAGTACGGGACGAAACCCCACAGAAGCACTCCGTAGTGCTTCCGTAGGGTTCCATTCCGTGGTTCCGTTCCGCACCGTTCCACATCTCCGGATTTGGAAGTGAATGGGTCCGCATCCGGGATGCGGAATGCCCACGGAACGGCAGCCGTGTATTGCGGTTTCCCAAATGCGGTCCGCGATACGGCAACTGGGCACACACACTAGTGGTAAAGAGGCCTAACTGTGAAGTCTGCCATAGGCTGTTTGACACTCCCCCCCCCCCCGGGTTGTAGACAAGCTTTGCATTTAAAGTCTTATTCTGCACCATGATGTGCAATCGATCATCCAAATGCCTGGGACACCGCCAGCAGCCGGGGAACGCAGGAGAGTCTTCGATGATGGGAAAGTGAACTAATCTCGGCGCATGAACAGGAGACACTTCAAGACCCTGGCCAAGGACAGCTGGCTCATCAGTGCCTTCTGTGCTCAGACGAGCACAGGACGGATAGATCCTGTCATGGGACGGATAGATCCTGTCATCCTGTCGTGGGCCTGGAGCACAGCGTGTGTGCGGTTAAGATCATGTATGGGTTTGGGAGAGCGGCGGTACCCATTACTCCTCATAGACAAAAGGAGGATGAGATAGCCGCTGATAAATACGGACACTACTAGTGCCCTCTGGCTTGCAGGAATCATCACACGGTTAGGTTGGCTGTGTAGCCGCAGTGTTCTTTATACTGACTCGATGTACATGATTTGAAAAATAATAGTATATCGGTGCGTGCGTCGTGTGTATCGCTGTGTGCCAATTACATTAATTTAAGTAATAAATTAAAAAAATGTAAACTAAAAAATTATTTATATAGAAAATAATCTATAGATAATGATATGTAATAAAATATCAACCATTCATTAAATTCTAAAATTAATCAACATATAAACGATACCTCAAATTTATCATAACATAAATATAAAAAAAGATAAAAACTAATATTTAAAATACTTTGCATTTGATTGTATTTATTTGATAGTAAAATAATTCATGAATATAAAAATTTACTAAATTAAAAATATATAAATAATTAAATAGATTAATTGATTAAAAACCTGTATCAATCAATTAATGTCGAATTACATGAATTAAATAAATAAATATAAAAATATATGGGGGGCGTGGCCGGAAGCTGATATGAGCGGACGCATGTAGAGGAGCTCCGGACCCAATTCCCTTACACTTCTACATTATCCTGATCATTAACTGCCGCAAACATTACCTCCAGAACCGGTAGGAGGTTGGGAAAAACTCGCAACTCAAATATGTCCCGAAATAGAGCGCAATCCGCTGCAGACCAGCTCTGAGAGTTTGCCCGCGTGGAAGACCAAGATGGCGCGGGCTCTCGATCATCATCAGTGGAAGGGGCGAAGGAGGATCCTGTGCTTGGAGGAGCGGAACACACGGCGACCGAGCCATCCCTCAAGCAGGTCACTGAACAGCTGCTGCAAGCAATAGCTACCTGCCGCACGTCCATGGTGGGTAAGCTGGAGGAGGTGAAAGTGGATATAGGCCTACTCCGCCATGACATGCAGTCCATACGGGACCGCGTTAAGGAGACAGAGAAAAGGATCTCTGACGTGGAAGACCGCTTGCAACCACTTCCCGCAAAGATACAGGAATTGGAGCAAAAAGTCAATTTTTGGCAACAGAAATGTGACGATTATGAGAACCGCACACGGCGCAATAACTTGTGGATAATTGGCATGCCTGAAAAAGCAGAGGGCAATAACCAGTGTGCGTTTGTCACTACCTGGCTCCGTGATTCCTTTTTCAGATGCAGCATTTTCGGCGGCATTCATCACTGAGCGAGCGCATCGCGTCCCCGCCAATCCCCTTCCACCGGGGGCCCCTCCGAGACCCTTGCTTGCTAGGCTTCTGAATTCTATGGACAGAGACCGTGTGCTACAAATGGCGTGCACTAAGTAGGAGCTGAAGTTTGAGAACAGCACCGTTATGATTTTTCAGGATTTTTTATCCAAATTACAGAAACACAGAGCTACGTTCAGCATGGTGAAACGGAGACTGCGCAAGAAGAATTTACCCTACTCCATGGTATATCCAGCCCATCTGAGAGTAGTGGATGGAGATATGAGCCGGTTCTTCAATAACCCTGAGGAAGCCACTTACTGGCTGGATGGAAGGGGGAGAAACGCAAGAGCCCCAAGATGAAGATGTGAACATTCCCTTGTTATTGTTTGCAACAGGAAGAGGGAACCCGGGGACTTAAAATTGGGACCAGCGGTAACATCTGGACTGACTAAGTATACATCCTGTTAGACACTCCAGAGTTAGTTTATTGCCTGTCTGCTTTAGTCCTTTAGTGAGAATAACTGAGCTAGTTCATAGACAGTCATGAGTGATCGCATGTGGTAGGAAGTTAGTAATAAGGGTAAGGACGCTGTCACACATGATAGGGAGATGTTGAACGACACGTGTTATCCAGTTTACCAAAGAGTCCCCTCGCTGGCCAAGATATTCGTGATCTGAACCGGGTTCCCACTAGAAATTGGGGATTGGGTCCCTGGTTGAGTTCAGGTTTACTTATATATACTTATATATAAGTTACTAGATACGTGGTGCTACTGGTAAATTGCCATAAGCACACCCCGTTTCCTTGAAGTGCCACCTAACAAACAAGGCATATTGTTTTTTTCATGTGACAAGAGTGATGCGAATGGTTTAAGGTTACACCATGCAGGCACTCGTAGTATATGTCAGGGTATGCTGAACGGTTCGAATGTTATGTGTCCTGTGCTGTATGAGTCATAATGAAGTGTTGGGGGAGGGACGGGAGGTAAATGAGACCCTTTACATCAGATCAACATGTCAGAAATACGTATAATGTTGTGGAATGTCAGAGGATTGGGCACTGCCAGGAAGCGCGCCATGGTATTCTCTGCAGTCAGGAGATTCAACCCGCATATTCTCTGCCTGCAGGAAACCCACTTGACAGCGGATACTACAAGGTGCATACAAAAGCCCTGGGCTCAATGGGCGCAACACTCATGCTATACCAATCTGTCACGGGGTGTGTCTCTCATGGTGCACAAATCCCTTAGGTGGGAGTTGGAAACATGCCAGATAGATTCGACGGGAAGATATGTGTTTGTAGCTGCATATATTAACTGTGTGTTGTACATTATTATTGGCCTGTACATCCCCCCACCTTTCTCTTTGCAGATAGTTCAGCAAGCTGTGAGCTTTGCAGCCTCATACCCGTCAGCTCGAGTAGTTAGCCTTGGAGATTTTAATATGACTCTAGATAGAGACCTAGATAGACACCATCAGGTAAAGGCTGCTGACGACCGCCTTAATAACAAGACATCCCTAGCTGCATTAACGGAGGAGGTGGGATGGTTGGATATGTGGCGACTTAAGTACCCTAATGTCAGACAATAATTATGCCATTCCGCTAGCCATAATACGTTATCGCGAATAGATTACGCCCTAGGCAACTCTTCAATGTGTTCTTTAACGTATAATATAGAGTATGGACCAAGGGGTGTATCCGATCATGCGCCAGTACAACTAGCGGTGAGGCTGGGCGGGGATGTGATCAGACGCTCAGCTCGGATTAATCCCTTTTGGTTGACCCTGTTTGGACCGTCTGATCACATTCCTGATCAGCTGAAGGTGTTCATGGAGGGGCATGAGGAGGAGCCAGATAGCACATTATTGTGGGAAACTATGAAAGCATATCTTAGAGGTTGCCTCAGATCTACTATATCATATATTAAAAAGTCAGCGGCTAGGCAGGAGGAAGGCTTGGCGGCAGATTGTTCTAGATTGGAGGCTGCATACATTGCCGATCCCAATGATTTAAATAAGGAGGCATGTTTAGCAACGGGGAGGCAATACCTAGCTTTGCTTAAGGAAAAAGCTCAAAGGAAAATGTTTTTTTGCCAAACAAACGTACTTTGAGTTGGGCAATCAGTCCAGTAAACTACTAGCTCACAAAATCAGGCATCCCCCGCTGTATTACGCATCAAAGCATTGGATGGACAGGCGCTATCAGACCCGGAGGCTATAGCGGGTAGGTTTCAAGAATATTATAGAGATCTATATGAGTCTAGGGTGGATTATGGGGTAGATGATGTCATGCACTAGCTTGAGGATCTGGACTTTCCTACTTTATCGCAAGAGGCAGTAGGCAGCCTAGAAGCCCACATAACTGCTTTGGAAATTCATAAGTCTGTTACACAATTAGCCAGGGGTAAGGCCCCCGGTCCTGATGGACTGCCTTTAGAAGTGTATGTTAAATATTCTGCCCACATTAACCCACTTCTGCTACGTATGTACAATGACCCATTCCAGAATGGATGCTTCCCACCATCAATGTATGACGCAACCATAGTCGTGCTTTTGAAACCGGGCAAGGAATCGGATGAGTGCGGGTCATATCGTCCGATATCCTTATTGAATATAGACTATAAGATTATAGCAAAGATTTTGGCCATACGGCTTGGTATAGTAGCTGCTACTATAGTGCATCTGGATCAATCTGGATTTCTGCCTGGCAGGTCCACCACTGACAACATTAGGAGGGTACAAGTGGTAACCCAGATAGGTCTTCAGAAACAGGAGAAATGGGCTCTGGCGTCCTTGGACACAGCAAAGGCGTTCGACTCGGTCAAATGACCCTATTTATTCCAGGTTCTCAAGAAATTTGGTTTTGGCCCCAACTTTATACACTGGGTTGAGATGTTATACAAAAATCCCAGAGCGGGTGTATTAGTGAATGGGTTGCTATCGGACAGCTTTTGCCTAGGAAGAGGGACTAGACAGGGCTTCCCTCTATCACCATTGCTGTTCGCCTTAGCTATAGAGCCACTGGCTATGCGAATTAGGGCGGACCCACAATTTCACGGAACTCAAATAGGAGAACAGGAGGATAGAGTTGGTTTATATGCTGACGATATGGTGCTCTTCATGTCACAAACAGAATCCACACTTCCTAGAGCAATGATGTCTACTTATATTATTTAGCTGGGCAGCTTAGGAACATCAAATCTTGGTTGTCACCGGGAGACGGTCTTTGTAGGCAGGAAAAGCAGCTCGCCGATTATCTGGACATTGCCAATTTGTGGCCAGTACTAGAACAGCCTAAACTATTCTCACGCAAGCTACTGCCAATTCATAGGGTGGCTGTTCAGGTTTGGGCAGCCAGTAGGAGGCTATACAAAGTGGAGTCGGATCTGTTGGAGACCCCGATTTGGGATAACCCCATGTTCCCTGACCTGCTGACACTGCGAGAAGTGTCGTTCTGGAAGGAACATGGGGTTGTCACACTTGGAAATCTCTACAGTAATAATGTTTTCAATAATTATGAATCCATGAGCCGTAGGCATGAACTCCCTAGACAGGCATTCTATAGATTCTTGCAATTAAGACACGCCCTACAAACCCACTACAGGGATACCCCAATCTTACTGTCAACCTTTCCAATGATTGGAGTTATAAGCTCTCAAGGACCACGTGGCTTCATATCAGTATTGTATACCCACCTCCTAGATGTCAAGCTGAAAGGTGTCCCAATGCAAGCATTAAGCAAATGTAAAGCTAAGATTCCAGAGTTGACTAATGAAGATGAGGAGGACATACTAGAATCCCCCCACACTAGTGTCACCTGCCATAAACAATAAGTTTATTCAAGTTTGCATAATACATCAAAGATACCTGACTCCGCTAAGGCTGCATAGGATGGGCAGGCTTACCCACTCCGAGTGTCACAGATGTGCGTCAGTAAACGCTGATTTTTGGCATCTTATCTGGGCATGCCCCTATATACACGCATTCTGGGGCTATATACACGCCTTCTGGGGAGAGGTGATTAAGCTACTCACTGATCTCCTAGATTGTACAGTGCTGTTACACCCGAAGATCTGTCTCTTCAGAATACTGGATGAGACTATTTACTCGCATTATGTTAGGATATTCCTGAGAGAAGTATTGTTCCTGGCACGGAAGGCAATCGCCATGAGGTGGATGGGAGATAGGGCACCAATCTTAGCGCAATGGAAACAGCTAGTCAACTCTGTCATACCATACGAGAACATAGTCATTAAAAACAGGGGCTGTACTCCAAAGTTTCAAAAGGTGTGGGGGATATGGAGTGCATTTCCGAGAACTGCTTACTCAGCCCATAGGCTAACTGAAGCCTTAAGAGCAGAACAAGCTGAACTGCGGTGAAGTTTGATGTGTGGGAGGGAATAGAACATAATGTATTAGACCAGCTGTGATGGGTATGCAATGTATGTGAAGTCTCATTTGTACCAGTTGGGAACCTCTTGTTCGACGAATCGACACAAATATGCAGATGCAGCACAGGTGTTTACTGTTTTTATTTATATTGTAATGCACATGTCATTTGTATACTTCTTTTGGATATCTCTGATGTATAACACATGATTGAATATGTACTGAGACTGTCATTATAATTGGCTTTGTGTGTTCAATAAAGCGAATTTAAAAAAAGAAAATATAGAAATATATAAAAACATTAAAACAAATATATTTTAAATAACAGCTTTAATTAAAAACAAATGTATACATCAATAAATACATTAAAGAATACAAAATTAATTAAATAATTCATTATTCATAGACAAAAATAAATAAAAAACAAACAAATTTCTGAATAAAAAATATGAAATATATACATAATTAAATAGATCAATAAATAATTTTAAAAAACAACGGAGTTTAGGAGGGAGAGACAAGGAGAGGGATGGACAAGGCACCGTTCAACGGCCTGAATTGACAGCAGGGGCCAAAAAGTCTCTGCCGATCCAGGATTAGTTCATTTTAATGATTGTAAGTCTGTCCACGGAGTCAGTGGACAGACGGGTCCGCTTGTCTGTGACCACCCCACCTGCCACGCTAAATGTCCGCTCAGACAGTATGCTGGAGGGGGGCGGCAAGATAGTAACTCCAGCGCATACTGAGCAAGCTCACGGCAGGTGTCCAGCCTGGCAACCCAGTACTCCATGGGGTCGTCGGTGCTCATGCTGTCGGAAGCACCAACGGACCCCATGTAGTCTGCCACCATGCGGGCCAGCCGCAGGTGGTGACTGCTGCTGCTGCTACTGGGTCGCGCAGACTGGTAGAACGACCTCATCTCACCCATAAGGTCACCTGCTTGGCTGGTGCTGCTGGGGCCAGCCACCTGCTGGGTGAGATGGGTGGGGAGAACTGGAGCATGAGGCCGAGGGTTTGTCTGCTCCAACCGCTTGATCAGACAGGCCCGCAGTTGATCCATCCAGGCCTGTCTACGGCTGGCTGGGATGAACTGCTCAAGTTTCCCCTTGCAGTGAGGGTCTAAAAGGGTGGCCAACCAATAATATTCCCTCTCCTTTATTTTCCTGATCCGGGGGTCCCTCTTGAGGCATCGCAGCATGTGGGAAGCCATAGGGAAGAGGACAGCCAGCTGTGACTGTTCATGGCTGCCCGGGACCATGACCTCTGCCCCACCCCCGGACTAACGGTGCCCCCAGCACAGGCTCTCCCTCCTGACCAGGAGGTTCTGTTGGAGCATTGCTGCCTCCTCTTGCTCCAACAAGGCACTCTCCCCAGCCTCGAACAGGCGATCTAGTGTCCTGTCCAGCAGGAACACTCTGGGGAGCACGTCATTGAGACTGACATGCTCCCCGCTGACCATCTTGGTCGCCTGCTCAAATGGGGCCAACACCTGGCAAACCTGCTGTTTCTGCCCCCACTCCACATTAGTGATGTAATATAGGGGAGTGGGTATGATGGCCCTGGAGTGCCTTGGTCCAGCAGCTATTCCCTCACCGCCCCCGTTGCTGCTCCCACAACCTCTCCAGCATGTGGAGGGTGGAGTTCCACCGCGTCACACTGTCCACAATCAGCCTGTGAGGTGCTGCAGTTTGGTCAGGGACACGGCAGCAGTTAGGGAGCGTCAGAAGTGGCTGGCAATCCTCCGTACCCTAGGCACAATGTCACTCAACCCTTGGTATGTTCGGAGGAATTTCTGTACAACAAGGTTGAGGACATGTGCCATGCAGGGCACGTGTGTTAGACTGCCAGCATGGAGGGCGGCGAGTAGGTTGCTGCCGTTGTCACAGACAACCATACCTGCCTCTAGCCTGCGGGGTGTCAGCCACTTCTGGACCTGAGCCTGTAGTGCGGCCAGAACATCAGGTCCAGTGTGTCTCCATTCCCCTAAGCTCACAAGCTAGAGCAAGGCCTGGCAGCGGATGTGCCCCACACTTGCGTAGCTACGGGGACGCTTGCTGGGGGGCTCAGCTGACATGGAGACAGTGGCTTGTGGGGGGAGAGCAGCAGTTTTCCCCTGGACACCCTGGGGGGGCACCACAAAGTCAGATGCCACTGATAACTCCCCGGCGCCTCGGAGGGACACCCAATGGGCAGTAAAGCTGATGATCGTCCCTGCCCATGTCTGCTGCTCCAAGCATCCATTTTCAGATGCACCCTGTTGCTGACAGCGTGATCCAGCGACAGGGATACATTCTGCACAATGTGCTGGTGTAGGGCAGGGACGCTGGTCCTGGCAAAGAAATGGCGGCTGGGGACACGCCATCTGGGTTGTGCCTGCTCCAACATCTGCTGGAATGAATTGCTGTCCACAAGATTGAAAGGCAGCAGATGTTGGGCGATAACCCTTGCCAGGAGCCCATTGAGTGAACGCAAGCGTCGGTACCCGGGGGAGTAGGGCGCGGTACGTTCAAAAACATCAGCAACCGAGGGCTGGCGCCGGACGGCACTGGAGGACATAGACGAGGGTGCGGTGGAGGCAGAGGTACCAGTACCTCTAGGAGAGGGAGCGGGGGAGTGGGAATGCCTTGTTGGAAGTGGTTGGGGTGGCTGCAGGACAGTGGCAGGAGCTGCTGTCCTCTGCACACTGCTGGTGGCACTGCTGCTACGACCACCCTGCATCTTTTCCCACTCCCACCAGTGGTTGACTCACATGTGCTGGGTGAGGGTAGTGGTACCCAGCCGAGCCAGCCACAGACCTCCCTCTCCTCACCCTGGCATGGCACAGCTTTCAAATGCCAATTGTGGCATCATCTGCTGCTAGGGTGAAGTAAGCCCAAACAGGCGACTTACGCACCGACCTCCTGTCAGATGGGGTGGTGCTGACTTGCGCCTGTTCGAGTTCGGTGTGCACAGGTGGAGCTGGCTGCTGCTGCCTCCTCCTACTGCCATTACCAGTGGAGCCCCTGATGCTGGGCTCCCTGGCAACCTGTTGCACCGTTTGCCTCTGGTGCTTACTGTCACGAACTATGGATCCGATCGCTCCGGATCCCACAGCTGTGACGTAGTGGTCTGTGACGGAGTCTGCGCACACACAGAGACCTCACGTGACCGGGGTATTACCATTCGGCTAACACCCCCCACTACACTTCGGTAACTGCCACCACGTGGGTTCCCGGTCCACGAGCCGACTATCCAGGTCATTCACTATCACACAGATCAGTGGATGAACCGGATATCACTTACTGACCAACCGCAGTCAATCACCCCCAGCTACAATTCCTAAATGCAATTTAACTCACTACCTGGTAACGTCTCTTCAAAGGCAAGGTACGTTGTTCAGCAGCTTAGAATATGGAAGACTTGGCCACTTAGATTTTATAATCTTTAATAAGCGGTAAAAAGCAGTGCATACAAGTCTAATGAAAATGACTACAAATCTACAGAATAATAATAACAATATAAATAATCACGACAGTTCAAATGAAAGGGAAAAAGATGAAAGAATACTTAGTTTCTCTGGAGGGTTTCAGATGGTCGTTCATATGTCCTTTTTGAATCCTTGCAAACCCCTCTTCAGTATGTATCAGGGGAGACCCTCAAAGTTCTTCTGATACAGGGATATGCCGTCAATGTCCAATTAAGTGTCTGGTGATGTTCCATGGGTCTCTCTCCTCTGTCCTTGTGCATGGATTTTTATGAACTCTCCCATGGGCAGGAGACTTACTCCTGTCAGCCAATGGCAGCAGAGTGACTGTGAAGCTTAGGGATTGGCCCCCAAGTGTTTTATGACCCCATCAAAGTTCAGTTCCTACAATGAGGATTATACTTAAGCCCGTATCTCCTTGATACATCGGCATATTTTTATACAGAATACATATTTGCGATCCTTATTTATTTACCTACAGAATGAGACCACACACGGTAATGCTGGGACCTGTAGTTCTTCTACCACCCATAGGTCAGCTACGGAATCACATCCTCTAGCCATATTTGATACCCAATTAACCACAATACTCTATAGAGCCTGGATCTGGTGTCAGAAAGGGCATAAGTTGATTCATAAATGAAATATGAAAGTGGACTGGTTTTATGCCCAGAGCTAATTAAGGGCTATTAGCTCTCCTCAAACCAGACCTGGAAATTAATGACGTCACGCTCCACCAGGCTTGACAGCGAGCTGATCTTATCTCATAGGACAGGATGAGCTGGGCCTGGTATAGCTTTTATGACCTTTTATTGCTGGCCTTACAGAGTAGTGGTAATAAAAGTGTCCATCTATATCATAGGTGACCCAGGCTTCAGAAAGATGAGAGTTCACTTTTTTTTTTTTACATATGCCAGAAGCATATAAGATGGCTACACAGAGGAATTATGTATGTATGCCGGCACACCTCCCTCTTTTAAAAGGTTGCCTGGGGAAATGGCCACAAGCCTATTCCACAGCAACCCAGCCGTCTCCGGCCGATTCTCCCTGCCGCGACAACCCGTCGGCATTTCCATGTAAACTACCTTTTCTGTGCTGCACGGTGAAGTTGTACTGCTGCAAAATCAGGCTCCATCTCAGCAGTTTCGCATTGTCTCCTGCGAGACGTGCCAACCAGCTGAGGGGATTGTGATCAGTGATCACTGTGAAATTGCGTCCATACAGGTAGTGTTGTAGCTTTTGCAGGGACCACACAATAGCTAAACACTCCTTCTCTATTGTGGAGTAGCTGGTCTCCCTGGCCAGTAACTTACAGCTCAGGTATAGTTTTTTTTACATATGCCAGAAGCATATAAGATGGCTACCCAGAGGAATTATGTATGTATGCCGGCACACTTACCTTCCTCCTAATTCCTAATCAGTGCTGCTGATGCCTGACAAGGGAGGTGGCACCCATTCTCTATCACCGTCCTCTTCGTCCCTCAATATGTCAGACCCAGGGCCAACCAGTGGTGGACTGAAGGGAACAGCAGACGTGGAGCCCCTGACCTGGCTCCTCTGTCCCCTCGCTGACGCCTGGTCTGACTAGGTGCTGGGTTTCGCTGGCTGAAACCGCCCGCACCTGTTGGAAGGGATGTCACTGGGGTATATACAGTGTACTCCCCTCCATCTCCTCCTCCATCCCTTCCAAAAGGTCCTGACCCTGAGGACTGAACTGCAAGTCAGCCTCCTGCATTACTTCCCCCAAGATGTCCCTCTCACTGTCTCTGTCAAATAGGCAGAATGTAGAGATACAAAAAGAGGATTATGGTACAATTTGAACTCCCTGGTCTAAAAGTGCACCAGGAGTCGCAAAATAGGTACCTAGAGTAGAGGCTATCAGAGGGGCCAGGGGGTGGAGGAGAGTTCTATACAGAACAATATAGGAGTTATGCTCATCTGCAATTATGGAACAAGATAGGCAGCTCAAGTGTTTCAGTGGATCAAGGATTACCCTTGCCCACTTGTGAAGAGATATAGGCGGTGTAGAGAGGACAAAGGAAGAGAAGCCCTTCACACCCGTGAAAAAAAGTTTGAAACACGTACCAGGCGCCAGATCACTCAGTCATTAGTCGTGATGAAGATACAGATGGATTCTTATTTGTATATAAGATATAGAGAAGACCTTCACCGGGGTCTGTTTGAAGAGCTAGGAGTTTAGAAAAAGCTCCTCAGCTCTATATTAGTGATGTTAGAGATCATAAAATAATGATAGTAATAAAATTAAGGATAATAGTAAAATCAAATCCACTCACTTCACAGGGGGGGCAGTCACCAGGATAAGCTCAAGACACCTGAGACTATTTCCCCCCCCCAGCCAGGATCGCATGTAGAGATGTAAATAATTGAACGCCGCATACACACGTGGCTTCTGTCAATCATTTTATTAGTATAAGGCTCAACGCGTTTCGAGGGTCTGAGGCCCTCTTCTTCAGGAGAAATAAATACATTAATTTGGTTATAACAGAAAAAAGGGCGAATAAATGAAAAAATATAAAAAAAATATAAAAATAGAATAAAATATAAAATAACAAATAAAAAACATTTTTTAAGAATTGTTTTATAGGTGTATATATGTGTAAAATTGTGTATATGTATGCTTCAATGTATACACACACAACTACACAATCACACTCATATAAGGAGGATTTTACCTCAGATTCTTCATTGGGTACATGGATCATAAAAATATGTATATGTATAATATGTATTATAGATCAGGTCTATTCAGAGTTTATGAGCAAATACACCTAACAGAGAAAAACCAAATGGGACCTTGATAAAAAAAATAAAACATAATAAATAATAAATGATGATATATATATAAATATATTCATATGTAAAATAATGAACACATATATGCTGTCCAACCGGGAAAAGGATACACACATATAAAATCTACATAGAAAAAGCCTAAAATGAAATCATATATGTCCATAGTGATGAGTCCAAAGAAGATTAATTTGATCCATACCTTCAGGAGTGCTTTGGTAGATTCTGAGACCAGTCAGGAGTCATTAGGATGAGTTGTTCCAGTGAAGTATTTATAGTTTGCACGTGTAGTCTATAGGACCTCCCACTTCCTGTCTGCATGGATCAAATCAAATCCCCCTCCGGGCTCATCTAATTCATATATTTTATTCTCTTTTGCTACAATGACACAGTAGTCCCTAGTCTTATTGTTTTGGGTATAGAAACATTATCTTAAAAGGCAGACTGAATATTTCTAATCGCAATGCGTTCCACTGTGGAACGCACCGCCATTTTCTTCCGGTTGTTGGATGTTAATATAGGAAATGGGCTTGGGAGATTAGTATATAGAAAAAGATCTTTTTTGGAGGAAACAGGGAAAGGGGAGAGACTGGCCACCTCTAGTTTAAATCTGTGGCTTAAGTTATCACCACAGTTAGTGCATTGGCACCATCTATAGTTGCGATGCGTTCCACTGTGGAACGCACCGCCATCTTCTTCCAGTTTCAGGACGGGGTAAGAAGAAGAGGAGCCGCCGTCCGTTTGGTGGGTGGATCCACACGCGATGCGTTTCACCTTGGAACGCAACCCCCTCCTAAATAACTGTATAATGCAGATATCTACTTTATAGTGGAATATATCTTAATTAAGTGAAAATGGGTCAGAAAGATACTCAGACGAACATTAAATATAGGAATTATGGGGTCTTACTGTAAAAGAATATTATGAATCAAAGATGAATTTAAATGAAGTTATAATCAATTTGGGAAGGGGGGGGAGAAAGGAGGAATTGGACGGCAATGGTGCTGATAATCATGTGTATAGACACATTGATAGATATATATCTATATGTGCAATATATCTATATGTGGAACACAAATGCATAAGCTATATATACCGTGGAGAGTTATGCTACATGTGAAATACATGGAAAACAGATATTTGTTATATTTCGGATGTTGTTTTTAATAGTTCGCATACTCAAGGGATTCGTTTATACCGAATGGTATTAAAGTGTTGAGACAGAAAATCCAATACATCTCCCTGCGACATAGAGACTGGTAGGATTTCATGTCCTTTTCTAATAATGTGACTGTTAAGCCGGATGGATCTCCCTCATGGAACATCGCAAAATGCCTGGATACACTATGGGTTGTGATCTTTCTTGCAATGTTCGACCGATGTTCGTTCATCCTTTCACGTGCTGATTGGATGGTGCGTCCTACATAGAAAAGATTGCAGGGACAACGTAGAAGGTAGATGACATTAGTTGACCCGCAATCTAACCTGTGTTTGATGTTAAAAATTTCATTGTTGGAGGGAATGATAACTTCTTTCTTTCCGTCTGTTAACATATTGCAGCATTTACATCTTCTATTATTGCATTTGAAATTTCCAGGAAGTTTTTTGGGAATTTTTTCGATAGTTTTTTTATATTGGGAGGAGCTTTCCTCTATTTTTGGGCAAGAAGGGGCTAATAAATTCTTCAGGGTTTTTGCCCTTCTGAATATAAGCATAGGTTTCAGGGGGATCAATTTACCCAATATGGGGTCTTTTAGTAGAATTGGCCAATTTTTTACTAGGGTCTGCCTAATCAGAGAATGTTGTGAATTATAACGAGTGATAAGACTTGAACCTTGGAACCTATCATTACTTTTTTTTTTTTCCAGTGTGGAGAATTTAGGTTTAGATTTAAGACTCTCCTTTTGTGAGATTTGATATATTTTCTTGCTGGAGTCTATTAGCAGTTTTTTTGGGTAGCCTTTTTCTTTAAACCTTTCCTTCAATTCCCTAACCTGGGTCTTCATAGTTCGGTCCTCTGTGCAGTTTCTCCTGATCCTTTTTATTTGACTATATGGGATGTTGCGCTTCCATTTGGAATGGTGACAGCTCCTATAGTCAAGAAAACTATTGGCATCTACACTTTTGAAGTGGGTCTTACTGATAATTTTCTTATTGTTAATGCTGAGATGTAGATCCAGGAACACCACCTCCACTGGATTTTGTTCCATAGTAAAAGAGAGACTCCAGTGGTTGGAATTGATGTGTTCAATAAATTGGATTAGGTCGTTACTGTTACCTTGCCAGATGAAAATGATATTGTCTATGAATCGACCGTAGAACCTGATTTGTGGATGTGTAAGCAGACCAAATTTCTGTTCGAACATTCCCATGAAAAGGTTCG
Organism: Bufo gargarizans; assembly: GCF_014858855.1. Classification (NCBI taxonomy): domain Eukaryota; kingdom Metazoa; phylum Chordata; class Amphibia; order Anura; family Bufonidae; genus Bufo; species Bufo gargarizans. Next base: position 517,394,046 of record NC_058083.1, read on the forward strand.
CATAGGATGGGGCAAACTTAGTGCCCATCGCTGTTCCCTGTGTTTGAATATAAAATTTGTCATTGAATGTGAAATTATTGTGTTGGAGTATGAATTCAATAGATCTGAGAAGAAATTCTTTTTGATGATCTGGCATGTGGGAATCCTGAAGTAAGGTCTGGGAGATGGCAGCAATACCTAAAGGGTGTTGGATATTGCTGTACAGGGCTGAAACATCAAGGGTAACCCAGATATAGTTCTCCTCCCACTGAAAGGATTCTAGAGAATCTATAAGGTGTTATGTGTCTCTTATATATGATGGAAGCAGGGGTACATACTTCTGTAGATAACTGTCTACATAGGCAGAAAGGTTAGCTGTCAAACAGCCCACTCCTGAAATAATTGGTCTTCCGGGTGGGTTTTGAAGATTTTTATGAATTTTGGGCAGAAAATAAAACCTAGATATTGACGGATGTGCAGTTTTTAAAAAAGATCTTAATTTTTTTGTCAATAATTCCCCCGGAGTATCCTAAGTCTATTAGATCAAATAAGGATTTCTTGAAGAGTTTTGTTGGATCTTCTTTCAATGGTTTGTAGTATTCAGAATCTGATAGGATTCTTAGGGCTTCCGTTAGATAATAGTCAGAATTCATAACTACCACCCCTCCTCCTTTATCTGCACTCTTTATAACACTTTCTTTGTTGGCCTTAAGGCTTTTTAATGCTTTCTGTTCATTTGAATCTAGATTTTTGCAGGGTATTTTAGAATATGGATCAGAAGGACCTTTTTTACTATCTCCTTTTTGTTCAGTGAGTGCAGTCTTTAAATCTTCTAGTACTATATTATAAAAGCATTCTATGTGAGCTCCCCTGCTCTCTAGGGGGTAGAAAGAGGATTTTCCCTTTAGATCACATGGGATAGGCGAACAACTCTGAGTGGAGGGTTCTATCACATCTTCCACTCTAGTTTGTGCACGGATCTTGCCTGCAAAATGCCTTTTAAGGGTAAGTTTCCTCATAAATTGATTTAAATCAACAAAAAATTCAAAAGGGTCTATTGTGTCTGTCGGGCAAAAAGAGAGACCTCTACTTAATAATGCTATCTCATTACCTTGTAAGGTGTGCTTGGATAGATTAAATATGCCTTTAGATCTTTCTGGATGGCACGAAGATGGTGGCTGAATTATGTGGGACTGCTCTCCCTGTTCCGGGCTCTTGACTTCTTTTTTACTGGTGTTTCTGCGTTTCCCTCCTCTGCAGCCTCTTGACCGGAAATGGGTCTTTTTCGGGTGGTTTTCACAGGTGAATAAAATTGTGTGATCTTCATTGACCGAAGGTTCTGATGGGTGTTTATTATGTTTGAACCGGTATGTGTTAATAATGGACTTAGGAGCTGTGCTGCTTCCCAGGTTTTTCGTGGAGGGATTATAGGACTCTGGACTCTTGTTGCTGTAGGCGAGATCCGGTCTAAAAAAGGACTTTCCCCGAGGCTAGGCAATAATGCCAAAAAATTGTCAGGACTACTGATAGATACTGAGTGTGTAGAAATATCAATGGATGTGGACAAATGAATAGACTGTGACGGAGATGGACAGATGGGATGTATTTCTTCCATCTGTGGTTTAGTGACTGGGGATCTTATTGGTGGGGATAGTAAATGTGGTTTATATGGTCTCAAGTTACCCACTGGGATACCATAGACAGATTTATTCGGATCCCCTGATGTGGTGTTTATTAATGATATTAATTCTTTCGTTGTTGGCGTGGAAACTTTAGGGGGTGGTCCTGAAAGAATTTCAGGGGGGGTTTTTGGGATATTATTCCTACTTATGAGCGGTGGATTTTTTGCCACAATCCCTGCATAAGTGATAACCCTAGGAAGATCCACTGAGGTGGAAGGAAAGATGGTGAGGTGGGCAATCAACGGTTTTCCCCTTTTATTAGGGGGTTCTGATTTTTTTGAAAATTGGGATGAGGGATGATTATTACTACTGGTCTACCCCTATTGGATTTGTCTGGGACCACCTCAGTTCTAGGATATAGATTGTCTGATCTTCTATTAATGAGGGATGGACCCATTATTTGAATAGGGGGTCTATGTTTTCTATCCCAGATTCTTATTTCTTGTCTGTTGTAATCTAACAGGTCTCTATCGAGTTTTGAACACTTATTTACAACTTCATTATATTCAAAGGTTCTAAACATTCTCAGTTTTTTGGTCATTTGAGGACCCAATTGCTTATTTCTCTTAAATGAGGATGTATATCCCTGTAATTTCGTAACGAGATTTGAGCAAACTTGTCTGCGTTTGTGTGTCAAAGCTTTCATGTAGTCTCTGGAGCAATTATCACTGATGGTTAACCAGTGGTTCTTAAATGCGATATCCTCGGGAAAAGTTGGTTTAAGGGGAAGATGCAGACCTCGTGGTATAATCTCCAGGGCTAAATAAATTGAAAGGAAATACCAGTCTAATTCATTGTGTACGTAGTCCTTGATCAAAGTAGTGATGTTCACATCGATTCCTTGGATAGAGTCATGGGTCCCAACTCGGGTCGTTGTGTTCCAAGACCCCGATGATGTTGTTTCTTTGGGGAACGTTTTTCCCATACTTGTTAGTAGTTGATTCAATTCACGTTTTAATCTGTTCTGAAGGTCAGGAAGATCTTCTTCCAAATAACTCCATCCCGAGTCAGCCATCTTTCCTCTGTCCGCTGTTTTTTTTTTTGTTGTTTGGGCCCCTCGTGGATCCGTAAAGCAGAATGTAGAGATACAAAAAGAGGATTATGGTACAATTTGAACTCCCTGGTCTAAAAGTGCACCAGGAGTCGCAAAATAGGTACCTAGAGTAGAGGCTATCAGAGGCGCCAGGGGGCGGAGGAGAGTTCTATACAGAACAATATAGGAGTTATGCTCATCTGCAATTATGGAACAAGATAGGCAGCTCAAGTGTTTCAGTGGATCAAGGATTACCCTTGCCCACTTGTGAAGAGATATAGGCGGTGTAGAGAGGACAAAGGAAGAGAAGCCCTTCACACCCGTGAAAAAAAGTTTGAAACACGTACCAGGCGCCAGATCACTCAGTCATTAGTCGTGATGAAGATACAGATGGATTCTTATTTGTATATAAGATATAGAGAAGACCTTCACCGGGGTCTGTTTGAAGAGCTAGGAGTTTAGAAAAAGCTCCTCAGCTCTATATTAGTGATGTTAGATATCATAAAATAATGATAGTAATAAAATTAAGGATAATAGTAAAATCAAATCCACTCACTTCACAGGGGGGGCAGTCACCAGGATAAGCTCAAGACACCTGGGACTATTTTCCCCCCCAGCCAGGATCGCATGTAGAGATGTAAATAATTGAACGCCGCATACACACGTGGCTTCTGGTCAATCATTTTATTAGTATAAGGCTCAACGCGTTTCGAGGGTCTGAGGCCCTCTTCTTCAGGAGAAATAAATACATTAATTTGGTTATAACAGAAAAAAGGGCGAATAAATGAAAAAATATAAAAAAATATAAAAATAGAATAAAATATAAAATAACAAATAAAAAACATTTTTAAGAATTGTTTTATAGGTGTATATATGTGTAAAATTGTGTATATGTATGCTTCAATGTATACACACACAACTACACAATCACACTCATATAAGGAGGATTTTACCTCAGATTCTTCATTGGGTACATGGATCATAAAAATATGTATATGTATAATATGTATTATAGATCAGGTCTATTCAGAGTTTATGAGCAAATACACCTAACAGAGAAAAACCAAATGGGACCTTGATAAAAAAATAAAACATAATAAATAATAAATGATGATATATATATAAATATATTCATATGTAAAATAATGAACACATATATGCTGTCCAACCAGGAAAAGGATACACACATATAAAATCTACATAGAAAAAGCATAAAATGAAATCATATATGTCCATAGTGATGAGTCCAAAGAAGATTAAGTTGATCCATACCTTCAGGAGTGCTTTGGTAGATTCTGAGACCAGTCAGGAGTCATTAGGATGAGTTGTTCCAGTGAAGTATTTATAGTTTGCACGTGTAGTCTATAGGACCTCCCACTTCCTGTCTGCATGGATCAAATCAAATCCCCCTCCGGGGTCATCTAATTCATATATTTTATTCTCTTTTGCTACAATGACACAGTGGTCCCTAGTCTTATTGTTTTGGGTATAGAAACATTATCTTAAAAGGCAGACTGAATATTTCTAATCGCGATGCGTTCCACTGTGGAACGCACCGCCATTTTCTTCCGGTTGTTGGATGTTAATATAAGAAAATGCGTTTGGGAGATTAGTATATAGAAAAAGATCTTTTTTGGAGGAAACAGGGAAAGGGGAGAGACGGGCCACCTCTAGTTTAAATCTGTGGCTTAAGTTATGATATATGATTTCATTTTAGGCTTTTTCTATGTAGATTTTATATGTGTGTATCCTTTTCCCGGTTGGACAGCATATATGTGTTCATTATTTTACATACGAATATATATTTATATTTATATATATATCATCATTTATTATGTTTTATTTTTTTATCAAGGTCCCATTTGGTTTTTCTCCGTTAGGTGTATTTGCTCATAAACTCTGAATAGACCTGATCTATAATACATATTATACATATACATATTTTTATGATCCATGTACCCAATGAAGAATCTGAGGTAAAATCCTCCTTATATGAGTGTGATTGTGTAGTTGTGTGTGTATACATTGAAGCATACATATACACAATTTTACACATATATACACCTATAAAACAATTCTTAAAAAATGTTTTTTATTTGTTATTTTATATTTTATTCTATTTTTATATTTTTTTATATTTTTTCATTTATTCGCCCTTTTTTCTGTTATAACCAAATTAATGTATTTATTTCTCCTGAAAAAGAGGGCCTCAGACCCTCGAAACGCGTTGAGCCTTATACTAATAAAATGATTGACCAGAAGCCACGTGTGTAGGCGGCGTTCAATTATTTACATCTCTACATGCGATCCTGGCTGGGGGGGAAAATAGTCCCAGGTGTCTTGAGCTTATCCTGGTGACTGCCCCCCCTGTGAAGTGAGTGGATTTGATTTTACTATTATCCTTAATTTTATTACTATCATTATTTTATGATCTCTAACATCACTAATATAGAGCTGAGGAGCTTTTTCTAAACTCCTAGCTCTTCAAACAGACCCCGGTGAAGGTCTTCTCTATATCTTATATACAAATAAGAATCCATCTGTATCTTCATCACAACTAATGACTGAGTGATCTGGCGCCTGGTACGTGTTTCAAACTTTTTTTCACGGGTGTGAAGGGCTTCTCTTCCTTTGTCCTCTCTACACCGCCTATATCTCTGTCAAATAGGAGCAGGGACGATTCTTGGGGGCTGGGGGTTGGTCCTACATGAGACGAACTGCTGCTTCTGCTTGGAGCCGGGGCAGAGGACTCCGTGGCACTGGCTTGTGCCACGAGAGACACTACTTCCTCGGCATCCTGAGAGAAAATGGGCCTGCTGTCATGGCCCAAAAAAACGCGAATAAGGCACCCCTGACACCTGCGTCCGCACCTCGGTGGGTAGAGGAGCGGCCCCGTTCTGGCAGCGGTCCAGACTGGAACCAACTACTATCCTTCCCCTGCTGCTTGAACGTGAAGACCTCATATTGTTATATAAAAAAATATTATATATATAATACGGGAATTAGGGAAAAAAACTTTATTGGGATGGGGACTGTGATACAGTAATTAAAACAAAAATGATATAGAATCAATAACAATAAAACTTTTTTTATTTTTTTTTATTTAACTAACAAAAGACGCAGACAATACACAAACTAAACTGTAAAAAATTAACACTAAAACTTTTTTTTATCTAACAAAAGATGCAGACACTACACCAACTGAACACTAAAAAACTAAAACTTTTATTAGTTTTTTTATTTAACTAACAAAAGACGCAGACAATACACCAAATAACCAGTGAAAAACTAACACTAAAACTAATAAACTTTTTTTTTATTACACAGACACTAAACCAAAACACTAAAACACAACTAAAGCCTACACTATACCTAACCTACACCCTGCACTAGAAACTATCAGCTACTCGATTTCCTAACCTATACTATTTAGCACTAAATAAATGAATATATTTCAGCTAACTAACACTATACCCTAAACTTGAACCTATCAGCTACACTAACCTACCCTATCTAACACTATAAGATTCAGTTCTCTATAAATTCGATTTAGAATTTGCTTTTAAAAAAGCACAGCACTGCACAATTTTCAACCCCTCTCTCAATCAACACCACATGAAACTGCACAAAATGGCTGCTGTGAAAAAATCTTATATAGTAAGGGGTGGGCAACTTTCTTATTGGTTGCTAGGAATGTTGCTAACCTCTTTGACTCCTTCTCATTGGCCCACAAGCTAAAATAAGGGAGGGATTAGTGTCCTCTGGAAGTGCCGATATTCGCAGCGAAAATAAATCCGCGTTACGAAGATTCACGCTTCAATCACTTACTTGTCAATGTAAGTAAGATTGGAGCCTTTGGACTTTTTGGACACAATCAAGAAACAGGGGGGGAGGATAACATTACTTTACACAGTACAGATCATTGTAATGTGTACTGTGGAAACCAAAATTTTTAAAAATGAATATTCGTAAAACGAATATTTAGAAATTCTATATATTCGCGAAACTGGTGCTATAAAAATGCTAAGCTCTTTGCCTCTCTCTTCAGGGATAAGTGTCGATATTCGCAGCAAAAATAAATTCGCATTACGAAGATTCGCGCTTCAATCACTTACTAGTCAATGTAAGTAAGATTAAGGGTCTTTGGACTTTTTGAACACAATCAAGAATATGTATTTTTACGAATATATATCACTATATTCAAAATATGCCGATTTTCACAATAAAAATTTGCTTTTCGAATATTCGCGCTCAACACTATTTAACACAGGTTCAACCTAAGCATATTTCTATGGCCAGCAACTCAGACTTCAATGTGCACTCCTCATGTCCGCTAACATTTCTTTCAAAAGATGTACTACTCTGAATCCTGCTACTTTGTTACCAATCACAGATTCAGAAATGGGGGAAGAGGGCATAGATGGTACAGGCAGCCTCCTAAATGACATGATGGAACATGATCCCCATGACCGAGTGCAAATAATGCAACAAGAAACGTCAGGATTTAATCATGTACATACATGAAAACCTTGATAACCCTGATTTTGAGTATTTTATAGATGCAAGCAGGTTCATGGGAGATGACGGCCGGTTCCACACTGGATATGCAGTGGTCACACAGCATGAGGTAGGGATAGCTGAACCACTCCCACCTCACATGTCAGCGCAAGAGGCGGAGCTGAAAGCACTCACTGAGGTGTGTAAATTGGCCAAGGGGAAGAAGGTGAACATCTACACGGAATCAAGGTATGCTGTTGGTATTGCACACGACTATGGACCTATATGGCAGGCTAGAGACTTTCTAACATCAGCAGGCCAGCCAAATAAAAATAATGAATCTGTACTTGAACTTATGAACTCTCCGTTATTACCATAGGAGGTTTCTATTATTAAGGTAAAGGCTCATACAAGATGTACCACGGTTGAAGCAAAAGGCAATGATCGAGCAGACAAGGCAGCCAAACAAGCTGCACTCCAGCCACTAAATGCTGAAGCCACCCCAATGAGATTCTTGAGACCTGAGGACATTTCAGTAAGCACATTTCAAAGACTGCTTGAACAAGCCCCTCCAGAGGAAAAAGAACTTTGCGCAAAACAAAGGGCCAAACCTGATGAACATGGAATTTGGAGAAACAAGGACAAAATTTGTCTACTGCGCCCTCTATACCTAGCTATGGCTAAGGAGGCCCACGGGCCCTCTCACCTATCAAAAGGTGCCATGGGAAGTGTGGTTAATGCAGGGTTGATTGCTCCAGGATTTTCTACAGTAGCCGCTTGGCATGTACAAGGATGTATGGTCTGTGCATTAAACAATCCCAGTCAAGTGGTGAAGACTCCAAGCAAGCACCCCCCTAGGCCACTTTACCCATTCCAGAGACTGTAGATAGACTATATACAACTGCCTAAAGTAGGAGTATATGAATGTGTCCTTGTGTGTGTTGATCTCTTTTCAGGGTGGCTAGAAGCCTTCCCAGTAGCAAAGGCAAATGCAAAGAACACAGCAAAAAAGCTGGTCAGCGAACTGGTGTGCAGGTATGGTGTCCCTGAAGTTATTGAATCAGACAGGGGTTCCCACTTCACAAAAGAAGTAATGAGGGAAGTGATGCAGGCTTTAGGGGTCACTAAAGCTTTCCATACAGCATACCATCCCCAAAGCAGCAGCCGCGTCGAGCGCCTGAATGACACGCTCAAATTGAAAATTCAGAAAGCCAAGCAAGAAACTCAGCGGCCTTGGCTAGTGTTTTTCTTTAGCCTTATACTCTGTCAGGACCACTCCAAACAGAAAAATAGGATTATCCCCATTTGAGATTCTGTTTGGGAGCGGACCCAGATTATGATTGTATTTTCCACAACAGTTGCAAATTAACTATCAAGCTACATGTGGGCCTTCACAAAGAGGCTTGAGCACACCCATAAACAAGTGTTTTCTTCCCATCCAGATTCAGTAGAAGTAACACACAGTCTGCAACCAGGAGACTGGGTGGTGTTAAAAAGACAAGTGAGGAAAATCCTGGATCCCAGATTTGATGGTCCCTTCCAAGTCCTGTTGACTACTTTTACAGCAGTAAAGGTTGAAGGAAAGCCTAACTGGATACATGGCTCTCACTGCAAGAAAGTTCCGACGCCCAAGGATGAGGATCCTCCTGCTGATGGCCGCCCTAATCCTGGGAACAGCACTGTACCAAAAACTGAAGGACAATGCACTTATCAGACACCACCAGGTGTTGTTTAGAGGACTCATCGACACGGACAGTAAAACCAAAAATTGTTGGATCTGTACTCACAGTCACGTGATTTTAAGAACTATGCCTTATCTGGCAATCCCTTTGACTTTTAAAGAACTTATTCATATGTCTTATTGGCAGTTTGTCTCACAAAGACCAGGGTCTGATGATCAAAAGTATAACCCCACTACAGACCCTCTCCCCATAGCAGGGTGGGTGGAGGCTCCCTGGTGGCAAGACAAACAATAATGCAAGTAGTGTTGATTATAATAGTAGTATATGCTGTGATTAAGCTTATGTTTATGTGCACCACAATGTTCTTTACTAGAGGGAGAAACTACCAGGGTTATTGAGAGGTCTTGAGAACTGCATCAATACCTATGAGGGAATCTGGCCTCCGGCTGGCAGTTGGACCTATCCCAACTGGAGTACCTCTGGGTTAAGATGTCAGTTCCAAGATATGTCAAAATGGGGGAATTGTGAGGGATGAGAATTGAGAATCCGTTTTGTATAAATATGTCCTCCATCTTGTGCATATGTGGAAAATGAATGAGCTGGCTGTAACAATGTAGGCAGTTTCTGTGTATAGATAGCTACAAGGCCAAGGTAGCAGCTGCCTTGCTTCCTTATCAGAGTTTGACATACAAGAGATATTTATCTTCTTTCTTAGTTTCGGGATGCGCTGCTAACGAATACTAACTTTGAGATGAGATGCCAGCAGAAACTTCCTAATTACTAGAGTTCTGTTAGTATGGTCCAGAGTATTGCCTTTTATGAATAACGAATCAAATCACTAGTCTTGATTTCAACCTCCTTGGTGGTGTGCCAGATTTGTCTATGATTATCTGTTATAAAGATGTATACAGGTGTGAAAAATAAAGTAGAGAGAAAGTTAATCTGATTCAGCAATCTGTGTCAGCTCTCTGAGTTCTCATGAGAACAAATCAATTGGGATCCCGACAATCATAGGGAAGGGGATTTTACCCTAAAAGGGGTCACGTCATGTAACGTGATTGGAGGAACCTTGGAAATCCTGCTTAGGTCACTGCCTCCCGGGGGGGCTATGGAATTCACCATCACAGCTAAAGGGTTGCGCCTTTATCCGGTAACTGACTTTCATTTACTAACTTTGATTGTACCACCATCTGTATTTGAATATCGGCCCATTGTATATATCTGTGTATATATAGTGTCATGTCTAGTACGACCTTAAGGAGATATATACAGTACAGATCAAAAGTTTGGACACACCTTCTCATTCAAAGAGTTTTCTTTATTTTCATGACTATGAAAATTGTAGATTCACACTGAAGGCATCAAAACTATGAATTAACACATGTGGAATTATATACATAAGAAAAAAGTATGAAACAACTGAAAATATGTCATATTCTAGGTTCTTCAAAGTAGCCACCTTTTGCTTTGATTACTGCTTTGCACACTCTTGGCATTCTCTTGATGAGCTTCAAGAGGTAGTCACCTGAAATGGTCTTCCAACAGTCTTGAAGGAGTTCCCAGAGATGCTTAGCACTTGTTGGCCCTTTTGCCTTCACTCTGCGGTCCAGCTCACCCCAAACCATCTCCATTGGGTTCAGGTCCGGTGACTGTGGAGGCCAGGTCATCTGGCGCAGCACCCATCACTCTCCTTCATGGTCAAATAGCCCTTACACAGCCTGGAGGTGTGTTTGGGGTCATTGTCCTGTTGAAAAATAAATGATGGTCCAACTAAACGCAAACCGGATGGAATAGCATGCTGCTGCAAGATGCTGTGGTAGCCATGCTGGTTCAGTATGCCTTCAATTTTGAATAAATCCCGAACAGTGTCACCAGCAAAGCACCCCCACACCATCCCACCTCCTCCTCCATGCTTCACGGTGGGAACCAGGCATATAGAGTCCATCCGTTCACCTTTTCTGTGTGGAACCAAAGATCTCAAATTTGGACTCATCAGACCAAAGCACAGATTTCCACTGGTCTAATGTCCATTCCTTGTGTTCTTTAGCCCAAACAAGTCTCTTCTGCTTGTTGCCTGTCCTTAGCAGTGGTTTCCTAGCAGATATTCTACCATGAAGGCCTGATTCACACAGTCTCCTCTTAACAGTTGTTCTAGAGATGTGTCTGCTGCTAGAACTCTGTGTGGCATTGACATGGTCTCTAATCTGAGCTGCTGTTAACCTGCGATTTCTGAGGCTGGTGACTTGGATGAACTTATCCTCCGCAGCAGAGGTGACTCTTGGTCTTCCTTTCCTGGGGCGGTCCACATGTGAGCCAGTTTCTTTGTAGCGCTTGCTGGTTTTTGTGACTGCACTTGGGCACACTTTCAAAGTTTTCCCAATTTTTCGGACTAACTGACCTTCATTTCTTAAAGTAATGATGGCCACTCGTTTTTCTTTACTTAGCTGCTTTTTTCTTGCCATAATACAAATTCTAACAGTCTATTCAGTACGACTATCAGCTGTGTATCCACCTGACTTCTCCACAACGCAACTGATGGTCCCAACCCCATTTATAAGGCAAGAAATCCCACTTATTAAACCTGACAGGGCACACCTGTGAAGTGAAAACCATTTCAGGGGACTACCTCTTGAAGCTCATCAAGAGAATGCCAAGAGTGTGCAAAGCAGTAATCAAAGCAAAAGGTGGCTACTTTGAAGAACCTAGAATATGACATATTTTCAGTTGTTTCACACTTTTTTCTTATGTATATAATTCCACATGTGTTAATTCATAGTTTTGATGCCTTCAGTGTGAATCTACAATTTTCATAGTCATGAAAATAAAGAAAACTCTTTGAATGAGAAGGTGTGTCCAAACTTTTGGTCTGTACTGTATATATCTCAAGAAGGACTTATATATATGTATGTATGTTCTGCGATCACTCATAAAAGCAACCATCGATTTCAACAAAATTTGGTATACACATCCCTTGCTACCTGGAAAAAAATATTGTGAGGGTCTCAGCTCTCTAGGACATACCATTCCTGAGATATTCCTGAAAAATGACCTGCATTAACAAACTGAAGCCTGCAAGTCTTTCACTCATATCCCAACTGCAATACACACGGTCACATGTCCCTTATCAGCCAATAGAAGCTCCCAGGCTCTTAGTCTCCACACACAGTTTTACTCCAGGTTTCCATAACAACCCAGCCATTTTTTCTTCACTGCTGTAGGTCAGCTTTAGGCTAGGGCTACACGACGACAATAAGTCGCACGACACATAGGGCTCAACTACACTGCTACATGCATCCATCTTGGATGGATTTTTTGCAAAAGTAATGTCGGAGCCACAGCGCGACATCATAGCCTATCATTATAAAAATTGTTGTGCTACATTGGTAAGACAAAATCAAGTATCCCTAGCCTTAAAGGGACAGGGCACTGTGGATGTCACTGTTAAGGGGGCAGCTGCCGTGGAGGTCACTGTTAAAGGGACAGGGGCCTCTATTAAAGGGGAAGCTGCTGTGAAGTTCACTGTTAAAGGGGCAGGCTACTATGGAGGTCACTGCTAAGGGGGGCAGGGCTTACTATTAAAGGGGCAGCTGGTGTGGAGGTCACTGCTAAGTGAGCAGAATACTGTCAAATCACTGTTAAGGGAGTGGGGAAATTTTTCTCCTGTTTTTTCCCCCAATGCATTAGTATCGCCAGGCTATATTCACCATACACTTTCCGAAACCTGACACGGTTTCTTACTCAGTGGTAGATTTGTACCTTATCAGCCTTATGGCTGATCGCATATATGTGCCGCGGGTTTCTGCTATTTAATATAGCAGAGACCTCACGGCTAAGGCGCCTGCTGCACGCGCGAGCGAGCACCATAATTAGGGATCGGACCCATAACGTACAGCTACGTCATGGGTCCTTAAGGATCATTTTCAAAAACAGAAATGGGGTCATTTACTTACAGCATTATGCCAAATTTTGGAGTATGGAAAGTTGCAAGGCCCAAGCCTTTTTGACGATACTTTATCACTCAGACATTTTTTCACTCTTCTCGCCCCTAGGTAATGGAGGGGATGGAAAAATGTCCCTGGCACATTCACAAACATTTTAGCAATTTCAGGTGTAAAAGTTGTCTAAAATTTACTCCACTCAGGGAGTGGAGTAGAATTTAACTTCAGACACACACTGCCAGAATATACGCCTAAGTTATGATGTATTACATGTTTTGTGATAAATTAGGCACATCCTTCAGCAGTGTAGCGGCTATCAAAGCCTAGAGTAAAAAATCTCTTTGGTAAATGAGCCTCGAAGTGTCCTAAAAAATTCCACAAAGTCTGGGATCCACGATGGAAGTCTCCCCTCACCATCTGCACACATAGTGACCACCAACTCTTCCTTAACGCCGTAGGTTCTGGGGCCATATCTTATCATCTAAAGAATAAAGAGACATAGGCCAAAACGCTTATATTTATTAACAAATGGTAACAACATGTTTGACACAGTTATATAAACTCTAAAGGAATCATGTGGCGGATCCCTGATTACAGCGCAGGGTCATTTACTTTGTTTCATGCAGTACTTCACTTAAAATTACTCAGGACCCGAGAGTGCATGCATTACATTTAGTGGACTCTAAAGCTTAGGTCCTGATTTTAGGGCTCATTCACACAAACGCATAGTTAGGGTTTTGCGGACTGCAAGTAGCGGTCCGCAAAACATGGGTACCGGCTGTGTGAAGTCCGTATGGCGGTTCGGACCAATTGACTTGAATGGGTCCGAGATCCACAAAATACATCAAAAGATTGGATATGTCCTATCTTTTACAGTGTGGAGGCACAGACTCCAAGTCCTTGGACGAGCTTCTGAGTGTTTCCGTGGGCTTCCAATCTGTGACTCTGCACCGCAAAAAATAGGATATGTCCTAAATTTTGAAATATCTTACGAATTGCAGGCCCATTCAAGTCAATGTGTAACCCAAAAGGAAACCAATGAAAACTACAAGTCATCCCGCAAAAATCAAGCCTTCATACAGCTCCCTGGAAAGGAGAAAAAAAAGTTGTGTGTCTTGGGATTAGGCAATTCAAAGACATGTGAAAAAAAATAAGGTTTTTATTGTGCAACAGTAGTAAAATCTTTTTTTTTTAAATGTATTTGGTATCACTATAATCAAATAATGAATAAAGTTATTATGTCATTTGTGCCAAAAAATAAACACTACAAATTTTATAGCTTAAAAACAGTATTGATGTTTTTCCCCATCTTTCTCCCAGAAACAGTTAAAAAAAAAAAAAGGTAATTAGGAGGTCATGTGTACCCCAAAATAGCACCATAAAAACTACAACTTGTTACGCAAGTTGAGAAAATGTAAAAAAATCCCTTGGTAAAAATTTTTTTTCCTCTGTGATATCTCCTGAACATGACAGTAGCTTCGGCCCTGTGTGAAATCACTGATGTGTGATAAGACTTCACTGAATTCTATTTCATTTTCCACATTCAGAACATAAAAATAATTTCTCCCCGTGTGGATTCTCCGATGTCTAACAAGATCTGTGTAACGGATCTCCTCGCACCCCGACCGGGTACCTCCGTCGATGGATGCTCCTAGTGCTTACCGAGGACTCCAAGCACTCCACTTGACACCGTAAGCACTGCAGACCCCATGAACCGCCGAAGCTTGGTTGAGGTCTCACCGTCTCCTACCCACCCTGGACCAACGACAAGGCTCCAGTGGGTGAACCTCTCCTAAAACAAGAGAGCAGGAACAGCTCTTACAAGAGATAGGAGTTCTAGCCAGGGGAGTATACAGCGTATAGCAATCCCCATACACATGAGACGAGGTTCTATGTTGAATGTAAAACAGGAACTCTTTATTGAACACACAAGCATTGACTTATATACACATTTTCCAACAAGGGTACCACCTCCGTGGACCTGGTTAGGAACTAAGGACATGACATAGCAGCCAATCCTTTACAGTTTAAACACAAAAATTAACCCTATTCAACAAACACAATGGCATTGTCTGTGATGCAATTAACAAACACAACATGCAAACAGACATCTTCACCCCCTCCATAATGAATGAATAGGATGCTTTTTTAATGGGCAATAGGAAATATGTGGCATATAAATTACACACATAAATCAGGGTTCATAGCTCCTTGTAACCCTAAAAGGTCTTAGGGGGTCTCCATAGTTCTCGGTCCATAGTCTGTAGGAAATAGGCTGGCCCTCAGGCTTCTCCAGCAGCTCCAGTGAATGTTCAGTCCGTCACATTTCTCCCTAACAGTAGACTAACCAGGTACCTGACCTCCTGTTGGTCGGTACCTGAGTTAGTCGAGTAGCCCACCCATAAACAAACACTGGTCCTGTTGAACTCTGGGGCCTGGCTTTGTTCTGTATGTCCCCAGCTGTTGAGTGGGCATCTTCTACTCCTTGCTTCATTGTTGCTCTCTAGCTTGGAGCTGTAGGTACTTGGTGGGCAGAGGCCGACTGCGCTCTGCCCAGATGCCAGCTCTTCTGCTGGGGTAGCCTTTGGGGAGTCAGCCTCTGGAGAAGAGGATAGGGGAGGGCAGAGGCCAACTGCGCTTTGCCCAGATGCCAGCTCTTCCGCTGGGGTAGCCTGTGGGGAGTCAGGCTCTGGAGAAGAGGATAGGAGAGGGCAGAGGCCAACTGCGCTCTGCCCAGATGCCAGCTCTTCCGCTGGGATGGGGTCAGGGAATCCTGCCCCCAGGACCTTGTTGCGGATCAGCTGTGGAGAGGAGGGATCGTTTGGCATTCCTGCGGGGTTGGTGGGGGATCAGTACCGGCCATTCAGCATTCCTGTAGGCCTTGTGCAGAGACTCCGGTCCCCTCTGCACCATCAGAGTTAGGGGTGCTGTCCCCCTGTGGTTGGGGAGAGAGACCGATTGTCTCCTCTCCCTTCAAGGTACACTGCCGCTGGGGAATGAAGACGATGCTTTCTTCTCCCTGCAAAACATACTGCCGCTGGGGAGCAGCACCGACTGTCCCTACTCTCTGAAACTCCGGCTGCCATTGGGGATCTGGGCCGACTGCCCAGAATCCCTGCAGGGCCGGTGGAGAGATCTCGGTCCCATCTCCACCTGCCATATGGGGTTCCCCCCAGGACCAGTCTATGAGGTCCCCTACCTCTGTAGCTGGTACTAAAGCAGGGGATACTTCAGTCAGGTCTTCCCAGCTGTAGGTCTGGGACTGCCACCCAGCTCTCTTGCAGTGTATATTGGGGCCGAATTGAGCTTAAGAAGTATTGGTAGTCCTGCTCCAGCTCCCACTCCTTTGTCACTACAGATGCCAGGTCTTGTCTCACCTCTCTCGCTGTAGCCCAATCATGCATAGCCTCCCTGTAGTCATAGATATCCCAAAACCGGGACTCTCCAGCATCTCCAAACTCTGGTTCTGCGAAGGCCTCAAACAACAGGCCAGGGCCATCATAATTCTCACCCTTGGGTCTGTCGTGCTCAGCCATCCAGGGGGAGTGCCGAATCACATACCACCAGAGTGCCTGGTAGGAGTAGTCTAGCCAAAGCTCCTTCCATACTAGGCTCTTGAGTTCTGTCACCCACTCATCCAGGGGCTGCTCTACCAGAAGGGGCATTGGCAGGGCCACTCGCATCTGCAACCGCTGCTCCTCAAATGGGGAGACTCTCGCCCCCGCCGCCGCTGTACATCTTCCAGGGCCTCGTACCACACTGTAACGGAACGCCTAGCACCCCGACCGGGTACCTCCGTCGATAGATGCTCCTAGTGCTTCCAGAGGACTCCAAGCACTCCACTTGACACCGTCAGCACCGCAGACCCCACGAACCGCCGAAGCTTGGTGGAGGTCTCGCCGTCTCCTACCCACCCTGGACCAACGACAAGGCTCCAGTGGGTGAACCTCTCCTAAAACAAGAGAGCAGGAACAGCTCTTACAAGAGCTAGGAGTTATAGCCAGGGGAGTATACAGCGTATAGCAATCCCCTCACACATGAGACAAGGCTCTATGTTGAATGTAAAACAGGAACTCTTTATTGAACACACAAGCATTGACTTATATACACATTTTCAACAAGAGTACCGTCCCCCTGGACCTGGTTGGGAACTGAGGACATGACATAGCAGCCAATCCTTTACAGTTTAAACACAAAAATTAACCCTATTCAACAAACAGAATGGCATTGTCTGTGACGCAATTAACAAACACAACATGCAAACAGACATCTTTACCCCATCCATAATGAATGAATAGGGACAGTGGAGACACATGTGATGGAATTATCTCCTGAGTGTATCATATGGTGATCTACTCCTCTAGGAGTCGGCTGCTATTATAATCAACTATCTTAATCCCATCACTAACACAATCAGTGGGAGTCTCAGTGCAGAGTTAACCCTTATTGTGTTGCTGAATCCACACCATGCCTTTTTAATGGGCAATAGGAAATATGTGGTATATAAATTACACACATAAATCAGGGTTCATAGTTCCTTGTAACCCTAAAAGGTCTTAGGGGGTCTCCATAGTTCTCGGTCCATAGTCTGTAGGAATGAGGCCGGCCCTTAGCTTCTCCAGCAGCCCCAGTGACGGTTCAGTCTGTCACAATCTGCTTTATGGTTAATTACTAGGGATCGACTGATTTTTTAGAGCAGATACCGATAACCTGTGAACTTTCAGGCCGATAGCCGATAATTTATACCGATATTCAGTGCATTTATTGAAAAAAAAAATTAAAATTCTTACATAAATCTGCTGTTAAATGAACATGTTTGTGAACGTTTAGCTTTTTAAAACAAATCTTTATTTTTCATTTATCCTTAATATTTTGGTGTTTGTGTTTTATTTTTTACTTTTTTATTTTTACTAACTATTAGCCCCCTTAGGGGCTAGAACCCTTGTCCTATTCACCCTAATAGAGTCTGTCTGACTTCACACTCTCCCTGTTGCCCTGTGCACCCATCAGCAGGGAGATTACCATGGCAGCCAGGGCTTCAGTAGCATCCTGGCTGCCATGGTAACTGATCGGAGCCCCAGGTTACACTGCTGGGGCTCCGATCAGAAGCTGCCACAGCACCCCTAATGAGGAGGAGGGGACCCTGTGGCCACTGCCACCAATGACTAATACTGGGGGGATGGGGAGGCACCATGCGCCACCAATGTTTTTAATACTGGGGTTTGGGGGGTGCACTGCGCCACCAATGAAGATAACTCGCCCATTAATTCAAATACAGGAGGAGGGTGCTGGCTGCAGAATCATATAGCTGCACTCGACTTCTATGAGAGGTAGCTGCGATCCGTGGCAGTTAACCCCTCAGGTGTGGCAGGGGAACTGCCACGGATTGCAGCTACTTGCCATAGATGTCGGGTGCAGCTATATGATTCTGCAGCCAGCTCCCGCCTCCTGTTGAATTTGAATGAATGAGTGAGTTAACTTCATTGGTGGCGCAGTGGCCACAGCCACAGCACCTCCCCTCCTCTATCTCCTCTCATTGGTGGCGGCAGCAGCAGCACGGGGGAGGAAGAGACTGCTTCCTTCTCCCCTGTGCTGCTGAGCGAACATGCGCTCTGGTCGCTTTATCGGCGACGTTAGATGCCAATTCCGATAACTTTGAAAATCAGGAATATCAGCCGATAATATCGGTAAATCCGATAATCGGTCGATCCCTAGTTATCACTAGCGTCCAGCGAAGCGAACCATCCCAAAAGGCCATATTGCACTAGCATATTACCGTTTTTAATGGCTGGTAGATGGGTGCACTTCAGTCTAAGGGGCCATTAAAAATGGTCTTATTGATTGATAGGCTGAAAGGGGTTTTAACATAGTGATTCGTGACAAATTAATTCGAAACAAATGAAATTTCTTGTTGAACAATTGTTTATTTCTTGTTTAACAAAATCTAATTTCTGCTGAAAACATTTCCCACATTCTTAACAAGAAAATGGCTTCTCCCCTGTGTGAATTCTCTCATGTCTAACAAGATGCGATTTACAGTTAAATTTTTTTTCACATTCTGAACATGAAAATGGCTTTTCCCCTGTGTGAGTTCTATTATGTCTAAGAAGATGTGATTTACGGTTAAAATATTTTTCACATTGTAAACATGAAAATGGCTTCTCCCCTGTGTGAATTCTCTGATGGTTAAGAAGACATGATTTCCGCTGAAACCATTTCCCACATTCTGAACATAAAAATCGCTTCTCCCCTGTGTGAGTTCTCTTATGTATAACAAGACTTGATTTTTGGTTAAAATGTTTTTCACATTCTGAACATGAAAATGGCTTCTCCCCTGTGTGTCTTCTCTGATGTTTAACAAGATTTGATTTATCAGTAAAACATTTCCCACATTCTAAACAAGAAAATGGCTTCTCCCCTGTGTGAATTCTCTGATGTCTGATAAGTTCTGATTTAGAGTTAAAATGTTTTTCACATTCTGAACATGAAAATGGCTTCTCCGCTGTGTGGATTCTCTGATGGTTAAGAAGAATTGATTTCTGCTGAAAACATTTCCCACATTCTGAACATAAAAATGGCTTCTCCCCTGTGTGAATTCTCTTATGTCTAACAAGATGTGATTTAGAGTTAAAATGTTTTTCGCATTCTAAACATGAAAATGGCTTCTCCCCTGTGTGAATTCTCTTATGTCTAACAAGATGTGATTTACGGTTAAAATATTTTTCACATTCTAAACATGAAAATGGCTTCTCCCCTGTGTGAATTCTCTGATGGTTAAGAAGACATGATTTCCGCTGAAACCATTTCCCACATTCTGAACATAAAAATCGCTTCTCCCCTGTGTGAGTTCTCTCATGTATAACAAGACTTGATTTTTGGTTAAAATGTTTTTCACATTCTGAACATGAAAATGGCTTCTCCCCTGTGTGTGTTCTCTGATGTTTAACAAGATTTGATTTATCAGTAAAACATTTCCCACATTCTAAACAAGAAAATGGCTTCTCCCCTGTGTGGATTCTCTGATGGTTAAGAAGAATTGATTTCTGCTGAAAACATTTCCCACATTCTGAACATGAAAATGGCTTCTCCCCTGTGTGAATTCTCTTATGTCTAACAAGATGTGATTTAGAGTTAAAATGTTTTTCGCATACTAAACATGAAAATGGTTTCTCCCCTGTGTGAATTCTCTTATGTCTAACAAGATGTGATTTAGAGTTAAAATGTTTCCCACATTCTGAGCATGAAAGAGCCTTCTCCCCTGAGTGACTTCTTTGATGTTGAACACTTCTTCTGTGTCTTTTATCTTGCTTAACAGTCTGTGATGAATTAAAAGATTGAAATCCATCCAAAGGATTAGATAATAGATTTTTGCTGTGAAAGGCTGAGGATACATCCGAGATAATGGCATGCTCTTCATGTGTATCTTCTGTGACACCACACTCATCTGTTCTAAAATCCGATATCAAATGTTTGTCTGAGCTCCTGGTACAGTCATCTGCCAAGAATTAATCTAAGTTTTATCATTTTAAAATAAGAGAACCTTAAAATTATATATATTTTATAACATTTCTACATAAAGAAAATCCATACAAATTACAAGTCATGGAGCAAATATCAACTGACTATGAGAAAACCGATCACAATTTGACAGTAGACCAGTAGCTTGGACCAGTAGATGATGATGTTAGGTCACCAAGCTGGTCACTTGTATTCTCTTGTGCTGAAGCCAGCATCTTCATTGGTTCACAAGGGATCTGTGAGTCAGTGCTATAAGCTGGTGTCCGTCTCACACACTGATCGCTAACTGCTAACAAAACACGCCAGAAATTGAAGCTGAAAGCCCAACTTATATCTATCTCACAGATGTATGAAATAAATATATTATTGCTCATATACCACATACATATAAATGTCAGCATGTACTGTACATATAATGCTCTGTTCAGATCACATTTATGGGCTCTAACATATTCACCCAGGATGTATACATTGAATTGCTGTGTCTGGGTACTTTCACACTTGTGTTGTTGGATTCCGGCAGGCAGTTCCGTTGCCTGAACTGCCTGCCTAATCTGGAAAACTGTATGCAAACACATGTCATTTGCAGACTGATCAGGATCCTGATCAGTCTGAAAAATGCATTGAAATACCCGATCCGTTTTTCAGGTGTCATCAGGAAAAAACGGATCAGGTACTTATTTTTTTTCACATCTTTAAAGGTCTGCGCATGCCGTAAAAACTCACTGTAAAAGTGACTAAACGTAAGACATCCTGATGCATACTGAACGGATTGCTTTCCATTTAGAATGCATTGGGACAAAACAAATCATTTTTTTTTCTGGTATTGAGCCCCTAGGACGGAACTCAATACAGGAAAACTTTAACGCTAGTGTGAAAGTACACTATGACAGATACCATACAGTGACATTTAATTTTTTTTAATTAGATATAGTTCCATGGAATACTGATATATCGAAGCCAGATGGAGACCAAAAGCCTGTGGACACATTTACCTTTTAAGCTACTTTCACACTGGCGTTTTGGATTTCTGTTTGTGAGATCCGTTCAGGGATCTCACAAGCGGTCCAAAACGGATCAGTTTTGCTCTAATGCATTCTGAATGGAAAAGAATCCGCTCAGAATTTATCAGTTTGCCTCCGTTCTGTCTCCATTCCGCTTTGGAGGCGGACACCAAAACGCTGCTTGCAGCATTGTGCCCGTCTGATGAAACTGAGCCAAACGGATCCGTTCTGACACACAATGTAAGTCAATGGGGACGGATCCATTTTCTAAGACACAATCTGGCACAATAGAAAACAGATCCGTCTTGGCTATGTTAAAGATAATACTAACGGATCCGTTCTGAACGGATGCAGACAGTTGTATTATCTGAACGGATCCGTCTGTGCAGATGCACGACGGATCCGCACCAAACGCAAGTGTGAAAGTAGCCTTATGTTGGCAGTTTTCCCAAAGAACAAACTAAACATATATCGCAATCATGATATGAACCCAGCCTATATAACAAGATAGATTTACTCACATATAACAGTCGTGGCCAAAAGTTTTGAGAATGACACAAATATTAGTTTTCCCAAAGTTTGCTGCTAAACTGCTTTTAGATCTTTGTTTCAGTTGCTTCTGTGATGTAGTGAAATATAATTACACGCACTTCATACGTTTCAAAGGCTTTTATCGACAATTACATGACATTTATGCAAAGAGTCCGTATTTGCAGTGTTGGCCCTTCTTTTTCAGGACCTCTGCAATTCGACTGGGCATGCTCTCAATCAACTTCTGGGCCAATTCCTGACTGATAGCAACCCATTCTTTCATAATCACCTCTTGGAGTTTGTCAGAATTAGTGGGTTTTTGTTTGTCCATACGCCTCTTGAGGATTGACCACAAGTTCTCAATGGGATTAAGATCTGGGGAGTTTCCAGGCCATGGACCCAAAATGTCAACGTTTTGGTCCCCGAGCCACTTAGTTTTCACTTTTGCCTTATGGCACGGTGCTCCATCGTGCTGGAAATGCATTGTTCTTCACCAAACTGTTGTTGGATTGTTGAAAGAAGCTGCTGTTGGAGGGTGTTTTGGTACCATTCTTTAATCATGGCTGTGTTTTGGGGCAAAATTGTGAGTGAGCCCACTCCCTTGGATGAGAAGCAACCCCACACATGAATGGTCTCAGGATGCTTTACTGTTGGCATGACACAGGACTGATGGTAGCGCCCACCTTTTCTTCTCCGGACAAGCCTTTTTCCTGATGCCCCAAACAATCGGAAAGAGGCTTCATCAGAGAATATGACTTTGCGCCAGTTTTCAGCAGTCCATTCACCATATTTTCTGCAGAAGATCAATCTGTCCCTGATGTTTTTTTTGGAGAGAAGTGGCTTCTTTGCTGCCCTTCTTGACACCAGGCCATCTTCCAAAAGTCTTCGCCTCACTGTGCGTGCAGATGCACTCACACCTGCCTGCAGCCATTCCTGAGCAAGCTCTGCACTGGTGGAACTTCTATCCCGCAGCTGAATCCTCTTTAGGAGACGATCCTGGCGCTTGCTGGACTTTCTTGGACGCCCTGAAGTCTTCTTAACAAGAATTGATCCTCTTTCCTTGAAGTTCTTGATGATCCTATAAATTGTTGATTGAGGTGCAATCTTAGTAGCCACAATATCCTTGCCTGTGAAGCCATTTTTATGCAACGCAATGATGGCTGCACGCGTTTCTTTGCAGGTCACCATGGTTAACAATGGAAGAACAATGATTTCAAGCATCACCCTCCTTTTAACAGGTCAAGTCTGCCATTTTAACCCAATCAGCCTGACATAATGATCTCCAGCCTTGTGCTCGTCAACATTCTCACCTGAGTTAACAAGACGATTACTGAAATGATCTCAGCAGGTCCTTTAATGACAGCAATGAAATGCAGTGGAAAGTTTTTTTGGGGATTAAGTTAATTTTCATGGCAAAGAAGGACTATGCAATTCATCTGATCACTCTTCATAACATTCTGGAGTATATGCAAATTGCTATTATAAAAACTTAAGCAGCAACTTTTCCAATTTCCAATATTTATGTAATTCTCAAAACTTTTGGCCACGACTGTACATAGACACAAATTACATGAATTTACTGTACACATGTTGAGCATTACTCATACACATTACATGCTTATACAGTGTATATATACACACACCAGGGGCGGATTAAGCGCATGATAGGCCCGGGGTTTTCTACCCAACTCGGCCCCCGCCCCCTCCATTTTAGTTTTAGTATTTTTTTCTGTATGAAGAGGCTGCAATGCTTCGCCAAAGTCTCTTCTCAGGCCATATGACATTTTTCACATGGTCTAGGTGCAGCTCTTTTCCATCTGAGTGATGGGGGCTGAGCTGCAGTACCAAGCGCAGTGCGATCAAATGGACAGCGCTGTGCTTGGTAAGGAGCAAAGAGGCTGCGGCACTCACTGGAACATCGCGGTCTCCTTAAACAGCTGATTGGTGGGGGTGCCAGGCGTCGGACCCCCACCATCTCATAACTCTCTGAGTACAGATTTGATAGATGTTACCTGCAGTCCTATGTAACACCCCACATAACACAGTGACCTATTGTGTTATGTGGGGTGTTACATAGGACTGCATGGAATATCTACTACATTATCTGTACACAGAAAGTTATCACTGTTATCTGGGCCGCTACATAGGACTGCAGGTGACAAATAAAAAAAATTGTTGCCAAATTTAAAATACATACGATTATGATTAAAAAAAAAGACTTGGAGGAGAAGATGAGACGCAGGTCACAATAGTGAGCCAGCTCTACATATAGGGGAATACAGCACCACATAACTGTTACATCCAGTGACTTCTCCTGTCATGTAGATCTTCTCTTTCCTCTTCTCCTCCGTTTGACCCAGAACGCCATGACAAATTCTTTCAGCCGCATCTCGTCCATACAAAGTTTGTTACAGACACGTTAGATTTCTCATAATTGGGGTCATTTATCAAACTGGTGTAAAGTACAACTGGCTTAGTTGCCCATAGCAATCAGATTCCGCCTTTCATTTTCCAAAGGAGCTGTCAAAAATGAAAGGTGAAATCTGTTGCAATGGTATCTAACACATTTCTACTTTACTCCAGTTTGATAAATTACCCCAAAGGTCCCTATAGTGTCTACAGCAATTATAATGTCCCCTAGAGTGCCCCCAGTAATAATAACACCCTATATTGGCTCCAGTTAATAATGCCTGTATAGTGTCCACAAAAATAATGTTCCCTAATAGAAACGCCCCCACATAGTAATTCCCCCTACACTGCCCCATATAGTCATTTCCCCTACACTGCCCCCATATAGTAATTTCCCCCACACTGCCCCATATAGTAATTTCCACCACACTGTCTCTATATAGCAATTTCCCCCGCACTGCCCCCATATAGTAATTTCCCCCGCACTGCCCCCATATAGTAATTTCCCCCGCACTGCCCCCATATAGTAATTTCCCCCGCACTGCCCCCTATAGTAATTTCCCCCGCACTGCCCCATATAGTAATTTCCCCCGCACTGCCCCCATATAGTAATTTCCCCCGCACTGCCTCCCATGTAGTAATTCCCCCCACAAAGTAATTTGCCACTCACACTGCCCCCATCAAGTAATAACCCCACACACTGCCCCCATTAGATAATTTGCCCCGACACTGCCATCCATTAAGTAATTTGCCTCGACACTGCCATCCATATAGTAATTTGCCCCGACTGCCATCCATTAAATAATTTGCCCTGACACTGCCATCCATTAAGTAATTTGCCCCAACACTGCCATCCATAGAGTAATTTGCCCCCATACTGCCATCCATTAAGTAATTTGCCCCCATACTGCCATCCATTAAGTAATTTGCCCCCATACTGCCATCCATTAAGTAATTTGCCCCCATACTGCCATCCATTAAGTAATTTGCCCCTACACTGCCCTTCATTAAGTAATTTGCCCCCCACACTGTCCCCATCAAGTAATAACCCCCCACACTGCCCCATTAGATAATTTGCCCCAACACTGCCATCCATTAAGTAATTTCCCCCACATTATTAATTTCTTTACACTGCCCCCACAGTATTAATTCCCCCCATGGTAGTATTTTCCCCCACAGTATTAATTGTCCCCCACAGTGCCCCAGAGTACTAATCTCCCACACACTAGTAATTTTCCCCCACGTAGTAGTTTGTCCCCACTGTCCCTTCAGTGATATTCTCATGTGCCCCCCAGTAATGTCCCCCAAAATTGGCACACAAAAAAAAAATAATAATAAAAGCTAATACTTACCTGTGTCCCAGTTGACGCTCACTCGTCGATGGTGCAGGCACACGTCAGTGTGCTGCGTCCGGGAACAGGCGCGATGACATCATCACGCCCGCCTGTGTCGGGATTTTACTAATGCATAGGCTTCAGGCCTACTAGTCCTGAAGCCTATGGCGGTGATCGGCGGATGGCGGCGGGGCAGGGAACTATGCGCTCCCGTGCCCCGCTGTTGTTTGTAGGCGTTTGGGTCGGCGTTGGGCCCCCCAGCCATGCCGGGCCCGGAGCAACCGACGCAGACGCCCAAACTATAATCCGCCACTGACACACACATATATAGTGTAAAGAAAAGAAGGAAAGCAGTACAAATCAAAAGTGGAAGGCTCAATACCTCTCAGGATCATTGACCAGAATCCAAAGTTTGAGAAAAATAGAAAAAGATGCAGCACTCGAAAATAGTGAAAAATTAGGAGTTTTTATTCGCCCATGCTATTGCAACATTTCAGCTCAACTCAGTGGGGCCTTTGTCAAGCAAAGTGTCATGTGCCAAACAGTGTATATATGTATGTATATATATATATATATATATATATATATACATATATACACACACACATACATACAGTACAGACCAAAAGTTTGGACACACCTTCTCATTCAAAAAGTTTTCTTTATTTTCATGACTATGAAAATTGTAGATTTACACTGAAGGCATCAAAACTATGAATTAACACATGTGGAATTATATACATAACAAAAAAGTGTGAAACAACTGACAATATGTCATATTCTAGGTTCTTCAAAGTAGCCACCTTTTGCTTTGATTACAGCTTTGCACACTCTTGGCATTCTCTTGATGAGCTTCAAGAGGTAGTCACCTGAAATGGTCTTCCAACAGTCTTGAAGGAGTTCCCAGAGATGCTTAGCACTTGTTGGCCCTTTTGCCTTCACTCTGCGGTCCAGCTCACCCCAAACCATCTCGATTGGGTTCAGGTCCGGTGACTGTGGAGGCCAGGTCATCTGGCGCAGCACCCCATCACTCTCCTTCATGGTCGAATAGCCCTTACACAGCCTGGAGGTGTGTTTGGGGTCATTGTCCTGTTGAAAAATAAATGATGGTCCAACCGGATGGAATAGCATGCTGCTGCAAGATGCTGTGGTAGCCATGCTGGTTCAGTATGCCTTCAATTTTGAATAAATCCCCAACAGTGTCACCAGCAAAGCACCCCACACCATCACACCTCCTCCTCCATGCTTCACGGTGGGAACCAGGCATGTAGAGTCCATCCGTTCACCTTTTCTGCGTCGCACAAAGACACGGTGGTTGGAACCAAAGATCTCAAATTTGGACTCATCAGACCAAAGCACAGATTTCCACTGGTCTAATGTCCATTCCTGGTGTTCTTTAGCCCAAACTAGTCTCTTCTGCTTGTTGCCTGTCCTGAGCAGTGGTTTCCTAGCAGATATTCTACCATGAAGGCCTGATTCACACAGTCTCCTCTTAACAGTTGTTCTAGAAATGTGTCTGCTGTTAGAACTCTATGGCATTGACCTGGTCTCTAATCTGAGCTGCAATTAACCTGCGATTTCTGAGGCTGGTGACTTGGATGAACTTATCCTCCGCAGCAGAGGTGACTCTTTGTCTTTCTTTCCTGGGGCGGTCCGCATGTGAGCCAGTTTCTTTGTAGCGCTTGATGGTTTTTGTGACTGCACTTGGGGACACTTTCAAAGTTTTCCCAATTCTTCGGACTGACTGACCTTCATTTCTTAAAGTAATGATGGCCACTCGTTTTTCTTTACTTAGCTGCTTTTTTCTTACCATAATACAAATTCTAACAGTCTATTCAGTAGGACTATCAGCTGTGTATCCACCTGACTTCTCCACAACGCAACTGATGGTCCCAACCCCATTTATAAGGTAAGAAATCCCACTTATTAAACCTGACAGGGCACACCTGTGAAGTGAAAACCATTTCAGGTGACTACCTCTTGAAGCTCATCAAAAGAATGCCAAGAGTGTGCAAAGCAGTAATCAAAGCAAAAGGTGGCTACTTTGAAGAACCTAGAATATGACATATTTTCAGTTGTTTCACACTTTTTTGTTATGTATATAATTTCACATAGTTTTGATGCCTTCAGTGTGAATCTATAATTTTCATAATCATGAAAATAAAGAAAACTCTTTGAATTAGGTGTGTCCAAACTTTTGGTCTGTACTGTATATATATATATATATATATATACACATATATATATATATATATATACACACATATATATATATATATATACACACACACACACATACACACTCACCTAAAGAATTATTAGGAACACCTGTTCTATTTCTCATTTATGCGATAATCTAGTCAACCAATCACATGGCAGTTGCTTCAATGCATGTAGGGCTGTGGTCCTGGTCAAGACAATCTCCTGAACTCCAAACTGAATGTCAGAATGGGAAAGAAAGGTGGGCTACAACAGCAGAAGACCCCACCGGGTACCACTCATCTCCACTACAAATAGGAAAAAGAGGCTAGAATTTGCACGAGATCACCAAAATTAGACTGTTGAAGACTGGAAAAATGTTGCCTGGTCTGATGAGTCTCGATTTCTGTTGAGACATTCAAATGGTAGAGTCCGAATTTGGCGTAAACAGAATGAGAACATGTATCCATCATGCCTTGTTACCACTGTGCAGGCTGGTGGTGGTGGTGTAATGGTGTGGGGGATGTTTTCTGGGCACACTTTAGGCCCATTAGTGCCAATTGGCCATCGTTTAAATGCCACGGGCTACCTGAGCATTGTTTCTGACCATGTCCATCCCTTCATGACCACCATGTACCCATCCTCTGATGGCTACTTCCAGCAGGATAATGCACTATGTCACAAAGCTCGAATCATTTAAAATTGGTTTATTGAACATGACAATGAGTTCACTGTACTAAAATGGCCCCACAGTCACCAGATCTCAATAGAGCATCTTTGGGATGTGGTGGAACGGGAGCTTCGTGCCCTGGATGTGCATCCCTCAAATCTCCATCAACTGCAAGATGCTATCCTATCAATATGGGCCAACATTTCTAAAGAATGCTATCAGCACCTTGTTGAATCAATGCCACGTAGAATTAAGGCAGTTCTGAAGGCAAAAGGGGGTCCAACACCGTATTAGTATGGTGTTCCTAATAATTCTTTAGGTGAGTGTATATATACACATACACACCCACACACGTGGTAATTATCCCATAAAGTGCATAATCAATTAACCCCTTAACGCTCTGCAGTGACTCCACTCCATACCCGGTTGCAATGACAAGGGAGCAGCTGTCGCGTCCGTCATTAAACCCTTCAGGTTCTGCGATCAACGCTGATTGCGCCACCTGTGAGTTAAGGCAGACAAATGCATTTCCCTCTGCCTTCAAATCGGAGCCCACGCATGTGGTTTCGATCGGTTGCCATGGCAGCCTGGAGGCTGCTGAAGTGTTCCAGGCCTGCAATGGCAATCTCCGTGCTGAGCTATGCACGAGGCATAGCTCAGAATAGACAGTGTAAAAATCCTATTAGGGTGAATGGGAGAAGAGATCAAATGATACCACGTTTTAGCCCCCTAAGGCGGGGGTAATTTTTTTTTTTGTTTTAAGTTAAAATAGTTAACCCCCCCAAAAAAAAAAAAAAATCACACGATTTACCATTTTATAGTCATCTTGTTCCCCCTCACAGAAACAAATTGAACAACAGTGATCAAAAAGTCGTACCAATAAAAACTACAAGCCCTCATACAGCTCTGTAGACCGAAATATAAAAAAAGTTATAGCTGGCAGAATATGGCAATGCAAAGAAAATGTTAATTTTTTTTCAAAGGTTTTTATTCTACACAGGGAACGCCATGATTTCAAAATCCCCAAAACCTTGGTGGAATTCTGATTTTTTTCTTTTCAATTTCACCCCACAAATAATTTTTTTCCCCGTTGGCCAATACAACACATAGGTGGCATTAAAAAAATGTATCTTGTCCTGCAAAAAATAGGCTATGTGAATGGAAAAATAAAAAAGTTATGGCTATTGGAATGTGGGGAGGAAAAATTCAAAATGCAAAAACAAAAATAGGACCGGTCTTTAAGGGGTTAATAAAGTGTGGTGAGAATAGTACAGTAACAAATATCATTATGATTCAATCAGTGTACAAACTTTACAGACATATATCATTGTCCATAATTCTGTGAAATTCATATCTTGATCTTGTCGTCTCAATATATGGGTAAATTGTATGATTAGTGGTAATACATAAAGTGCATCTGTGCTGATTCATAAACACAATCATGTACATGGCTCCCCCTGCCCCAGACTCTATATGCATCTATCACGCTGCTGCCGTCCCTGTATTTTCACTGCGCATGCGCCGCCACAATGTATACACATCACAGCGTGAGCTGCATATACAGATAGACAACAACATGAAAGATGGCCGCCTGCATTCTAATAGTTACTGCGCATGTGAATTGCCATTACAGTTTGCGCCTGCTCTTCTTTCATAAGAAACATGGAGCTGAAGCTCTTAGGCAACCAAGTAAACTACATCAGCGAGCCTGCGCATAGCTTCAGTAAGCGCTGAAACATATAAAGAAGGGACATAATGTTACTTAATGGTGACCATGATAATCGACAAATTATTGAATACTCCACCAAAGGGGAGGAACCCAGGGTTCCCAGCCATTTCCACCTTGTGTAGGTGGAAAACAAAAATGACTCCTACCGGTAATTGTTTTTCTTCAAAACCATGAGAGCACCCATGCGACTATGTCCTCCAGGACAGAAAACCTGAAGAGATAAAATGGTTCACACTCCCACCACACCTCAGTGATTATAATAACCAAACCTTCAGAGGCGTGCCAACTACCAAAGAATAGGCTTGAAATAAGAGAAGAGTCAATACAAAAAAAGGGAACCAGTTCGGAACATTATATCCCCATTCAATATCATGCATCTATCTGCCCAATTGGCAAATTTTCACTTTTTTTTTTTTTTTTAAAGATTAAATTAAGGGTGGGAAATTTTAGGGTGGTGTCAAGGGCTTCGAGAAAAACAATTAACAAGTAATTTTTGTTTTCCCCCTCACCCATGACAGCACCCATGCGAGAATGAACTATAAGTTAAACTTTTAGGGAGGGGAGGGCCGGTAGTTCTTTCCTCCCGAAGGCTGAATCTGAATTTAGACGCATCTTATGGTGTCTAAAAAAGGTATGAGGAGAACTCCAAGTGGCTGCTCTGCAGATTTGGGCCAGTGAAGCATCCGCCTTTTCTGCCAAAGAGGCAGCAACTGCTCTTATTGAATATAGCCCAAACCCAGTTGGGGGAGACATGTTCAAAGAAGAATAGGCAAGGGAAATGGCATTTTTAACCCATTTAGCAATGGCACTAGTAGAAGCCTTGTGACCCTTAAATCTAACATGGAATTGTCCACCATAACAGGGAACACCTGGTCTTTGATGAAAGGTGGAATTTTCGGTCCAAAGAGTAAAGGGAGCGTCCCAGGATCTCAGAATATCCGTCTGCAGCTCTCTGGAGTGAATCTGTGCATATGTTACTGCTGGAATAGTGGACGTCATATGACCCAACACAGCCATTGCTTCTCTGAAAGTACACAGGTACAAAATCTGCTCAATGATTGATTCCCTCTTTATGAGGGGAAACAAATTCTTTTGTTGGCAGGAGTCCAACTGGATTCCTAAAAACACACAAATCTGAGAGGGAACAAGGTTTGATTTTTCCCAATATATTTTCCAAGCCAAATCTTCTAAGGTGGAACATAAAAGCTCTATATCTGGGGGGCGGAGCTAGCCGTTGATGGAGAAGGACGTGCAGTCAAGGAGCTCTGGCTACTACTACAAGAATCCCCTGCCACCCGTGACTATTTGGTACCTTAGAGCAGTGTTTCCCAACCAGTGTGCCTCTAGCTGTTGCAAAACTACAACTCCCAGCATGCCCGCACAACCAAAGGCTGTCCGGACATGCTGGGAGTTATAGTTTTGCAACAGCTGGAGGCACACTGATTGGGAAACACTGCCTTACAGGGTACATCATCTCACCCTGACCTTCTCCAACCCATGCTGGAGCTGATAGGCCCCATTATTGGACCTTGGGCATCCTTCAAGAGAGTGCGGCGTGCAGTGCGTGTGAAGCCGCGGATTAGAGGTCCGGATATCGCGCAAACCGAAGCGTTACCTGAATTCCCCGGTTTCCATCTGAGACGCGACCGGAACCCTGAGAACCGGCTGCTGGATACTCCCCCGAGGCCGGGTACAGAAAAATAAATAGAGGTATGCTGCTGATCGGAGTCGCTCAATGGATCACATCTCCCCATTGCCTACCTGCAAGTGATTCGCAGCTTATCCTCTATTACTGACTTGTTGCTAGGCGCCTTCACATCACTGGCCTCAGACCCGCCAGCGGAGTTCTTCACCCGCCCTTACTACAATCCAGGGGAAGCTGCAAGGTGAGAGGAGTTTTTTCCTTTAACCCCAGAGTCTCCTACAGCACTATTAGCCCACTGTGTCTGCACCTAAGAAGGGGTAAGCTATATCCCTCTTCATTCCTCTGCAACACTACTGGCCAGAGACTTAACTATTCACTATATCACTATTGTGGGCTCCAGTGTAGTGACTAGAAACAGTATTCTCTTTTTGAGGACCTATTAACCTCACTTCCTCACCTTATAGGCCAAACCTACATTTTTATAGCCGAGAGCTTCCCCCCCCCCCTTCTATTGGCAGCATCCATAACCACTAAGGCCCTCGGTGGCAGCCATCCATATTAGCAAACACAGGGGGTCCCTCCATATCAGGCAGCTGTAGGTGTTGAATCAGCCTGACTGCACAGCTACACCCTCTGAAGCAAACAGGCTCCATACAAGCAGTCAAATAGCCTCTTCTACCACCCCCTACTCCACTCGCCACATCTGACCCCTGAAAAGTTATTTCTTTTTGAAGCCTAAGGACTAAATATAATGTAATCCTCGTTAGTCCAACAGGGGACCTCAGGCACTTATTTCACCTACAGGAGATCATTATGGTGAAAATTAGCTGCAAAACACACAGCATCAAACAAGAGACAACTAAAGAATCTGCCAACTCTGAAATGGATATATTCCTGACTAAACAAAACACTATGGCGTCATCCAGAACGCTGTCACCTAAAGACATCCCTGCATTAGACTCTGATCCAGAAAGTGATAATGGAGGCGAACATTCTTAAAATGACAAACCAATCTCCAGAGCATTTCTAACCCGCCATCTAACCTCCTCTCTTGCCCCATTGCTAAAGACATCTCTAAAAATGAAGCAAGACCTCCAACATCTGGGCCACAGGATTGATACGCTTGAACAAACACAGATGTCTGTCATAAACCACTCGGCAGCAGTAGCTACAAACCTCCAAATACAATAAGCACACATCAACAAGTTATATGCCGCTATGTAAGATCTCGAAAACCACAACAGATGCAACAATCTAAGGGTCAGAGGGGTCCCAGAATCCATGGAAGAAACAGACATTGCGACTACCTTAACAGATATTTTTTCAGGTCTACTAGACGACTCTGAAATACAGTCGCTAGTCATTGAAAGAGCACACGGAGCTCTAAGACCAAAACCCAACCCTAACCCACTGAACCACCCAGGGATATCATCTGCAAATTCTTAGACTTTCGCATCAAAGAAAAAATCTTTCAGAAAGCTAGATCCTCGGACTCTCTTATCTATAATAACAGCCAAATAGCCATAGTTCAAGATCTGGTGCCATCTACGCTAGCAAAGCAATGTTCACTTAAGCCACTTACAGATGTTCTATGCCAGAGGCACTTCATATTTCGCTGGCTATTCCCGTTTGACATCTCCATCTTGGCCAATGGAAAACGCTACACAGCCCGCACGTCAGAAGAAGTGATTTAAGTAGAAGCGGAACAAGACATCCCATTGGACCAGCCACCAGTACTAGAAACAGCACATTCAAACATCAACATACCAACTCTACCGGTGCTGCTGCCATGGGAAACAGTCGAAAAGCCCAAGAACCAAGAAGAAGCCACAAAGAACCTTAACTTTATCAAGACGCCGAGAACCAGCATGAGCAGTGGAAATGCACCTCCTGAGAGACTGCTACTAATATGCTGAGTATTATATTCAACCTTCTCTTAAAAGGTTTTTTTTGTTGATGTTACTCCGTTTGAGGAGTATGCCTGATAGTAACCCACCTATGTTACAAACAGTACAAAATGTTTAATTCTATGTTAGTAGACACCATACACATAATACCACTACCAATCACTTCAATGGTAGTACACACCTCACCTCTACATTTGCCTTCTCAACTTTTGCCTCCCATAATCACAAAAATCCTGTCTCATGCTCAGGTTATTGATTACCACACTCCCAGATGGCTACTGACATACAAACAACGACTTTCATCTCATATAACGCAAGAGGCCTTAACTCACCCGTCAAAAGATCTCAGATCTTAGCACACCTTACAAAAAACTAAAAGCAGACATCTTACTATTACAAAATGCACCTCATTCAATCCAAATCCCCGACAAATGTCTTGCACGTTAAGAAGGTGAAAGCGTTGGTGGTTGCTGTGACAACCATGCGGGATGATGCCTTTAAGTAGGTGTGTACCGACGCTATGACCTCAGTAGCCGGAAGAAGCGCGGTTTCGCGAAACGGCCGTCGCTACAGTTTAGCGTTTCGAGACATGTGTGTCCGCCCCAGCCCTATGTATGTTTGTACCTCTATGGAGGAATAAAGAAGAATCTTCTGAAAGTGGTGAGTGCAGTCTACTTTTATTTTCTACAATCAAGAGTCACTACCTTGTACAACGATCTGGGAGGCCCACAAAGCAGTCATTAGAGGAGAATTTATTTCAATAGCCTAACAAATCTAGACAAGAAACGGTAAAGAAATTATACAGTGAGATTAAGCAACTAGAACTCACACACAAATCATCTAACTCTAGAGACACCCTTCGAACACTAATTAAGAGACATACAATTAAGAACACAATTAAGAGACATACAAAATGTCCAATCAGCTAAATATAAAATGTCATGGAAAAACTAAATTTTCATACATGGCGACAATGTATCCAAACTAATGATGTCTCTCAGTAAGAAACGTAAAGCACGCACGTATATACTTTCAGTAAAACACCACACAGGCCCATGTGTCACAGACGCTAAAGGCATATCAAACGCATTTTGTCACTACTAGAAAACCTTATACCAACTAAGGGCACAAGACACAAAAGATCAAACAACCAAGAGAAGGGAAGATCTCAAAGCCTCTCTCTGTTCTTTGCGCCTCCCAACATTATCGGAGGATCAACAGAGAGAGATCACTAAGCCATTTACACTACTCGAGGTCCAGTCCATCCTGTCGAAGAGCCCTACAGGCAAAAGCGTGGGCACTGATGGTCTTCCTGCCTCATACTACAAATCTCTACGAGAAATCCTCTTGCCTCTCCTTCTGCGCTTTTGCAACGCTGCGCAGGAAGGCTTGCAATGGGAGTTTCCTTCTCCCGGCTGTAGCGCTGTCCAATCGCAGCACAGGGCTAACCTCCCTGACTGTGAGCTCGTTTACAAAAAGGGGGAGGGGAACTAACCTGGGTAAAAGTATTTGTATACACACATATATATATATATATATATATTAATGCCAAGAATGGCCTAGATCTATCTTGACCCAGGTATAAAGTGTGTGTTAAAACTTTTAATTCGACATAGTGATAAAACTGCTGTGAGCCATAACAAACAATTAAAACACTTTGTTTCCACCCCAAAGTGTTGACGACTTAGTTGCTGCCAGGGTGAGGGAGATGTGCACCATCTCCTATTCACCACAACTATGTCTGCAGAGGGGGGCAATGTTCAGAGAAGTGTGCTGTGCTGTGCACGTTTGTGTGTAGGAGCACAGTCATCTATTCCATTTAATCAGTTTTTGCAGGCAACTACAGGTAGTTTGCTTACCTTAGTCTATTCACACATTGCCCCCCCTATGTTCAAACTCTGCAGACATCGTTGTGGTGAATAGGAGATGGTGCACATCTCCCTCACCCTGGCAGCAACTAGGTCGTCAAATCTTTGGGGTGGAAACAAAGTGTTTTAATTGTTTGTTATGGCTCAAAGTCGTTTTATCATTATGTCGAATTAAAAGTTTTAATATACACTTTATACCTGGGTCAAGATAGGTCTAGGCCATTTTTGGCATTAATATATATGGCTGTGAGCTATGCGCTGCGACTGGACAGCGCTACAGCCAGGGAGAAGAGACGCCCATAGAGAAACAGGGCAGTCTTCTCCTCCCTGTTCCGATGCTAGCAATTAGCATACAAAGCGGGAAAATATAATGGGAAATCTATATTGCGATATAATTTTAAGCATGTGCGATATGCGATATATATCGCGATATATTGTTTTCTTTATTGGGGGGGGGGGGTGTTTAAACTTTTTTTTTTTTACTTTTTATTTAATAACTATTAGCCTCCTTAAGGGCTAAAACCCTTGTCATATTCACCCTAATAGAGCTCGATTAGGGTGAATAGGACTTTACACTCTCCCTGCTGCCCTGTGCTTTGTGCACACAACAGCAGGGAGCTGACCATGGCAGCCAGCCTCTCATGTGCCCCCCAGCTTCTCATGTGCCCCCCAGCCCCTGATCCGTCCCCCAGCCTCTCCCTCTTATTAGCCCCCTCTGGTAACTCAAACCCACCCCTCCCTACCCAGTATTAATCATTGGTGGCAGTGGCCACAGGGTCCCCCTCCCCCCCCCCCCATCATTGGTGGCAGTGGGCTGTTCCGATCAGTTACTATGGCAGCCAGGACGCTACTGAAGTCCTGGCTGCCATGGTATGTTAGTGAGCAGCATTATACTCACGTGCGCCGTGGCCGCCAGACGCTTCTTCTTTTTATAGGTCTGTGCAGCGCATTGCTAATGCTATAAGCATTAGCAATGCGCCGCACAGACAGAAATAGGAGCGACCGGCAGCCACGGCGCACGTGAGTATAATGCTGCTCACTAACATATCATGGCAGCCAGGACTTCAGTAGCGTGACCGCTAACCATGGTGATCTAAAGGGATATAGAGGGAGATGAGGAGGTCCCCCCAGATGAGTCAGAGTGACCCTCACTCCCAGTGAGGGGAAGAGGAATCCGGGGCACAGATCGCGTGTCATGGATCCTCACCCCAAATCTCAGGACATCATCAGTCCACTGCTATCAACATAAAATGGTGACCCCAATAGGGGAAAGGGGACAGCAGAGAAAGGACAGATGATCACTCCCCCACCATGCCCATGAAAAGGGAGAGCAGAGGGAGGAGCAAGAACGATGTCCACCTCCGCTATCACCATCATATTATCAACATAGAATACCAGATGCAGTCCCCCACTAAACAAAGAAAAATAAAACTCAAACAGGGGGCCAAAAAATAAACAAACCTTACAAAATTGCATAATCCAGGAGTCCAGAGATTGATGAAGCTGTCATGTCCACATTCAATTAATTTGTATAATTCACATTCTTCCTTACACCGTGTGTTATTGGGGTTCTAGACATAAATCTTACACCGGTGGTGTCCTGGGTTTCACACCCAATCAGGGAATATTGCAGCCACCTATAGACTGCATCCAGTAGTAATTCTTCTCTGAATGTTGGTTTGCATGAAAACGTAACTTTTATTATTCCAGTGAAAATGGTTTATAAATCTGTTTCTATGCAAATAAAGGGGCGGCCATTATTAAAATTCCATTAAAGGGAACCTGTCACCAGAAGTGGCCTATGGAGCTATTTACATGTCCCCACTGTACAAGATGCCAACTTTCAGAAGTCAGATGTCATCAAACAGGAGTCACTGGGGCGTACTGCTGGATGAGGCGATTAACAGAGTCATCTCCTCTATCCTGCCCAGTTTGCTCTTGTAGACCTCTGCTGGCTTCCTGATGTCAGCTCCTGGCAGTGAGAAATCTCACGCAGACACAGAAGACCTTGTTCCGGCACCGGGATCCTGACATGTGAAGAGTACAGATGTGTATACACCCCGGCTTCAAGCACTAACTGTGTTTGCTTAGGAGATGCCGGGACCACAGTCAGCAGATGTCAAGATCCCTGCTAATGTCTTCTGCTGTGCGAGATTTTGCATTGCCAGGAGCTGACATCCAGAAGCCAGCAGAGCTCTGTGACAGCAAGTTGGGCAGGATAGAGATGACGCTGTGTCTCGCCTCATCCAGCGGTACGCCACAGTGACTACCGGAGCTATGTTTGATGACATCAGGTACATTTTAAAAGTGGATTTTTTCTACAAAACAACCTGATTGGCTTACAGAAAAAAACTTCCTAAAACTTAACTTTTAATATTAACATGAAAATATAAAAAAATAACCTCCACAGAAGTTAAATTAGGTAATCATGCCCACAAAACAGTGTAGCTGGATATCAAGAATCTGGTAGGAGGGTCTAATGCCTGGCATGTATATATAACATGTAATAAACAGTGTGGGCCACGGTAGTACTTTTTACTCACTGTTCCTATGGTATAGGGAAAAACACCCACCAGAGTTTTGTCACCATTGGCGATACGGTCGAGAGATGACCTGTCCCTGGGTGTCCCTTCCAGGCTATCCCTGCCTGAAAGTGGAGCACCCGCCCCGAAAGGGGCGACCCCACTTATCGGTGTCTAAACCCTAAAAAAAGCCCTAGCAGACCCTGAAGTGCTTGTAATGAATGGTCCCGACGTGTTTCCCCGTTGCAGATGATCAGCGGTTCATCAGGGGACAGAAACAGCAGATATGAAAGAGATGATGGCAGCCTGGATGATGTGGGCGTGAAGATATTAAAAGTTTGCCTCCCTATATATAGGTAAGTTTAAGATTGGAATACCCACGCTGGAGGCCGGAAGTGACGGAGGGGGGGTTTGTTGCTCCGCCTCACTTCCAGTCTCGTGGAGTGAAATTTGCATTCCAAAGTACAGAAAGGATAATAATAGTCTCCAAGTAAAGTAGATGTAAAGGTGCTGCATAAGCGCAATTTGAAACTGGGGCCATGCTAAGGAGGGAAGTGAGCGTGGTTAAACAGACTTGCGCCATCGCGGGAGATATAGACAACTTCCGCCCAATGGAACTCACTTCCGGTCCTTGGAGCGCAACAGGAGCCGCTGTGAAACGCAGGCTATCCGGAAGTGCTAGTAAATGCGTTCCACTGTAAAGCGCCTGAAGGGAGAGAAGTAAGGGGAGAAAAGGTAATAATTTTAAGCGTGCACATGAAGAAGAGTTAGCCAAATAATATAAAGTGGAGAACTAAGTTATGAAAAATAAATAAATAAATGGGATCTGGATAGACCTGGGACTGGAATTTAGTGCCAGCAGCCCAAGGTCCCCATTGCGATATAATTGTACATCTTTTGATCTGATAATAAGGCAAGTAGTCCAATGTAAATAGATAAAAAAAAGAGAACTTACATATTAACAAGTTTGACCAATACATGATGCAAAGGGAGGAGTTTTAGAGAAAACAGGCAAAGGATATCTGTTCATTGAGGCCCAGCTGGGCCACCATTTTGAGGCGGTGTATCCACTGAGCCTCCTTGCAGAGAATCCTCCTATCCCAATCACTAGGACGGCAGAGATGAGACAAAGGGGCTAAGAATCTTTTCTACGTAGATGCTTGTATTTCGTGTAATGGCGTCAACACCTGAGACTATTGGACGGCCTCTAAGGGGGGTACCCTTTATGTATTTTAGGAAGGGCATAAAACATAGGAATTTGTGGGTGTTTGGGGGACATGAACCAAGTTTCTTAACTAGAGATGATTTTATTTTCTAGAGCTCTAATGAGAATGGATTCTAAGTGACTGGAGAATTTTTCAGTGGGATTCTCTGCCGTCCTTCATTCGTGACACCACAGGCCTTATGACAAAGATTGAGAATTTTTCTGTGGACGATAATGTGTATCTGGCTTCAATCAATGTAAAGGCCCTTTACTCTAGTATACCACATAAATATGGGTTTTTAGCAACTGAACATTTTCTCAAAACTAGGGGCATTCAATATAGGGACTCATAGTTCTTTTGTCATGGAAAATTTGGAATTTATTCTCTCACATAATTACTTTTTATTTGAGAATAGGTTCTACCACCAGCTCAGGGAGACCGCAATAGGGAGCCCCTGTGCCCCGAGTTATGCAAATCTCCTCCTGGGCTGATGGGAGGACACCGTTGTCTTCAGAGATCAGTTCGACCAATGGACCTCCCATATAATCTTTTGGGGGCGGTATATTAATGACATCTTGATTTTATGGGGTGGGTCCATTCGTCATTTTAAAACCTTTGTCCAACAACTGAACCTGAATGACATGAGTCTCACCTTTACACATGAAATCCATGAGCGGACCATTCGCTTCTTGAATATTCATATAACCAAGAAAAATGGAGAATTACAAACCGAGACTTATCGCAAACCAACTGCCACCAATAGTCTCCTTAGTTGGGACAGTTACCATCCCCCGAGCCTAAAAAAGGGTATCTCTAAGGGACAATATTTACGTGTTAGAAGGAATTGTTCCACACTTGAATCTTTCAGATCCCAAGCTAAATACCTACGGAAACATTTTTCCAAGAGAAGTTACCCCCTAGGATCCTCAGAGATGCTTTTAAATATTCTGCACGAAGAGACATACAGTCTCTCCTTATTTCACGCACCTGTCCTAATGAAGAGAGTACAATTACGAGAATAAATCGGTACTTTTCAAAAGTCGACTTCCTTTAAAAGCTTATCGACAGGCAGAACCTACCAAATGCGGGATTTCGCAAATTTGAAAACTCAGGGTGTTGTCTATGTACTTGTACATGCCCTCCAATTATGTCTATAAGACAAAACATGAATTAAGGTGGAGGGTGGGCGACCACATTGGGGACATCACCCACCGTCGTGACAAAACTATTTCACGTCACGCCTTGGAATACCATAATGGAGATTTTAGGAGTCTTAGATTCCAAGTTATCGAAGTAATTCGTAAATCCCCTAGAGGTGGTGATTGGGATAGGAGGATTCTCTGCAAGGAGGCTCAGTGGATACAACGCCTCAAAACGGTGGCCCAGCTGGGCCTCAATGAACAGATATCCTTTGCCTGTTTTCTCTAAAACTCCTCCCCTTGCATCATGTATTTTTCAAACTTGTTAATATGCAAGTTCTCTTTTTTTATCTATATACATTGGACTACTTTCCTTATTATCTGATCAAAATTGATCAAAAGATGTACAATTATATCGCAATGGGGACCTTGAGCTGCTGGCACCAAATTCCAGTCCCAAGTCTATCCATCTCCCATTTATTTTTCATGATTTATTCCTCCACTTTATGTTATTTGGCTAACCCACGCTCACTTCCCTTCTTAGCATTGTCCGAGTTTCAAATTGCGCTTATCCAGCTTACATCTATTTTATTTGGGGACTATTATTATCCTTTCTGAACTTTGCAACGCAAATTTCACTCCACGAGACTGGAAGCGAGGCGGAGCAACAAACAGTGACTTCCGGCTTCCAGCGTGGGTATTCCAATCTCAAACTTACCTGTATATAGGGAGGCAAACTTTTAATATCTTTACGCCCACATCATCCAGGCTGCCATCATCTCCTTCATATCTGCTGTTTCTGTCCCCTGATAAACCGCTGATCATCTGCAACGGCTTTTTTAAGGGTTTAGCCACCGATAAGTTGGGTCGCCCCTTTCGGGGGCGGGTGCTCCACTTTCAGGCAAGGATAGCCTGGAAGGCACACCCAGGGACAGTTCATCTCCAGACCGTATCGCCAATGGTGACAAAACTCTGGTGGGCGTTTTCCCTTATACCACAGGAACTGTGAGTAAAAAGTACTACCGTGGCCCACACTGTTTATTACATGTTATATATACATGCATGCCCAGCATTATACCCTCCTACCAGATTTCTGATATCCAGCTACACTGTTTTGTGGACATTATTACCCAATTTAATTTCTGTGGAGGTTATTTTTGAATATTTTAATGTTAATATTACAAGTTAAGTTTTAGGAGTTTTTTCTGTAAGCCAATAGTTTATCCCTCCTCATGTACTATTATTTGTGAAACAACCTGATTGTCAAATTTAACAAAACCGGTTTCTGAAAGCTGGCAGCTTGTACAGTGGGGACATGTAAATAGGTCAATAACACTCTCCAAAAGACATACTGATAGGGAACTTAGACTGTGAGCCCCATTGGGGACAGTGTGATCCTAATGTCTGTAGAGCCCTGCTGAATATAGTAGCGCTATATAAATGCAGAACATGAATACAATAAATAAATAGGCCACTTCTGATGACAGGTTCCCTTTAATGGATTTTTAATAATGGTCGCTCTGTATTTGCATCGAAACAGTTATAAAAAAATATTTTATTATTCCAGTGAAAATGGAGTTTTCATGCAAACCAACATTCAGAGAAGAATTTATTACTTTTTGAACTACTAGATACAGTCTATAGGTGGCTCTACTATTGATTACACAATTCCCCCCCTCCCTGTTTGGGTGTGATACTAGGACACCACCGGGTTTACAATTTGTGTCTAGAACCCGATAACACACGGTGTAAGGCAAATAGAGAACTGCTCCCCTATAAAACCACTCTGCACATACAATAATCCTATATGTTGTCAAACCAGGACTGTGACTGTGTTCTCTGAGGTGTCAACAAGGGACCATTTAACAGCTGCCATGAGATATGTTGGGGCCCCATATACTGGGATTGGTCAGAGCTCCTGGGGAAAGTGGGGTATAGCATTGAAGTCTTCAGCAGAAAGGGGTGAGCAGAATGGCCGGCAAGCTGTCACTGACCACTGGGGATTTGTCCTCCTATGATTACTTCTTTAGGGCAGAACATTGTGAATAGTGTTGAGCACGAATATTCAAATTGCAAATTTTTTTCTCGAATATTGCGATTTCGAGATTTCGCGAATATTTAGAATATAGTGCTATATATTCGCAAAATCAAATATTCTTTTTTTTTTTTAATGCTCCAGTCAGTGCCCGTTGCTTCCATGCTCATGGAGCGTCCCCATCACCATGGGAACGTCTCCATATACTAGAATGTACTGTCAGATTTGAGAATTACGTTGAAATCGCAATTCGATTAATTCAAGTTATAATAATCGAATTGCGATTTCAACTTAAGCACTGCTATATTCCATATTCGTTAATTCTAGCCTACTATGGAATATAGCAGTGCTAAGTTGAAATCGCCATGCGATTACTTCGAGTTATATTAATCGCATTGCGATTTCAACTTGGACCTGGTTTACTATGGTTGGCTTCAATGGCTTGGTAGAATTAGCGAATATGACGAATGTATTCGTCATATTCCACAAAACTAAGATATTCTCCATCTTCGTTTTTGCTACCTATTCATCAACTTCGCGAATTCTAGCAATCATATAGGAAAGTTGACTATAGAGACAGCTAAGTTTAATTCGCTATGCGATTATATTACTTAGCTTTTTTTTTAAATAAATAGAATAATTATAATACCTGATAATTATTATAATTATACTATTTATAAAAAAAAAAAAAGCTAAGTAATATACCGTATTTTTCGCCGTATAAGACGCACTTTTTCTCCCCCCAAAATGGGGGAAAAATGCCCCTGCGTCTTATACGGCGAATGCTGTCAGTTTTACATCGCAAGCTGCGATGTAAAGCGAGCGGGGACTCGGGGAGGGACTGGGAGGAGGAGCTGGGGCCAGCAATAGCGGCGGGGCGGTGCAGTCACTGTACTATAGCCCCGCCCCGCCGCTCCGGTATACTAATATAATATGTCATATTCAATTAATAGTTATTAAATATGCCCCTTTATGCCTAATAGTACCTTAAATCCTAAGCGCTTCAGTAGAATGCAGGCAGGGCGGGCGGCAGCGTAACTCCCTGATGTCACGTGCCTGCACCGCCTACTTTATGAATGAAGCAGGCGGCGCAGGCAAATGACGTCAGTGAGTGATGCGCCGGCCTGCCTGCCGGCATTGTACTGAAGCGCTTAGGATTTAAGGTACTATTAGGAATAAAGGGGCATATTTAATAACTATTAATTGAATAAGACATATTATATTAGTATACTGGAGCGGCGGGGGATCTGTGGATGGCACAGTTATGGGCTGGGAGTGTGTGTGGATGACACATGTATAACAGTGCCATCCACAGATCCCCCCCTGTAACAGTGCCAGCCACAGATCCCCCTGTAACAGTGCAAGCCACAGATCCCCCCATAACAGTGTCCGTCTTCCACAGATCCCCCATAACAGTGTCCGTCATCCACAGATCCCCCCATAACAGTGTCCGTCATCCACAGATCCCACCATAACAGTGTCCGTCATCCACAGATCCCCCCATAACAGTGTCCGTCATCCACAGATCCCCCCCATAACAGTGTCCGTCATCCACAGATCCCCCCATAACAGTGTCCGTCATCCACAGATCCCCCCATAACAGTGTCCGTCATCCACAGATCCCCCCCATAACAGTGTACGTCATCCACAGATCCCCCCCATAACAGTGTCCGTCATCCACAGATCCCCCCATAACAGTGTCCGTCATCCACAGAT
Source organism: Bufo gargarizans (assembly GCF_014858855.1). NCBI lineage: Eukaryota > Metazoa > Chordata > Amphibia > Anura > Bufonidae > Bufo > Bufo gargarizans. The sequence goes on from NC_058083.1 coordinate 517,438,288, forward strand.
CCCCCCCATAACAGTGTCCGTCATCCACAGATCCCCCCATAACAGTGTCCGTCATCCACAGATCCCCCCATAACAGTGTCCGTCATCCACAGATCCACAGTAATAGTGCCATCCACAGACCACCATTAGTTCCAAACCCACCAAACACACAGCACACCTTTTGGTTAAAAATATATTTTTTCTTATTTTCCTCCCCAAAAACCTAGGTGCGTCTTATAGGCCAGTGCGTCTTATACGGCGAAAAATACGGTAATCGCATAACGAATTAAACTTAGCTGTCTCTATAGTCAACTTTCCTATAGGATTGCTAGAATTCGCGAAGTTGATGAATAGGTAGCTAAAACGAAGATGGAGAATATCTTTGTTTTGTGGAATATGACGAATACATTCGTATATTCGTTTTGTGGAATATGACGAATACAAGCCATTGAAGCCAACCATAGTAAACCAGGTCCAAGTTGAAATCGCAATGCGATTAATATAGCTCGAAGTAAATCGCATGGCGATTTCAACTTAGCACTGCTATATTCCATATTAGGCTAGAATTAACGAATATGGAATATAGCAGCAACCATAGTAAACCAGGTCCAAGTTGAAATCGCAATTCGATTAAATCAAGTTATAATAATCGAATTGCGATTTCAACTTTTTACGTATATTCTTAATATTGCTCTAACTTCGTCTTTTAGAATATTCTAAAAGACAAAGTTAGAGCAATATTATGAAATTTCGTAAAATACACATATAGATTGTAATTTAGCTAATATACTGCTATAGTAATTTTTTTTAATAGTGTACATCTTTAACAAAACTTAAGGAGGACCTTTCACCTAAAAAAAATTATTTAAACTAAGACCATAGCGTTACTTACATGCCCCCATGATTTCTTGAACGTTAATTCTTTTTTCATTCTGTGCCCCCGTTTGTCCGCTATGCCCCCCGGAATAATTCCCGCCGTCTATGCTAATGAGCCAGCCTCAAATGGGCTGGCTTTAAAAGTTCTCCCGGTCGTGCCTTCCATCTTCTCCCTGGCACGGAGCGCATCCAATCAGCGCGCTCCGCTCTTAGCCAGGGAGAAGACGCTCCAGTTCTCGCGAGACTTCAGAGAACTGGAGCGATTTTGTCTATCCGGCTCCGGATAGGCTGGCTCATTAGCATAGACGGCGGGAATTATTCCGGGGGGCATAGCGGACAAACGGGGGCACAGAATGAAAAAAGAATTAACGTTCAAGAAATCATGGGGGCATGTAAGTAACGCTATAGTCTTAGTTGAAATTTTTTTTTTAGGTGAAAGGTCCTCTTTAACCACTTCAGCCCCGCTAGGTGAAACCCCCTTCATGACCAGAGCACTTTTTACACTTCTGCACTACACTACTTTCACCGTTTATCGCTCGGTCATGCAACTTACCACCCAAATGAATTTTACCTCCTTTTCTTCTCACTAATAGAGCTTTCATTTGGTGGTATTTCATTGCATTTTTACTTTTTTTGTTATTAATCAAAATGTAACGATTTTTTTGCAAAAAAATGAAATTTTTCACTTTCAGCTGTAAAATTTTGCAAAAAAAACGACATCCATATATAAATTTTTCGCCAAATTTATTGTTCTACATGTCTTTGATAAAAATGTTTGGGCAAAAAAAAAATGGTTTGGGTAAAAGTTATAGCATTTACAAACTATGGTACAAAAATGTGAATTTCCGCTTTTTGAAACAGCTCTGACTTTCTGAGCACCTGTCATGTTTCCTGAGGTTCTACAATGCCCAAACAGTAGAAAAACCCCACAAATGACCCCAAATGACCCCATTTCGGAAAGTAGACACCCTAAGGTATTCGCTGATGGGCATAGTGAGTTCATAGAACTTTTTATTTTTTGTCACAAGTTAGCGGAAAATGATGATGATTTTATTTTTTTTAGTTTTTCTTACAAAGTCTCATATTCCACTAACTTGCGACAAAAAATAAAAAATTCTAGGAACTCACCATGCCCCTCACAGAATACCTTGGGGTGTCTTCTTTCCAAAATGGGGTCACTTGTGGGGTAGTTATACTGCCCTGGCAATTTAGGGGCCCAAATGTGTGAGAAGAACTTTGCAATCAAAATGTGTAAAAAATGACCGGTGAAATCCAAAAGGTGCACTTTGGAATATGTGCCCCTTTGCCCACCTTGGCAGCAAAAAAGTGTGACACATCTGGTATCGCCGTACTCAGGAGAAGTTGGGGAATGTGTTTTGGGGTGTCATTTTACATATACCCATGCTGGGTGAGAGAAATATCTTGGTCAAATGCCAACTTTGTATAAAAAAAAATGGGAAAAGTTGTCTTTTGCCAAGATATTTATCTCACCCAGCATGGGTATATGTAAAATGACACCCCAAAACACATTCCCCAACTTCTCCTGAGTACGGCGATACCAGATGTGTCACACTTTTTTGCAGCCAAGGTGGGCAAAGGGGCACATATTCCAAAGTGCACCTTTCAGATTTTGCAGGCCATTTTTTACACATTTTGATTGCAAGGTACTTCTCACACATTTGGGCCCCTAAATTGCCAGGGCAGTATAAGTACGCCACAAGTGACCCCATTTTGGAAAGAAGACACCCCAAGGTATTCCGTGAGGGGCACGGCGAGTTCCTAGAATTTTTTATTTTTTGTCACAAGTTAGCGGAAAATGAGGATTTTTTTTTCTTCTCTTTTTTCCTTACAAAGTCTCATATTCCACTAACTTGCAACAAAAAATAAAAAATTCTAGGAACTCGCCATGCCCCTCACGGAATACCTTGGGGTGTCTTCTTTCCAAAATGGGGTCACTTGTGGCGTAGTTATACTGCACTGGCAATTTAGGGGCCCATATGTGTGAGAAGTACTTTGCAATCAAAATCTGTAAAAAATGACCGGTGAAATCCGAAAGGTGCACTTTGGAATATGTGCCCCTTTGCCCACCTTGGCATCAAAAAAGTGTCACACATCTGGTATCGCCGTACTCAGGAGAAGTTGGGGAATGTGTTTTGGGGTGTCATTTTACATATACCCATGCTGGGTGAGAGAAATATCTTGGCAAAAGACAACTTTTCCCATTTTTTTATACAAAGTTGGCATTTGACCAAGATATTTTTCTCACCCAGCATGGGTATATGTAAAATGACACCCCAAAACACATTGCCCAACTTCTCCTGAGTACGGCGATACCAGATGTGTCACACTTTTTTGCTGCCAAGGTGGGCAAAGGGGCACATATTCCAAAGTGCACCTTTCGGATTTTGCAGGGCATTTTTTACACATTTTGATTGCAAAGTTCTTCTCACACATTTGGGCCCCTAAATTGCCAGGGCAGTATAACTACGCCACAAGTGACCCCATTTTGGAAAGAAGACACCCCAAGGTATTCCGTGAGGGGCATGGCGAGTTCCTAGAATTTTTTATTTTTTGTCGCAAGTTAGTGGAATATGAGACTTTGTAAGGAAAAAAGAAAAAAAAAGAAAAATCATAATTTTCCGCTAACTTGTGACAAAAAATAAAAAATTCTAGGAACTCGCCGTGCCCCTCACGGAATACCTTGGGGTGTCTTCTTTCCAAAATGGGGTCACTTGTGGCGTAGTTATACTGCCCTGGCAATTTAGGGGCCCAAATGTGTAAGAAGTACCTTGCAATCAAAATGTGTAAAAAATGGCCTGCGAAATTCGAAAGGTGCACTTTGGAATATGTGCCCCTTTGCCCACCTTGGCTGCAAAAAAGTGTCACACATGTGGTATCGCCGTACTCAGGAGAAGTTGGGCAATGTGTTTTGGGGGGTCATTTTACATATACCCATGCTGGGTGAGAGAAATATCTTGGCAAAAGACAACTTTTCCCATTTTTTTTATACAAAGTTGGCATTTGACCAAGATATTTTTCTCACCCAGCATGGGTATATGTAAAATGACACCCCAAAACACATTGCCCAACTTCTCCTGAGTACGGCGATACCAGATGTGTGACACTTTTTTGCAGCCTAGATGCGCAAAGGGGCCCAAATTCTTTTTAGGAGGGCATTTTTAGACATTTGGATCCCAGACTTCTTCTCACACTTTCGGGCCCCTAAAAAGCCAGGGCAGTATAAATACCCCACATGTGACCCCACTTTGGAAAGAAGACACCCCAAGGTATTCAATGAGGGGCATGGCGAGTTCCTAGAATTATTTTTTTTTTTGCATAAGTTAGCGGATATTGATTTTTGTTTTGTTTTTTTCTCACAAAGTCTCACTTTCCGCTAACTTAGGACAAAAATTTCAATCTTTCATGGACTCAATATGCCCCTCACGGAATACCTTGGGGTGTCTTCTTTCCGAAATGGGGTCACATGTGGGGTATTTATACTGCCCTGGCTTTTTAGGGGCCCTAAAGCGTGAGAAGAAGTCTGGAATATAAATGTCTAAAAATGTTTACGCATTTGGATTCCGTGAGGGGTATGGCGAGTTCATGGGAGATTTTATTTTTTGACACAAGTTAGTAGAATATGAGACTTTGTAAGAAAAAACAAAAACAAACAAAAAATTTCCGCTAACTTGTGCCAAAAAAAATGTCTGAATGGAGCCTTACCAGGGGGGGGGGGGGTGATCAATGACAGGGGGTGATCAATGACAGGGGGGTGATCAATGACAGGGGGGTGATCAATGACAGGGGGGTGATCACCCATATAGACTCCCTGATCACCCCCCTGTCATTGATCACCCCCCTGTAAGGCTCCATTCAGACGTCCGTATAAATTTTACGGATCCATGGATCGGATCCGCAAAACACATGCGGACGTCTGAATGGAGCCTTACAGGGGGGTTATCAATGACAGGGGGTGATCAGGGTGATCACCCCCCTGTCAATGATCACCCCCCCTGTAAGGTTCCATTCAGACATCCGCATGATTTTTTACGGATCCATGGATACATGGATCGGATCCACAAAACACATGCGGACGTCTGAATGGAGCCTTACAGGGGGGTTATCAATGAAAGGGGGTGATCAGGGTGATCACCCCCCTGTCAATGATCACCCCCCCTGTAAGGTTCCATTCAGACATCCGCATGATTTTTTACGGATCCATGGATACATGGATCGGATCCACAAAACACATGCGGACGTCTGAATGGAGCCTTACAGGGGGGTTATCAATGAAAGGGGGTGATCAGGGTGATCACCCCCCTGTCAATGATCACCCCCCCTGTAAGGTTCCATTCAGACATCCGCATGATTTTTTACGGATCCATGGATACATGGATCGGATCCACAAAACACATGCGGACGTCTGAATGGAGCCTTACAGGGGGGTTATCAATGACAGGGGGTGATCAGGGTGATCACCCCCCTGTCAATGATCACCCCCCCTGTAAGGTTCCATTCAGACATCCGCATGATTTTTTACGGATCCATGGATACATGGATCGGATCCACAAAACACATGCGGACGTCTGAATGGAGCCTTACAGGGGGGTTATCAATGACAGGGGGTGATCAGGGTGATCACCCCCCTGTCACTGATCCACCCCCCCCCCCCCTGTAAGGCTCCATTCAGACATCCGCATGATTTTTTGCGGATCCATGGATACATGGATCGGAGCCACAAAACGCATGCGGACGTCTGAATGGAGCCTTACAGGGGGGTTATCAATGACAGGGGGTGATCAGGGTGATCACCCCCCTGTCACTGATCACCCCCCCCTGTAAAGCTCCATTCAGACATCCGCATGATTTTTTACGGATCCATGGATACATGGATCGGATCCATAAAACACATGCGGACGTCTGAATGGAGCCTTACAGGGGGGTTAGCAAAGACAGGGGGGTGATCAGGGAGTGTATATGGGTGATCACCCGCCTGTCATTGATCACCCCCTGTAAGGCTCCATTCAGACGTCCGCATGTGTTTTGCGGATCCGATCCATGTATCCATGGATCCGTAAAAATCATGCGGACGTCTAAATGGAGCCTTACAGGGGGGTGATCAGTGACAGGGGGGTAATCAATGACAGGGGGTGATCAGGGAGTGTATATGGGTGATCACCCGCCTGTCATTGATCACCCCCCTGTAAGGCTCCATTAAGACGTCCGTATGCTTTTTGCGGATCCGATCCATGTATCCGTGGATCCGTAAAAATCATACGGACGTCTGAACGGAGCCTGACAGGGGGGTGATCAATGACAGGGCGGTGATCAATGACAGGGGGGTGATCAGGGAGTTTATATGGGGTGATCATGGGTGATCAGGGGTTTATAAGTCCTCTGGTGGTCGATCCTAACAAAAGGGACAACCAGAGGACCAGGTAGGAGGTATATTAGACGCTGTTATGAAAACAGCGTCTAATATACCTGTTAGGGGTTAAAAAATTCGGATCTCCAGCCTGCCAGCGAGCGATCGCCGCTGGCAGGCTGGAGATCCACTCGCTTACCTTCCGTTCCTGTGAGCGTGCGCGCCTGTGTGCGCGCGTTCACAGGAAATCTCGCGTCTCGCGAGAAGACGCGTATATGCGTCCAGGAGGAATAAAGCAACCACCTCCCGGACGCATATACGCGTACAGCGGTCGGGAGGTGGTTAAGTTCTGAAGAGGTAAAAAAAATTAGAGAAAAAAAAAAAAAGGATTATAGCACTATATTAGCTAAATTACAATCTATATGTGTATTTTACGAAATTTCGTAATATTGCTCTAACTTCGTCTTTTAGAATATTCGTAATATTCTAAAAGACAAAGTTAGAGCAATATAACGAAATTTCGTAAAATACACATATTAGCCTAGCCATAGTCAATTAGTCATAAGGACGTTGCCTTATACTATTAAAAGAAAAATCGCAATACGCGATTAATAAAATCGCATATTATTCGCGATAATTGGAATAATTACGAATATTCGATTTCGACGAATATATCACGAATATTCAATCGAATATTCGGAAAATATCGCGAAATCGAATTGTGAAATCTTTATGGTCAGACAGGCGGCTGCTACTGTTCATTGGTGGCTCTTTTTATTTCAGCTCTACCATAAGGCTTTTCCTATTTCCAGAAAAATTCTGAAGTGTCAGTAAAGCCTCAAAGTACTACGGAAAGAGGGTTCATAGAAGTTAGAAGAATGGGCGATAACCCCCAACCTTCTGATCAATACTGTGGGACACCTGGTATCGGTAACAATTGTTAATAAAGGAAAACCTGTCAGAAAGTACAATATGTGACCCCCAAACTGCCACCACTACCCGACTATATAATGAGTCATCAGTAGCCAGTGAAGGAGCAGAATCTGTGAGTCTTCTATGTTTTATGTAGTGGTTACTACTCACCTGGGTCGTTATCGGTGGGAATGTCCTCTTTAATCTGCTCATCGCCCCTCACATATGTATCTTCAGCCTTAATATTGGTCAGATCTTTACCCAGATTTAAAAACTATGAAACAGAAATTGTAAAAGTCAGCAGACTGATGGAGAAGTCGTGTGGAAAGTTTGATGTGTCCAGAAAAGATCATTAATTACAATGACAAAAAGTGATGAAATGACAGCAGAGTTATCTGCTATGGCAGCGGTCCATGCCTATAGCTCCTCTCCTTCCTGCTGGTGGGCACGCCTGCTGCCTGGTTTACCTGCTCCATAGCTTTAGGGCTCCAGTGGTCCAGTCCCACAGACATCCCTCTCTCCCTTCCCAGTGGTCCCGGCTGCTGGAATAACGCTGTCCTCCCACACAAGCTGAGGCCTGCTTCCTGCCGATAATGACCTTCTCTGCCCATAGGTCATGTGTGCACACACTATCTCTGGCTCTTATAGGGCCGACATGCACGCACTCTAATCTCTACAAGCCATGGAAAGGAGCCTGATCAGTAGGTTCTAGTATGCTAGTTTCATGCAAAGCTTGCTTGCCTGTTCTGTGAACAGACTTCTGCCCGACATCTAGATTGGACCCTTTGCTGTCTGACCTGACCCTTGCCTGATCTCCATTCTGATCCTGAGCTGCTTGCCCTGACAACAGACCATTTATCGGACTGCATGTGTTCTGCCTTTCCTGACCCCGTGGGTCACTTGTACAGAAACTACTTCAAGAGCATCAGCCTAGTGGTTCCCCTGCAACAAAGTCCAGATCCCTGTACAGTGGATAAAGTGCAGGGATAGGGGGGCTCACTTATATAACACACTTTGAGCAGAACCATGTCAAATCTGTTCAAGAGACACAGTGGATCTGCATGTGCCATGTTTCATTGTCTGACCCAAAAATATCTGCAGGTCTTCTGTATATATGCATCTAGTTGGTTCCTTGTTCCAACCAGCAGTCTCTACTGACCAGAAAACTGTGAGAAGATCCAGACGACATGGAAGGTCTATAGTTAGCTGTAATCCTGCCATCTCTACCTTTCTCATTATACAAGGATAAAACATATAATACTGGTTTATAAAAAAAGACTTAACACAAGATCTTCACAGCACTTTTACAGATCATGGGGAACCTTTCATGAGACCTTATTTCCATCTATATCCTCATATGAAATGCTTTGATGTTCTTCTGAACCATCCTGTAGAAGAAGAGGAATAGGACATCTCTCATCATGTAGAAGAAGAGGACTGGGAGTTGTTCTTTCTTCTTTAACTTCAGGAAAAACAGACGGTGACAATTAATTTCTTACATATAACTAGTGAGATGATGTGTGTATTTAGTCATGTCTTTTACTTGGTGGCTGGTGATCCTCCATCATGATGTTCTTGTACAGATCTTTGTGTCCTTCTAAATATTCAGACTCCTCCATGGAGAAATAAACGGCGACATCCAAACACCTTACAGGAACCTGACAACAGAATGATACAGTCATCACCTGGATCCCTTCATAGTGTTACTGTATAATGTCCCGGCATTCCCATCGATGTCACCTCTCCAGTCAGCAGCTCATTAATCTTGTTGGCGAGTTCTAGGATCTTCTCTCTGTTGACTTTCTCATGTATCGGGAAGTGAGGTGTCGGCCTGGATATTGGGCTCAGAATTCCTCCCCGTCCTTCAGATACTGGGGCCTGACAGCGCTCACTAGAGGTCTTTTTCACTACTGTGTATTCCTGGTTATGGAGAGACGCAGTAATAAATATCACTCATACATCTCCAGAGTTCCTCACCTCTCCAGTCATGTCCATCTGTTAGAAACATAGAGAAGATGATATAACGTGACATCATCAGAATCTCTCACCTCTCCAGTAAGCCGGAGGAGGATCTCTAGGGTGAGATTTATTATACTCTCTGCCATCTTGTCCACATCCCTATCCATCCTTGAAGGGTCAGTCAGGAGAACGATCTTATATATGAGATATATACGCTGAGCGGATCCTATATTGTATGAACCTGAATGGAATGAAGATGAACTGATGTAAAATCATAGAAAATCCCATGTAAAATACAATTACTGGAGATAAGAAAAGGAAACACTGGAGGAGATAATAAAGTGTATCAAGGCAGTTCCTCCATGTTTCAGGTCAAAACATGTCACACCTTCATATTACCACTATAGTCAGTTACAGGTCACAGCGGTAATCCCTGTACAAAGCTGTAATCTGGTAGATCACTTCATAGATCTAGAGCTCAGACTGACCTAGTCCAATCAGTTGGAATCACAAGAATTAAAGGGTATTCGTCAGCAGATTGGTACCTGTGACACCGGCTGACCTGGTACATGTGCGCTTGGCAGCAAAAGGCATCTGTGTTAGTCCCATGTTGATATGTGCCCGCACTGCTGAGAAAAAGTATGTTTTATTATATGCAAATAAACCTCCAGGAGTAAAGAGGGTGTTGCCTTTTTACATAGAGGCTCCTCCTTTCTGCACCTGCCACACCCCCTTTTCACTTTGATTGACAGGACCAGGCAGTGAAAACGTAATCACACCTGACCCTTTTTAAATGAAAGTGAAATGGTCGTGGCAGGTGCAGAAAAAGAGGCGCCTCTAGGTGTAAGGGCAATATCCCTGTTGCACCCAGAGGCTTATTTGCATATATTAACACTTTCTACCCCAGGCCAATTTTCACCTTCCTGCCCAGGCCTATTTTTGCAAATCGTACATGTGTCACTTTATGTGGTAATAACTTTGGAATAGTTTTACTTATCTAACAGATTCTGAGATTATTTTCTGGTGACACATTGTACTTCATGTTAGCGGCAAGATTGGGTCAATATTTGTATCCTTAACTTTTAAAAAATGTATTGAAAATTTTGAAGAATTTACTATTTTCTAAATTTGAATTTCTCTACTTAAAAACAAAACTCTTAAAATAGTTATCAGTCAACATTCCCCATATGTCTACTTTATGTTGGCATCATTTTGTAAATCTTATTTTTTTAGGATGTTAGAAGGTTTAAAATTTTAGAAGTAATTTTTCACATTTTCCAGAAAATTTCCTAAATAGCTTTTTTAAAGCACCAATTTAGTAAAATACTGATTTTGAGGGCTTAAACAATAGAAACCACTCATAAATAATCCCATTTTAGAATCTAAACCACTCCACAACAGTTTAAAAGAAAATGAAGGTAATTTCAAAATTCCATGTTTTTTGCAGATTTTTTATGTTAATCTATTTGTTTTTCTGCAACACAGCAAGGGTTAACAGCAAAATAAACCTCAATATTTATTACCCTGATTAATCAGTTTACAGAAACACCCCATATGTGGTCGTAAACTGCTCTATGGGCACACGGCAGGGCTCAAAGGGGAAGAAGCAACATAAGAATTTTGGAGGGCAGATTTCACTGGGACAATTTTAAGTTGCCCTGTAACATTTGAAGACACCCCGACGATACGTACGTACCAATATGTGATGGATACGTATATCAATAAGTGACGGCACCTCGCAGCCCCGCCCACCGACACTGTACTGCGGGATCACGTGGTACAGTTTCATCACTGGTTACCAAGATGTGATGTTACGCCCTCCCTGGGAGTACAAAAGGTCAGCTTGGCACAGTTTACACAGACACCTCCCGTCCGCTCGGGCACAGGGAGGCACGGGGAGTGAGAGACGGTGGTTCAAGCAACCTCCGGCGTGACATAACACTTGCTCACAACCCTGACAAGCTGAGAGAGCCTTTTCACTGCCCCAGTGAAAAAAAGCTCTGCCAGCCCGGTAGACTGCCACCAGTTCCTCAATAGATATAAACCCGATCTGTTAATGGGATTATATTAAGTCGGAACCAACCCCAAGTAGATTATAACGTTATGCCGACAATTATATCCGAAAAGTGGGGATTTGTAATCAAGATACAGAACAGCGCAAGATTAATTTATATATTTAATTGCATTAAGGGCGCACTAGACACAACACTATATACACAGGTAAGATGTGCAAATACAGATGATATGGTACTAACACAGTTAAACAGATCAAAAGTTGCATCCCACAAGAGAACTACGGCCAGGAGAATGTCTGTCTCGGTCCCAGGGTCGCAGATATGTAACCGGTTTATTTCTGTGATGGACGGTCAATTCATAATCCCATGATCTCCCGATTCCATGATGATTGATGGATTTGAGTGATCTATTTAAATTAGCTCAGCCCCCCACAGGGGGGGTTTCCTGTAGGGTGAGTAAGGGTCCATTCAAACATCCGTCTGCGTTTTGCGGATCCGCAAAACACGGACATCGACAATTTGCGTTCCGCATTTAGCGGACCGCACATCGCCGGCACTCTCATTGAAAATGCCTTTTCTTGTCGCCATTTTTTTTGCGGAACAGAAGTGCGGATCTGAAAATGCGGACATCACATTCCGGCCCCATTGAAACTTAATGGATCCGCCAACGTTACGCAAAATTGCAGAATGGATGCGGACCCATTTTGCGGACGTGCGAATGGACCTTTAGCCTCCATGCTGGCTGAGGGGGGTGTGAACTGTAAACACATGGTCTGTTTTGAAGCAGGACCTCCTGTGGAGCCGCCTTCCTCTGCTAGCTGACAGCAAATGGCTCTACATATTCCTCACAGTGACCCCATTTTGGAAACTACAAAATAAGGTGAATGTTTTATTCATATTATTTTGGGGTACATATGATTTTTGATAGCTCTATATTACTCTTTGTGAGGCAATGTAACCAAAAAGAAAAAAAAATGGATCTTCTGGCACAGTTTTTCTAAAGAGCACATTGTAGGGATGTGACGATACCAAATAGGTCTACTTTTATTTTATTTTCAGTTTTACATAAATCATTTTGGGAAAAAAAAAATCGTATTTTTCTGCCATTCGTCTTGTGTAGGGGCTCGTTTTTTTACAGGAAGAGTTGAAGCTTTCATTGTTACCATTATTGGGTATATATGATTTTTTTGATCATTTAGTATTACACTTTTAGTGGCAAGGTGACCAAAATATGGTTGTTTTGACAGAATTTTGATTTATTTTATTTTTTACGGCATTTGCCTGATTGGGGGGGGGAACATGTGATTTTTTTTATAGACGCGGTTATACCTAATATGTCTATTTTTCTATTTTGTTACAATTGTATATGTCTTTATCATGGGAAAGGAGGTTATATTTTTTTTAACTCTAAACAAAAAAAATTTTTATTATGAAAACAAATTATTTTTTACTTTTTATTCTTGTCCCACTGTGGGACTTCAACTTTTGGGTATCTGTGGAAGACACCAGGCTGCCTTTCCAGCCATCAGGTCCCTGTCACCGCAGTGTGTGGACCCGATGAGAACGGGAAGTGTCCTGGTACCCTCTGCAAACCCAAAACATGACGCTGTCAGCATTGACTGTGGCATAGAATGGGTTAATACACCAGCATCGATGTATACACTGATACTGGAGTATACAGCAGGGTCTTGGCTGTCAGTGACAGCTGGGTCTGTGCCACTGATCGGGAGGTAGCAGATACTGCACCTGTCCGATCACCGGGATGCAGCTATATGGCACGTTACGTCACGCTGCGCCATACATGTACACCGCTCGTCGAGAAGGGGTTAAAATACACTGCTCATAAAAATAAAGGGAACACAAAAATAACACATCCTAGATCTGCATTAATCAAATATTCTTCTGAAATACTTTGTTCTTTACATAGTTGAATGCGCTGACAACAAAATCACACAAAAATAAAAAAATGGAAATTACATTTTTCAACCAATGGAGGTCTGGATTTGGAGTCACACTCAAAATTAAAGTGGAAAAACACACTACAGGCTGATCCAACTTTGATGTAATGTCCTTAAAACAAGTCAAAATGAGGCTCAGTAGTGTGTGTGGCCTCCACGTACCTGTATGACCTCCCTACAACGCCTGTACATGCTCCTGATGAGGTGGCGGACGGTCTCCTGAGGGATCTCCTCCCAGACCTGGACTAAAGCATCTGCCAACTCCTGGACAGTCTGTGGTGGATAGAGCGAGACATGATGTCCCAGATGTGCTCAATTGGATTCAGGTCTGGGGAACGGGCGGGCCAGTCCATAGCATCAATGCCTTCGTCTTGCAGGAACTGCTGATGCACTCCAGCCACATGAGGTCTAGCATTGTCTTGCATTAGGAGGAACCCAGGGCCAACCGCACCAGCATATGGTCACACAAGGGGTCTGAGGATCTCATCTCGGTACCTAATGGCAGTCAGGCTACCTCTGGCGAGCACATAGAGGGCTGTGCGGCCCTCCAAAGAAATGCCACCCCACACCATTACTGACCCAATGCCAAACCGGTCATGCTGGAGGATGTTGCAGGCAGCAGAACGTTCTCCACGGCGTCTCCAGACTCTGTCACATCTGTCATGTGCTCAGTGTGAACCTGCTTTCATCTGTGAAGAGCACAGGGCGCCAGTGGCGAATTTGCCAATCTTGGTGTTCTCTGGCAAATGCCAAACGTCCTGCACGGTGTTGGGCTGTAAGCACAACCCCCACCTGTGGACGTCGGGCCCTCATATCACCCTCATGGAGTCTGTTTCTGACCGTTTGAGCAGACACATGCACATTTGTGGCCTGCTGGAGGTCATTTTGCAGGGCTCTGGCAGTGCTCCTCCTGTTCCTCCTTGCACAAAGGCGGAGATAGCGGTCCTGATGCTGGGTTGTTGCCCTCCTACGGCCTCCTCCACGTCTCCTGATGTACTGGCCTTTCTCCTGGTAGAGCCTCCATGCTCTGGACACTACGCTGACAGACACAGCAAACCTTCCTGCCACAGCTCACATTGATGTGCCATCCTGGATAAGCTGCACTACTCGAGCCACTTGTGTGGGTTCTAGACTCCGTCTCATGCTACCACTAGAGTGAAAGCACCGCCAGCATTCAAAAGTGACCAAAACATCAGCCAGGAAGCATAGGAACTGAGAAGTGGTCTGCGGTCACCACCTGCAGAACCACTCCTTTATTGGGGGTGTCTTGCTAATTGCCTATAATTTTCACCTGTTGTCTATCCCATTTGCACAACCGCATGTGAAATGGATTGTCACTCAGTGTTGCTTCCTAAGTGGACAGTTTGATTTCACAGAAGTGTGATAGACCTGGAGTTACATTGTGTTGTTTAAGTGTTCCCTTTATTTTTTTGAGCAGTGTACTTTCTTTAGCAATGCAGCCATATACGAACATGTATGCTGGTCAGTGGCCCAAAGTCATTTAACCCTTTAAATCACACTCCTGCCCACTTTGATGCCATGTGCCAGTCATTTCTGTGGTCATACCGCGTTTAGCTGATTTCCCCTCAGGACCGCTCAGTGCAATTTATTTTATCACTGGGAACAGTTCTCATAATTCATTAACAAAACACGAAAAATAAAAATTATGATAATAAGAAACGGCTGGTAGTAGTATAGGGACCCATGTCTCGTCAAGCTCAAAGTGACAGGTGCCCCGCCCCTTTTTCACACCATAACCCCTCCCAGAAACGCCCAGAAATGCCCTAACCCCCGTGCAGTGGTGCTACAAGGACTAAATTGACCTGCCTTGTCAACAAGGGAAACAAATATTAAAATGTAGTATAGTCCGAGCACTCACATATGGGCATAAGGAACGAATATCATTAGTATGAATAAAAACATTTAATAAACATCAGAAAACAATACAATATAAAAACTGAAAACAAAAATAAAACTCAGATAATGAGACTCCAGTTAAGGGGGGCTTGGTTGGAAATATACAATCCTGATCAAAAGTTTAAGACCACTTGAAAAATTGCAAAAAATCATATTTTACATTGTTGGATCTTAACAAGGTTCCAAGTAGAGCTTCAACACGCAGCAAGAAAAAATGAGAGTGAGACAAAACATTTTTTGAGCATTCAATTAATTGAAAATAACGATTAAACTGAAACAGGCAGTTTTTCAGCTGATCCAAATTTTAGGACCACATGCCTTTAAAAGGCCAAATCTGTGCAAAGATGTGGAATTATTGTCATTTTCTGTCAGATAGTCACACGTTGTGATGGCAAAGGCAAAAAAACTCTCCCTTTTTGAACGTGGTCGGGTTGTTGAACTGCATAAGCAGGGTCTCTCACAGCGCGCCATCGCTGCTGAGGTGGGACGCAGTAAGTCATTTGGAATTTCTTAATTGATCCTGAGGGTTATGGAACAAAAAAATCAAGTCAAAGACCCAAAAAAATTTCATCAGCACTGAGCCGGAGGATTCAATTGGCTGTCCGTCAAGACACTGGATGATCCTCGACCCAAATTAAGGCCCTTACTGGTGCTGACTGCAGCCCCATAACCATCAGATGGCTTCTGAGACTGAAGGGCTTCAAAAACAAAAAATGTCTTCAAAGACCTCGTCTCCTTGAACGCCACAGAACTGCTCGTTTGGACTTTGCAAGAGAGCACCAAACATGGGACATTCAAAGGTGGAAGAAAGTTTTATTCTCTGATGAGAATTTTTTTTTACCTTGATGGTCCTGATGGTTTCCAACGTTACTGGCATGACAAGCAGATCCCACCTGAGATCTTTTCTACGCGCCACAGTGGAGAGGGCGCCATAATGGTCTGGGGTGCTTTTTCCTTCAGTGGAGCTTCAGGAAGTGCAGGGGCGTCAAACGGCTGCTGGCTATGTCCAGATGTTGCAGAGAGCATTCCTCATGACTGAGGGCCCTCGTCTGTGTGGTAACGACTGGGTTTTTCAACAGGACAACGCTACAGTACACAATGCCCGCAGGACAAGGGACTTCTTCCAGGAGAATAACATCACTCTTTTGGCCCATCCTGCGTGTTCCCCTGATATAAATCCAATTGAGAACCTTTGGGGATGGATGGCAAGGGAAGTTTACAAAAATGGACAACAGTTCCAGACAGTAGATGGCCTTCGTGCGGCCGTCTTCACCACTTGGAGAAATGTTCCCACTCACCTCATGGAAACGCTTGCATCAAGCATGCCGAAACTAATTTTTGAAGTGATAAACAATAACGGCGGAGCTACTCATTACTGAGTTCATGTTTGAAAGTTGGATTTCTGTTTTTGGGGGGGGGGGGGGGTTAGTTTTTTTGGAAGGTGTGGTCCTAAACTTTTGATCAGCTGAAAAACAGCCTGTTTCAGTTTATTCGTTATTTTCATTAAATTGAATGCTCAAAAAATTTTTGGTCTCACTCCCATTTCTTCTTGCTGCATGTTGAAGCTCTACTTGGAACCTTGTTAAGATCCAGCCATGCTAAATATGATTTTTTGCCATTTTTCAAGTGGTCTTAAACTTTACTCTATATAAAGTGCTTGTGCTTGAGAGTGTATTTCCTAAGAGAATAAAACGACCTGAAAACGATGAATAAAGTCAATACAACTTCAAACGGGCTGATGCATGTGAAACACCTTGGATGTGCACAGATTGACTCTGTAAAAAACCTGCCAGTCAAAAGGACCCACAGCAATAGTTAAATCCCAACAAAGTTCGGTAAATGTGGTGCGGTAATAACCCACACCCCGAGGCGTCCCACGGCTGTGCGAGACCAACACCACTTGTTATCTGTCCTGAGGTCTTCAGATGGAAATACCATCCTCACAGTAAGTAATGCGTCCTGCTGTTACGGGCCCAAACGAAAGCCACACAAAACGAAGGAAGGGAATGCTGGCTTGTCACGTGATGTGTCGGCAGGAAGTGCTGACTGTTCACGTGATGTCGCAATATAACAAAATAATAACAAAGACAGGTACACTCTGCGGTCTTACTAAACCCTCAAACTGATTTTAAAATTGAGAGATTAGCCAACATGTCCTACGGTGTAGGACATATCTGAGCCCGAGCACCGCGCCAAGGTTTCTCAAGTAGCTCGGGGACCTAACACTCACCTACATGTGGGCAATACCAGGAGCCAGTGGGCAAATTACAGGAGCATGAGGCCGACTCACAAACAACTCACCAGTTACCTCTAGCATGCAACCATGCTAGCAATGGGAGGAGGGAGGAGTCTGCGAGTCCCACTTAAGACTGGCTGATATGGCCCAGGCCTCACAGGTGCACCTAAATGTAGCCTGTAGATGGAAAGCAGGCACATTTAAATTGGAGTTATCCACCTCCAGGCATCTCTATACCACAAGTACCACAATAATTGCTATCTTGTGTAGGATGTCTATTGTGGTACTTGTGGCTCTCTGCGGGCATCCTCCACTGTATGCATTTTTGCTGGGGATCGTCATTAGCAACGGGCCACAAGTGCAGGATTTGCTCCCCTATATATATGCACAACCACATGTGGGTTTGAGCACTTCCTGCTTGTTTAATACCACGCCATTCTTTTCCGTTTGTATATATAGAGATGCCTGGAGGTGTATAAACTCCAATTTAAATGTGACTGTTTTCCATCTACAGGCTACATTTAGGTGCACCTGCGAGGCCTGGGCCATATCAGCCAGTCTTGAGTGGGACTCGCAGACTCCTCCCTCCTCCCATTGCAAGCATGGTTACATGCTGGAGGTAACTGGTGAGTTGTTTGTGATTCGGCCTCATGCTCCTGTAATTTGCCCACTGGCTCCTGGTATTGCCCATATGGCACAGGTAGGTGAGTGTTAGGTCTCTGAGCTACTTGAGAAACCTTGGCGCGGTGCTCGGGCTCAGACATGTCCTACACCGTAGGACATGTTGGCTAATCTCTCAATTTTAAAATCAGTTTGAGGGTTTAGTGAGACTGCAGAGTGCACCTGTCTTTGTTATTATTTTGTTATATTGCTATATTGATTATCACATCCATATAATTGCTATCTTGTGTAGGATGTCTATTGTGGTACTTGTGGTTCGCTGTGGGCATCCTCCACTGTATGCATTTTTGCTGGGGATCGTCATTAGTAACGGGCCACAAGTGCAGGATTTGCTCCCCTATATATATATGCACGACTGCATGTGGGTTTGAGAACTTCCTGCTTGTTTAATACCACGCCATTCTTTTCAGCTGGTCACGTGATATATCACGTGGTCATGATGGTTCTGATATCCTCAATCGAATATGGAGGAAGTAAATCCAATGAAATAACCATCCAATGGTATATAAAAATAGCACAAAGTTCTAATTCATCCAGGGAATCTCAAACTGACATGTCAGGATGGGTCTCTTAGAAACAAACGCGTTTCGGGGTATACAACTGCCCCCTTCCTTTTGACTGGCAGATTTTTTTCAGAGTCAATCTGTGCACATCCAAGGTGTTTCATATGCATCAGCCCGTTTGAAGTTGTATTGACTTTATTCATCGTTTTCAGGACGTTTTATTCTCTTAGGAAAAATACACTCTCAAGCACAAGAACTTTATATAAAGTATATTTCCAATCAAGCCCCCCCTTAACTGGAGTCTCATTATCTGAGTTTTATTTTTGTTTTCAGTTTTTATATTGTATTGTTTTCTGATGTTTATTAAATGGTTTTTATTCATACTAATGATATTCGTTCCTTATGCCCGTATGTGAGTGCTCGGACTATACTACATTTTAAAAGTATATACTATAATACACAGGAAGATGACCATGTATATACCTGCGCTGTACATATAAAATGTATCTACAGGAGATACCCAGGTTATACCAGCATGGTCCATATCGCTATATACAGAAGATGTATAACTTATACCAGCTGTACATAAATAATTATATAGAGGAGATACCCAGGTTATACCAGCATAGTCTATACTATAATACACAGGAGGATGACTATGTATATACCTGCGCTGTACATATAGATTACACTCAGATAGACCCAGGTTATACCAGCATAGTATATACTATAATACACAGGAGGATGACTATGTATATACCTGCGCTGTACATATAGATTACACTCAGATAGACCCAGGTTATACCAGCATAGTCTATACTATAATACACAGTGAGATTACTATGTATATACCTGCGCTGTACATATAGATTACACTCAGATAGACCCAGGTTATACCAGCATAGTATATACTATAATACACAGGAGGATGACTATGTATATACCTGCGCTGTACATATAGATTACACTCAGATAGACCCAGGTTATACCAGCATAGTCTATACTATAATACACAGGAGGATGACTATGTATATACCTGCGCTGTACATATAGATTACACTCAGATAGACCCAGGTTATACCAGCATAGTATATACTATAATACACAGGAGATGACTATGTATATACCTGCGCTGTACATATAGATTACACTCAGATAGACCCAGGTTATACCAGCATAGTATATACTATAATACACAGGAGGATGACTATGTATATACCTGCGCTGTACATACAGATTACACTCAGATAGACCCAGGTTATAGCAGCATAGTATATACTATAATACACAGGAGGATGACTATGTATATACCTGCACTGTACATATAGATTACACTCAGATAGACCCAGGTTATACCAGCATAGTATATACTATAATACACAGGAGGATGACTATGTATATACCTGCGCTGTACATATAGATTACACTCAGATAGACCCAGGTTATACCAGCATAGTATACACTATAATACACAGGAGGATGACTATGTATATACCTGCGCTGTACATATAGATTACACTCAGATAGACCCAGGTGCTGCTCCTGTAGCTCAGTCAGTCCCTGGGCAGCCTAGTGCCTAGTGGGCTGAGTGCTGGCAGAGGCTGACTGTGCCTGGCCGAGAGAGCTGGCGGTGAAGGGGTTAATGCCCCCTCTGCCCCCAGTAACCCTGACAGACAATGGCGGTGACTACACACCTACCTGCCCTGCTGGACACAACATGTACCCACCTAGAATGTATGGGCTTCTGAGAGTATGGGCTTCTGAGAGAATTCTCCATAAAACCTCCCTGACTCTAAGGCCTCATGCACACAACTCTATGTATTTTGCGGTCCGCACAAAATACGGATGACATCCGTGTGCATTCCGTATTTTGCGGAACAGAACAGCTGGCTCCTAATAGAACAGTCCTATCATTTTCCGTAATGCGGACAATAATAGGAAATACGGAAACGGAATGCACATGGAGTACCTTCCTTTTTTTTGCGGACCAATTGAAATGAATGGTTCCGTATACGGTCTGAAAAAAAACGGAACGGACACGGAATTAAAATACATTTGTGTGCATGAGGCCTAAACCTGCCCCTAAATGTACATTTACATGACAGTGTGTAATCCTTTTCCATTTTGCGGTCCGCAAATAACGGAACCGTGTATCCGTGATTTGTTTCCGTTGTGCTTCCGCATCCTTTCCGTTCTGTGTGTCTGCATTTTGCAATAGTAATATCAGAATATTTTAAACCAAGCTCAGGGGGCAGGAACTTCAATTACATGTAAACGGATAAAAAAAAAAACGGATGAAAGGTTTCTGTATGTCTTCGACTTGAATGGGGCTGCAGACCGATCTGTGCGGACAATAGTAGAACAAGCTTCATATTTTTGCAGAGTAGAAATGCGGAAACGCGGATGAAGACAACATACTGAAAGTTATCCGCACATTTTTTTTCACCCATAGGAATGAATGGACCCGCTTCTATCCCGCAAAAAGTTGAATGGACGCGGATAAAATTATACGGTCGTGTGAATATAGCCTAATCCTGACCCCCACAGGAGACCGCACAGAACATGGAGAGGACGCCCCGCAGCCCAACACACAGGACACTTACCTGAACCTTACTTATCACCATCACCTATCTCAGTGGTGATCCTGTGTGGGAGGAGTCAGGCTACAGGCTGTGCTGCTGGAGGAGATAAA
Source organism: Bufo gargarizans (assembly GCF_014858855.1). Taxonomy (NCBI): domain Eukaryota; kingdom Metazoa; phylum Chordata; class Amphibia; order Anura; family Bufonidae; genus Bufo; species Bufo gargarizans. Next base: position 517,459,381 of record NC_058083.1, read on the forward strand.
GGACCTTTGATGATATCATGACCATGTGATGTAGTGTGGGAGGAGTCATGCTTTAGACTGTGCTCCCAGAGGAGGTAAAGGACCTGTGATGATATCATGACCATGTGATCCTGTGTGGGAGGAGTCATGCTTTAGACTGTGCTCCCAGAGGAGGTAAAGGACCTGTGATGATGTCATGGCCATGTGATCCTGTGTGGGAGGAGTCAGGCTCCAGGCTGTGCTGCTGGAGGAGGTAAAGGACTTGTGATGATGTCATGATCATGTGATCCTGTGTGGGAGGACCTACGCAGCAGACTGTGCTGCTGGAGGAGGTAAAGGACCTGTGATGATGTCATGACCATGTGATCCTGTGTAGGAGGGGTCAGGCTCTAGGCTCTGCTGTTGGAAGAGGTGGAGCACAGTTTACAGGAGTCTGTGATCTGTAAATTGTATTTGTTCTAGGGAAGGGACAGACACCCAGCAGCCGCTGTCTCTCTCTCTCTCTCTCTCTCTCTTTGCTGTCGGAAAAGAGTGAGATCTGCTGGAGGAAGTGTCAAGAGATTGCTTCTAGTGTTGATCGAGCATCATAGGCGTGCGCAGCCTATTGCATTAGGGTGTGCACCCTAAAGCACAAACACACGCAACGTGTGTATGTATGTGTGTGTATATATATATATATATATATATATATATATATCTCTATCTGTGGATGACGCACTGTTATGGGCATCTGTGGATGACACTATTATGGGGGCATCTATGGATGACGCACTGTTATGGGCATCTGTGAATGACGCACTGTTATGGGCATCTGTGAATGACGCACTGTTATGGGCATCTGTGAATGACGCACTGTTATGGGCATGAGTGGATGACACACGGTTATGGGCATCAGTGGATGACACGGTTATGGGCATCTGTGGGTGACACTGTTATGGGGCATCTGTGGATGACACTGTTATGGGGGCATCTGTGGAAGACGCTGTTATGGGGGCATCTGTGGATGACGCTGTTATGGGGGCATCTGTGGATGACGCTGTTATGGGGGCATCAGTGGATAATGCGCTATTAACAGTGCGTCATCCACAGATCCCCCCATAACATTATCATCCACAGATCCCCCCCATAACAGTGTCATCCACAGATATCCCCTTAACAGTCTATTAAGGGGATATCTGTGGATGGCACTGTTATGGGGGCATCTGTGTGGATACTGACACAGATGCGGGGGGGATCTGTGGATGACACTGTTATGTGGGGCTGGGGGGATCTGTGGTTGACACATATATAGCAGCATCTTGTGCTATATATGTGTCATCATCCACAGATATCTCTCCCCCCAGAACAGTGTCCCTGACAGTGACTGACCCCCAACGGGATGGAGGCCGGCAACTACTGTAAGACCCCCCCCCCCCCCGTTCCTTATGTAAATGAGCTTGTAAATAAAATTGTGCCAAGTTGTACTACTATCTAATAATCTATTATTAACTTACTGGGACAGTCAGGACTCCAGATAGTATTCACATCAGTTTTTCTTTTTCACAGTGCACAAAAGACATCACCATCCATGCACTGGGCGCAGCAGGCGGGCAGGCAGGCTCCCGCTCTTCAAACATTCAAACTAGGCGGCCGGTGGCAGCGTAACGTGACGTCACTCACGCCGCACGCACATGCTCCTCCCACTTTATTAACGAATCAGGCGCATGACGTCGGAGTGAGTGACGTTACGCGGCCGGCCGCCGGGAGATGGAGTCATGGAGCACAGGAGCAGTGGATATACACTAAGGACTGTTTCACACGAGCGGATGCCGTGCGTGACATCCGCTCCGTGAATGAGAGCCAAGACCCAATGCAGACTGCAGAGGCACGGAGCAGTAACATGATTGATAATGCTCCGCGCCTCTCTGTGATCTCTTTACTACGAAATCACGGTGACAACTTTATCTCACTGTGATTTCGTAGTAAAGAGATCACAGAGAGGCACGGAGCATTATCAGTCATGTTAATGCTCCGTCGTCAGTCGATGTATGTCATACATTGAAGTTGTGCGGTCGGACACTAGTGCGGGGCTGGCAGACGGCAGTGCAGGAGGCGGAGCACAGGGGTGTGATTAGGGTGTGCCCAGGCACACCCGGCACACCCCGTGCGCACGCCTATGTCGAGCATGCTTGGCCGAACACCGCATGTACTTGAGCGCAATGCTCGAGTCTCCTCCCCGCACGTTTGTTGGCTGCTACGTGCAGTTAAGTACTGCCCTTCACTGTAATGCCTTAGCCATGTTGGTTACTGGCATTACAGTGATTGGCTGGCTGGAACGCGTCATAGGGTGCTATATAGCACTTGATGACACGTGTTCAGCTCAGTGTTAGTCAGGAAGAGCTGTACTGAAGAAGGGAAAGATAGTATAGGGAGTGAAATTAGATTTTTCAGAGACCCAAAAGTCCATTTAAGGACTATTGTTGTGTGGCATCAATATATATTTTTAGCGCAACCTGCGCTAAATTGCTAAAACTTTAGAGACAGCGACATTATCTGTGCTACATCTCCTGTGTAACGTGTACGCATCCCAAAAATATCTGTGACATCCAGTGTACTTTTTCCGTAGACGGTGTCCGCTGCAGACAGTGACATTAGCTGCGCTACATCTCCTGTGTAACGTGTACGCATCCAAAAAATATCTGTGACATCAGCCACATTATCTGCGGTATTTCTTCTGTGTAACGTTTCCACATCCCAAATACCTGTGACATTCCCTGTAATATTTTATTAGCCACTGGTGACAGCATTGACATTATCAGCTGTATATCTCCTGTGTGACGTTTCCATATCCCAAATACCTGTGACATTCCCTGTAATTTTTTATTAGCTGCTGCTGACATCAGCGACATTATCTGCGGTATTTCTCCTGTGTAACGTTTCCACATCCCAAATACCTGTGACATTCCCTGTAATTTTTTATTAGCTGCTGCTGACATCAGCGACATTATCTGCGGTATTTCTCCTGTGTAACGTTTCCACATCCCGAATACCTTTTTTAATTTTTTTGCTTACAAATCCTACGCTACTTACACTTACAAATCCTACGCTACTGTACGTGTGGCATACTTTCAAGCATATATAACAGTTAATATGAAGAAGGCAAGCAGTAAGGAACGGGGAAGTGGCTGTGATGCTGATGGTGCACTCAGAGGCCATGGCCTTGGGCGCATTGAAACTGTGCCTGCTGCCAGAGCACAAGAAAAACAATCATCCATGATACCTAGCTTCATGTCCCAGTTTGCAGGGCAGCACAGGACAACGCTCTTGAAGTCAGACCAGTGGGACCAGGTGGTCGGTTGGATTGCAGCAGATAATGTGTCCAGTCGGTTAAGCACCACCCTGTCTTCCACTAAGTCCAGTCTCAGTAGCCAAGAGTCTGGTCAACACAATCCTCGCCCTGATCCTCCTTCCTCCCACCATGAAGAGTCTTGCCAAACATGTTATCCCACACTCGGATATTCCGAGGAGCTCTTTTCATCGCCATGCCTTGATTTGGGCCTCTCGACAAGCCTGATTGAAGAGGTACCAACTCTTTAGCATCCACGGTCACAAGAAGATGACAGTGGGGGAGCAATAATTAGTGTTTTACGAGGTGGATGATGATGCTGCAGTTGCCAAAAAGTCAACTGCAATTTGTGTCTTAAGAGGTTGATGGAGAGGATGAGACACAGTTGTCAATAACTGAGATTGTTGTTAGGTCAAGTCAGGAGCATGAGCAGAGTGAGGAAGTGGAAGAGGAGGTGTTGGACGATGAAGTCACTGACCCAACCTGGGAAGATGGCAAGCCGAGCGAGGACAGCAGAACAGAGTGGGAGGGATCTGCAGCACCGCAACAGGCTGGAAGAGGCAGTGGGGTGGCAAAAGGGAGAAGACGGGCCACACCCAACAGGCCCGCAACTGTTGCACCCCTTTGCGGAAATCTCCCTCGCCAAGGGGTAGGTGTTCCGCTTTTTTGAGAAAAGTGCGGACGACAAAAGAATAGTAATTTGCAACCTGTGCCGTACAAAAATGAGTAGGGGCGTGAACACTAGCAACATCACCACCACTAGCATGATCCGCCACATAACATCCAAGCACCATAATAGGTGGGCCGAACGCCTGGGTCCACAATCTGTGTCTGTGGATCACACAACTGCCTCCTTTTCCCCTATGTTACATGCTGGCCAATCTCCTGTTGAAGACGCAGGCCCAGATTCCTCCCGCCCTGCACCTGGACCTTCGCAAGCACCATCAGCGACCACATCCACTTCCGTGTCCCAGCGCAGTGTACAAATGTCCTTACCCCAGGCTTTTCAACACAAGCGCAATTACCCAGCCACCCACCCACAGGCCATGCGCACCTTTCCAAATTACTGGCCCTGGAAATGTTGCCATTTAGGCCTGTGGACACTGAGGCTTTCCGCAGCCTGATGTCAGCAGCCGTCCCTTGTTACGCAGTCCCCAGCCGCCACTATGTTTCACGGTGTGCCATGCCTGCCTTACACCAGCATGTGTCCGGTAATATCACCCATGCCCTGACCAACGCAATCACTGGGAAGGTCCACTGACACATGGACAAGTGCTTTCGGCCAGGGACGCTAAATTTTCTTGACGGTACACTGGGTGAACGTTGTGGAGGCCGGGAACGAGTCGTATCATGGGATGGCACAGGTGCTACCGACGCCAAGGTTTGCGGGTCCAACTTCCATCAGGGTTTCCGCCACCACCTACGTTAATGGCTCCAACCCCCACTTCTCCTCCTCCGCCTCCTCCTCCGCTTCCACCTCAGAATAATCCTCTTGCCTCACCAGTCAGCCATCAGTCAGTAGCTGGAAGCAGTGTAGCACTGCAGTGGGGAAGCGTCAACAGGCCGCGCTTAAGCTGATCTGCTTAGGTGACAAACAGCACACCGCTGCAGAGCTGTGGCAGGGGATAGGAGACCAGACTGAGCTGTGGCTTACGCCACTCAACCTACAACCAGGCATGGTTGTGTCTGATAATGGCTGTAACTTGATGGCGGCTTTGGAGCTCAGCAAGCTCACACACATCCCATGCCTAGCCCATGTCTTCAACTTAGTGGTTCAGCGGTTTCTCAAAACCTACTCCAATTTTCCTGTGCTACTGGTGAAGGTGTGCCGCGTGTGTGTCCATTTCCACAAGTCATCGACAGCTTCCGCCGGTCTGTCAACGCTGCAGCAGCCCTTGCCAGCTCACCGATTGTTGTGCGACGTGAGCACGTGCTGGAACTCAACGTTCCACTTGTTGGCCATGCTTTGTGAGCAGCAGAGGGCAGTAGTAGAATACCAGCTGCAACATAGTCGTCACCTTTCAAGTCAGCTTCCGCTCTTCACAAGCAACGAGTGGGCATGGATTTCTGACTTCTGTGAGGTTTTAAGAAACTTTGAGTATTAAACACAGATGGTGAGCGGCGATAACGCTATTATCAGCGTAACCATCCTACTTCTGTGTCTACTCAAACGCTCGCTGCTCACCATTAAGGCTGATGCTTTGCATGTGGAATAGATGGAAATGGGGGAAGACATTACACAGGGTGATAGCCAGACCACCCTCAGTTCGTATTCTCAACACGAAATTGATGATGATGAGGAGGAGGAGCAGGAGACAGTTGCCTCCGCTACAGAGGGAAGTACCCATGGAAGTTTTATTCCATCTGTTCAGCCTGGATGGGCAGAAGAGTATTAGGAGATTGAGAGTTATCCTCCTGATGAGAACAGCAAAGTCTTACCTGTTGGTACTCTGGCACACATGGCTGAATTTATGTTAGGCTGCCTTTCCCGTGACCCACGCTTTATACGCATTTTGGACAACACCAATTACTGGTTAATCACCCTTCTTGACCCCTGCTACAAAGAAAACTTCTCATCTCTCATTCCTATGGTGGAGAGGACAAACAAAATGGTGCAATACCAGAAGGTCCTTGTGGAAACATTGCTCCAAAAATTTCCAGCTGACAACACTGGCGGCAGAGTACGTAGTTCCTTGGGCAACCGAGGAGGGGAGACAAGGGGAACACACAGTAGTTCCAACAGAGGCAGGGCAACACTCTGTTAGCATACAAGGTTTGTATTGTATAAGCAACAACCACTGCATGTCATTGCTGTATGCCTAGTATATTGTATGGTCACTAGATGGCAGTGTTACATTTATGTAAGTTCCTGTTTTTGCTATGTCTTTAACAATTGAAAGAGTTCAGTGCTCGTTCTGCCACAGAGCAGAGGTCAGCAAAACTGCACAGACTGTCTGCCTGTCCTTTGTTTAGCCTCAGAAAGTATTTATAACACAGTCTTCATAGCCTGGGACAGTTTCATTACACCCCGCCAGCACCCTCACCCTGATGCTTGGCCTAGTGTCACAAGGAGGGAAACATTTTGGAAGATGGTGAAGGAGTACGTAGCAGACCGCGTCAGCGTCCTCAATGATCCCTCCGTGCCTTACAACTACTGGGTGTCCATGCTGGACACGTGGCACAAACTGGCGCTCTACGCCTTGGTGGTACTGGCCTGCCCTGCTGCCAGCATTTTGTCAGAGTGGGTATTTAGTGCTGCTGGGGGCATAATAACAGATAAGTGTATCCGCCTGTCGACTGAAACAGGTTGACTCTTATAAAAGTAACCAAGGCCTGGATTGCCCATGACTTCTCGACTCCACCAGAGGAAAGCGGCTGAACATAAAGGCACTTTAAATGTATGTTTCATAATGTACTGAATACACTATATTCCCATGCACCCCTTCCACCACAAAAAAGGGTATATGATTCAATCTTCCTTTTCTCGTCCTCCTCCTCTTCCATCTTATCAACATGCTTATTAGTCTGCCCTCACTCCTAATGTTGTAGAGGGTCAGCTCACCTGCAGGCCCTCGCATGTAATGTTTTAGAGGGTCAGCTCACCAGCAGGCCCTACAATCTTTTAGAGGGTCAGTTCACCAGCAGGCCCTCACCAACAATCTTTTAAAGGGTCAGCTCACCTGCAGGCCCTCACATATAATGTTTTAGAGGGTCAGTTCACCAGCAGGCCCTCATCTACAATCTTTTAGAGCAGGCATGGCCAACCTGCAGCTCTCCAGCTGTTGCAAAACTACAACTCCCAGCATGCAAAGACTGCCTACAGCTATCAGCCTACATCAGGGCATGGTGGGAATTGTAGTTTTACAACAGCTGGAGAGCCGCAGGTTGGCCAGCCCTGTTTTAGAGGGTCATCTCACCAGCAGGCCCTTGACCATAATGTTTTACAGGGTCAGGTCACCAGCAGGCCCTCAACCATAATGTTTTACAGGGTCAGCTCACCAGCAGACCCTCACCTATAATCTTTTAGAGGGTCAGCTCACCAGCAGGCCCTCGACCATAAAGTTTTACAGGGTCAGCTCACCAGCAGGCTATCACCTACAATCTTTTAGAGGGTCAGCTCACCAGCAGGCCCTCACCTACAATCTTTTAGAGGGTCAGCTCACCAGCAGGCCTGCGCCCATAATTTTTTCAATGGTTAGCTAAGCAGCAGGAACTCGCCCATAATTTTTTCAATGGTCAGCTCAGCAGCAGGCACTCGCCCATAATATTTTCAATGCTCGGATCAGCAGCAGGCACTCGCTCCTAATGTTTTAGAGAGTCAGCTCAGCAGCAGACCCTCAACCCCTAATGTTTTCGATGGTCAGATCAGCAGCAGACACTCAACCATAATGTTTTCGATTGCCAGATCAGCAGCAGGCACTCGCCCATAATGTTTTTGAGGGTCAGATCCCCAGCAGGCACTCGCCACTAATGTTTTAGAGAGTCAGCTCTGCAGCAGACCCTCACCCCTAATGTTTTAGAGGGTTACCAGCAGACCCTTGCTCCTAATGTTTTGAGGGTCACCAGCAGGCCATCAATCATAATTTTTCAAGGATGTGTATGATGCCCTTTTTTATGTGTAATAAAGGGTGTATTGGAGTGCCAGTTCCTTGTAATTTCTGGCAGCCCTTTCACTTAGTGCATAGGCTTTATGAGTGTAGGAGTCCCAATACCTGAACAATTGTACCACAATGTGAATGAGGCCCTCCATTATGTGATATACAGGTTGTATCGGAGTGCCTCTTCCTTGTAATTTTTGGCAGCACTTGCACTTTATATACAAGTAAATATACAGGAAAGAATGTTTCCAAAAAATATTTCCTCTAAAATCGATTTTATTTTTGGTTTTGTGCGTATTATTGTCAGTCTGTAAAAGAGGCGTACTATTCGGACAACATCGTTTCAAGCAGCTACCTGGGAGTCCAAGATGCATCCAGACATCCTCCCCATGCTGTTCCCGAACCATTTCGGTGGTGTTTCCATACATTTTTGACCTTTTCCAATGAACCAGACACCCTCCCCTCTTCAGAGCAGGGGGTGCCTGGTTTAATGCTCGGGCTCTCCCATTGACTTACATTGTGCTCGGTAGAGCACCCGAGCATCCCGAGGTGTTCGACCCGAGCACCCAAGCACTTTGGTGCTCGATCAACACTATTTACTTCCTTCAGAATTTCTTCCCAGAGAGGCGTGACTGCAAATCTCTTCTCCCCATCCACCTGAGATTAGAGATGAGCGAATCAGTTCGTAACAAATTGGGTTTGTTATGAACTTCCCAACATTTCGTCCCCCAAGACAATCCCGAAGCTTTTCAGGATCACTTCGGATGACTTCAGTAAAATCACTATTTTACTGCACGTGTAATATTCTCTTATAGTAGTTTGATAATTTGTATCTTACACTAGAGAAAGCTTTATTTTTTTTCTGAATCTGGATATTTGAAGGCACATAAGACATTAAGCCCAAATCTGTTAATGGTGCAGATACTGCATTATTTACAAAGTCAATTGTAGAAAGCAGTGTCTTAAGGGTGTTTGTGGAAACGGAAGGACATTTTATTGCATCTCTCTCTCTCTTTAAAGAGATTGCCCGGGCTTTCACTATTGATTTGGCTGGACCCTAGATAGCAGTGGTGAACAGGAAGAGAGAAGGGAGACAGCTTGTGTGCACTGCCTGCATCGTCTCTTCGTACAGCTGATCAACAGGGGTGTCGGACTCTCACCAATCTGATATTGATGACCTATCCTGAGGATAGATCATCAATTGTAAAAACCCAGACAATCTTTTTAAGTCCCAGAAAACAGACTTTCAAACTATATTTTACTTTATGTGACTGTGTTAAAAAAAACATTTGGAATACTGAAGGGTTCCAAATAAATGACCCAGGGGCAGGAGGAGGAGCATGTGAGTGGAAGTACGACGCTACGTGTGCTGCTTCTTTCCAGGCGATGGCACGATGATTGGACAAATAAGAATTGGACAAATAGGTTATTAGATTTTCTCCAGTCTTTAGTTTCTGATATATACTTCAGAACACACCTTCTGACATCCAAAGTGTGAAAAACCTCTTCTTTTTTAGATCTGGGATTTTCACAGAACGAAGGGAGAACCACCTCCTCCATTCTATGGAACTCCGAGACAACCTTAGGTAGAAAGGAATTGTCGAAACTTAGAATTATTCTGTCGTCCCTGATCGTCATGAAGGCCTGTATCTCATTAACCCTACGTGCACAAGTAATTGCCACTAGAAATACTGTTTTAAGGGTCAGATATCTGATATTTGCTGACTCTAAGGGCTCAAAGGGGGGTTTAGTGAGACCGGAGAGGACAGAGTTTAAATCCCACGGAGCGACCAGAGGTCTACTCCGGGGTCTGAGTCTGACGGTTCCCTTCATGAAGCGAATGATCCACGGATTAAGAGCTATTTTTTCATCTAAATAGGCACTTAATGCTGAAATTTGAACTCTAAGAGTGCTAGGTTTTAACCCTTTATTAAAACCTTCTTGAAGAAAATCTAGAATAGACAGAATACTCCCCCCAGAGTTAGAAGTATTTTCTGAACACCAGGAAACATATCTACTCCAGATTTTGCGGTAAATTTTATTAGTGACTTCTTTTTTGCTGGCTAGCATGGTATTAATTACTCTGTCCGATAAACCCTTAGATTTTAAGACTGCCCTTTCAGGATCCAAGCAGAGAGGTGCAGACTTTGCGTCTTTGGGTGGAAAACTGGCCCTTGACAGAGGAGGTCTTCCGACCAGGGTAGAATCCATTGATCCTCCCTGGACATCTTTGCCAGGAGAGGAAACCAGGATCTCCTCGGCCAGTTGGGAACAATTAGGATTACCTCTGCCCTCTCTTCTTTTATTTTCCTGAGAACCCTTGGAATCAGAGGCAGAGGTGGGAAACAGTATGCCAGTTGGAAATTCCAAGGAAGAGCTAGCGCATCTGTTCCTGCACTTCTCGGATCCCATGGATCCAGGGAAAAATAAGTTGGTAATTTTGCATTTATTTTGTTTGCAAAAAGGTCTATTTGGGGAAGACCCCACCTTTGTGTTAAGGTCTGGAAAATTTTCCTCTTTTAAACTCCACTCCCCCGGATCTAGTTTCCTGCGGCTGAGGAAATCCGCTTGGATGTTTTGCGTCCCTTTTAGAAAGACCGCTGATAGGGAGAGGAGATTCTCCTCCGCCCACAAGAAAATCTTGTTGGCTAGGGCTTGTAGTTGTTTGCTTTTTGTTCCTCCCTGGTGGTTTATATATGCTACCACCGTCTTGTTGTCGGATCTTATTTGTACGTTGGACCTCTTTAACTCCTCTGAGAAGTAACTCAGAGCCTCCCACACCCCCAGAAGTTCCCGGTGATTTGATGAGTACCTCATCTGGGATTGTGACCACTCCCCTTGGGCTGACACTGTTTGGAGATGTGCTCCCCAGCCCCATAGGCTGGCATCCGTGGTGAGGATCACCTGATCTCTCACTATCCATGGAACTCCCCTCTGTAAATTTAAATTTAATTCCCACCATTTTAGTGAGGACCGAATGTGATCCGGAATTGTTATGGGACTGTCCAGGGAATCTTGTTTCCGGTTCCATATTTGTAACATAAACGTCTGAACAGGACGGGAACGTATTTGCGCCCACTTCACTGCCGGGATACAAGCTGTAAAGGATCCTATCAGGGCCATCGTTTGTCTTATGGTGTGGGATCTTTGTTGCCTGAACTGTTTTACTTGGGATTGGATTTTCGTGATCTTTTCTGCTGGTAAAAAGCATTTTTGGCTCACCGAGTTTATGAGAATTCCCAGAAAAACTATTTTTTGCGTGGGGACTAAGTGGGACTTCTCCCGATTTAAAATCCAACCCAGTTCCTCCAGTCTGTCTATCGTTTTGGATAGATTGGTCTCTAGGTCTTTCTGGGAGTCCCCCACTATCAAAAGGTCATCCAGGTATGGAACTATTATTATTTTTTCCTTCCTCAGAAGGGTTATTGCCTCTAGCATAATTTTTGTAAAAAGCCTGGGGGCAGTCGTAATCCCAAAGGGTAGAGCTTGAAACTGGAAATGTTTTAGCTGCCCTTGGACCCATACCGCTATTCTCAAGAACGGTTGAGACCCTGGATGAATGGGTACGTGAAAATACGCATCTTTTAAATCTATGGATGCTAGAAACGCCCCTTCTTGTAGAACTTTGACCGTGGTTCTTAAAGATTCCATCCTGAATTTTTCATACTTTATGGACCTGTTCAGGGCTTTCATATTTATAATGAGACGCATTTTCTCGTTTGTTTTTTTTACCAAGAACACCCTGGAATAACCGACTTGGTCCGTAGGTCCCGGAACTAAGACGTTCATCTGAACTAGCAGTTCGATTTCTTGCTCCATGCAAAGCTGGAGATGTTCCGAGCTCTGAACTGGAGTCTGAATAAATAGAGAGGGGGGACTCTTGACAAAGGGAATACTGTACCCCTTGTGGAGGGTATTTAGTAACCAGTGGCTGCATGAGTATTTTTCCCAGCAATCCACAAATTTTCCCAGTCTTCCCCCCACTGGGGCTCTGGCGTCATTTTTTGGAAGATTCTTCGGAACGGGGAGAGAACATAAAACCCTTCCCTTTCTGTCTTCCTGATCTCCAGTTTTCCGTTTTACTCCTTTTATTTTGAAAACTAACCTTTTTTTGGGGACAAAAAAAGGGAGCTTTCCTCTTCTTTTTATCCTCTGGGAAGTAATCAGAAGCTTTCTCTAGAATTTTATCTAAGTCCTGCCCAAAGAGAAGATTACCATAAAACGGAATGTTACATAGTTTTGCTTTGGAACCTTTGTCTCTGGACCAAGCTTTTAGGCAAAGTGCCCTTCTAGAGTTATTGGCTAGAGCCGTAGCTCTTGCGGCCAGCCTGACAGAATCCGCTGTTGTGTCTGACAAAAAATCTACGGCTTTTAATAAGAGAGGGAAGTTGTCTGCAAAGTTTTCGTATGGGGTATTGGATTTCAATAGTATATCTAGTTGTTCCAACCAATTTTTTAGGGATCTAGCAACGGACGTGGCCGCGATATTAGGTTTAAACAAAGCCGCGACCGCATCCCAGGTTCTTTTAAGGTTAGCATCCACTTTTTTGTCCATAGGATCACGCAATGATCCTGTATCTTCGAATGGTAAAGAAGAACCTTTAGCTAGTTTGGAGAGTGAAACATCAATTTTAGGACAACTCAAGAACGGGGACAATTCTTCTTCGTCGAAAGGAAGCCTTTTCCTAATTGTTCGGGGTAGGAAAACTGTCAGGATTTTTCCACTCCCTCAAGATAAGAGACTGCAGATTTTTGTGTACCGGAAATACCCTTTTCTTCTTGGTTTCTAATACTGAAAACATTCTATCCTGGGCGGACTTATGTACTTTTTCTTCCTTAATTTCCATGGTATCCCTGACCGCTTTTAATAGATCCTTTATATCGTCAGATGAAAATAGATAATTTTTAAAATCTCCTTCAGAGTCGGAATTATTACTATCCTCATCGCTATCTGAAGAAACATCAGAGGAAGATGAAGAGGTTTTTAAGGGGGATTTTTTCCTGGGCCCCTGTTTGGAAGTTGATGGAACGTTAGCGGCTGCAGAAAAACCTGAGAAAGCGGTTTTTATTTCTTGCTTAATCAGGCACTGCAATCCCTGTTTCAGGGACGGGGCTTCTTCCCTAACAATGCTATTAATGCATTTTCCACAAAGTTTTTTAGCATAATTATCGGGGAGTTTGGCCGAACATACGCAACATCTAGGAATTTTAGATTTTGGCGATATTTTAGGCCTTACAGAACTATCTTTGTCACTCATCCATACAAAAGAAAAAGGGGGGAAGGTGAGAAAGACTTAGTAACAGTGCAAGCAGCATTCCATACTCACAACCTGGATGTCACTCACAGCTACAGGTTGGTCCATAGCTTCCTCCTGATCCATATGTGCGGATGTCTGAGGCTGCAGGAAGCTTTCAAACTCTCTGGTCAGAGGCCGACATCCGACTTGACCAGGGCGCCAGTTTTTAAAAACTACATATGGCCGGAAGTCTCCCCGGGACCTCCGACGTCATCCGGGCCGGCAACTCTCCGGCTACCATAATTAGGCCCCCAGATGACGTCACCCGCCGGAGCCGAGAATCTCGGGCAGCGGGCAGCCTAGAAACCGGAAGTACTCCTTTGAGTGTCCGGTTGCCGCGGCCTGCCACTACGCGCTGGCGCGCGCGAGTTTTGAATAGGGAGAGGACCGCGGCAGGCATCCAAGGAACGGACTTACTTGCCCAAGGTAAGACCGTTGCTGGCGCAATGCACCCACCATCCGCGATAGCTCCCGACCGGAGCACGAACGTAGTCCTATCTTCCGCCTGGCAGGGACAGGAAGACACTGAAGATAAGTGAGGAGGCGGGCCCTTTTGAACCTTCCTGTCCCTGCCTGGCTGGAGGAGGAGGATAATCTCCAAGTAAGGTGCCGTCATGGAGGGGAGGGGAAAACAAGTTATCCGGTCATATGCAGATTTACAGAGGGTGTGTGATGTTCTGGACATTAAAGATCTGGATGTTCAGGACTGGTGCCCTGCACAAAATTTGGCCTCGCTACCTTCACTACCCATAAGGGATTCCTGGCAGGAAGGAACAAGTAAGAGGCAGAAATCAAAGAAAGCCCAGGGGCGACTACTCGTCTGAGGACGGACCAGCATTGGACGGTTCTGAAACGCCGTCTGCGCAAAGTCTCTATGGTGACCTACAAATGTTAGGTCACATTAACTCTTGTTAAATGTGAAACAGAAACCAATGTCATGTTGCTGACAAGTTTTATTATAGGAGGTTTCTGCATAACTATCCTTGAATTCCCTCCTTCTCTAGCCTAAATTATGTATTTAATGTTCTGGAAGGCTACTTCTAAATTCACTCTCCTCAAGTTTTACTGTCTCTTCAACAGATTGTGAATTTAAACTGTATGGGGATGTATTGGTTAAAGGTTGTGGTAAAAGGTTTTCTAATCAAAAGGTGACACCCAGTGGCAAAAGAGATAATTACATTATTCATAGCAAGTCACCTCATTATGCCACCAATGTTTCCTGGGTCTATCTGATCAGTTGTCTTTATTTCCCAAGATAGCTAGCTCAAGTGGGGACTCGGTCCACCCACTGTAGACCCACTCCCAAGTTCAAATGTCTTGTCTATGGAGACTGCACGTTAGTTGTTATACTGTAACTAACTGTTACTACTGTTTTTTTCCTTTTTTTTGCTATAGGTCCTCCCTTCTTTATCCTACTCCTTCCCCCCCTCCCTTTCCTCCCCCCTCCTATTGTTGCGCGCATTACTGGTACTGGATTCAGGTATGGTTGATGGTTCGCGACCTAGGTGTAAATGTGTATGGCTAGCTTACAGATTTGTACGTACAATGTCGGAGGCTTAAACGCACCCTCAAAAAGGAGCCAAGTATGTCATTATTTGCATAAGATAAGAGTGCAGGTAGCTTTACTACAGGAAACCCATTTTTGCACAAACCATGTTCCAAAGCTATCTCATTTGCTTTATAGCCAGTGGTTTCATAGCACTTCTCCGTCCACGGCCACCAAAGGGGCCAGCATTGCCATCCATAAAACACTCCGTTTATTCTTCAAGACACTTTGGTGGATAGGGATGGTAGATATATCTTTGTGAAGGGATTGATAGGTCCCCAGTTATTCACCATTCACCACATGGTTTCTAGAAAACATAAAAAAACTTGAGAATTTTGCTGAAGGCATTGTCATCCTAGGCGGTGACTTTAATGTCGCATTAGTCCCTAGCCTTGACTCTTCCACTGGATCCTCATCCATGTCAAAAATATCGCTCTGCAAGATAAAAAAGGCACTTTCCCATCAGGGTCTTATTGGCGTCTGAAGGGCAATGCATTCCAATGAGAAAGACTATTCCTATTTTTCTTCTGCTCACTGCTCGTACCAGAGGTTAGATTACATCTTCATTAGTATGCAAGCACTCCAATACTGTGCCTCGTCCAAGATTGGGAATATTCTTCTGTCAGATCATGCCCCAGTCCTCCTCACATGTTCTATCCCTAACATGCCCAAAACGGAATATAGATGGAGGTTAAATGAACCATTACTGAATCTCTCCAGTATCCCAAAATTAGCAGACCTTGAATGACTCAGCAGACTTATCCCAAGCGGTACTGTGGGACGCCCACAAAACTGTTATAAGAGGCCACCTAATTGCTTTGGGTTCCCATGTTAAAAAACAGAAACTAAAGAGAATAGAGGAACTCACCTCAGATATTTCTAAGTTGGAGTCGCAGCATAGGCGCTCATTAAAAGAGGATACTTTGGCACGCCTGGACACCCTAAGATCAGAACAAAAAAATATACTATATGCCAACACAGCAAAGCTGTTCCTATCCACTCAATATAAATATTATGCACACGGAAATAAAGCCACAAAACTTCTCATGTCTCAAATTAAAAAATGAAAAATGTCGTCCTACATCTCCCATATAAAATCCCAGAACTCGCAGGCAGTCTATAAAACAGAATTAATTGCTGAACAGTTCTGTAATTACTACAGTCAGCTATATAATTTACAGGCTAATCCAACCTCGTCCCAAACTAGTGTGAAAAAACTACTCATTCAAAACTGGTTAGATACTCTTAAACTCCCTACTTTAACTAAAGAACAAGCTGCAAAACTATTTTCCCCTCATACTTTAGCTGAATTGACACTAGCCTTAAAAAATTCTCAAATGAACAAGAGTCCTGGGCCAGACGGCCTACCAGTCTTTTACTATTCCTCATTTAAAGAAGTCTTACTGCCACGGCTGTTGGCAGTTTGTAACGAGGCAGGGGAGGGGAAACCATTCACCAGAGATATGTTGTCTGCGCAAATATCCATCATCCCTAAACCTAATAAGGACCACTCACTCTGCTCAAATTACAGGCCAATTTCGCTCCTCAGTAATGACCTGAAACTTTATGCAAAAATGCTCGCCAACAGATTAAAACTCTACTTACCAGATCTTATTTCGGCGGAGCAGGTGGGTCTTATACCCGGAAGGGAAGGGAAAAACAACATTATCAGGGTTATCAATCTTATACAACTAGCTACCAAGTCCAATTCACCATTGGCTATACTAAGTATGGACGCTTAAAAAGCGTTTGACAGAGTGGATTGTCTCTTTATGACGCAAACATTGGCAAAATTTGGAATCCCAGATACATTCATAAGTGGGGTTATGGCAATGTATTATAATCCTACAGCGCGCATCCTGGTGAATGGTACCTTATCTCCTGTATTCGCAATCTCAAACGGCACATGCCAAGGCTGCCCCCTTTCTCCCCTACTGTTTGTACTGGTCATAGAAACGCTTCTCCAATCATTCAGACAAAATGATGAAATAGAGGGAATGAAGGTAGGGTCTATTACCCACCAATCAGCTGCTTTCGCAGACGATGTACTCCTACTTATCACCAATCCAATCCGAGCCTTTCCAGCAATTATGTCTACTCTTCAGACTTACCACTCCCTATCCAATTTTTCGGTGAATTTATCTAAATCTACAGTCCTAAACGTGACCCTGAGGCCAAAAATTGTGGCCACTTTACAAAAAAACACCCCTTTTCAATGGACCAATGAGTCTATAGTATTCTTAGGGATAACTTTGACCCCGGACTTCTCAAATTTGTTTCGAGACAACTTCCAACCATTACCAAAACGTTTAGAAGATCTGTTGGGTTCTTGGGATATTCCATTTATTTCATGGTTCGGTCGAAGAACACTGATTAAAACAATACTGCTTCCCACTGTTCTTTACTTTCTGCAAGCATTGCCCATCCGAATCCCAAAGGCTTATTTTGTAAAAATGCAGGGAATCTTATCAAAATTCCTATGAGGTGGTAAGAGATCTAGACTACCTCTTACTCTTATGGTGCAACACCCTAAGAATGGGGGACTTGGTATTCCGGACCTATATACCTACTATAAGGCAGCAATTGCACTTAGATGCCTAGAATGGCTAAGACCCCACTCAAAACGGCTAGACTTAATTATGGAAGATAATATGTTAAACCTCCCACTTCACTCTTTAATTTTCTTGGACCAATCCCCAAAATACGCTAAATTACAAACATATAATAATATCACTACATATGCTTTGGACATGTGAAAAGACTCTAAATGGAAAGACCACCTTTTACCTAATTATCTCGCCCTGATTCAAGTTCGGGATGTCCTCTGCCACTCCTCAACCCAGTTCTGGGAAACCGTGTCTGACAGAGCCAAAGCTGTTACTACTCCGGTTTTGTCTCTATGTCCAGATAATGATGTCCCAACTTTCGAAGAACTGAAAAAACACCCTACGGTAGCCTGCCTTTCTAATTTCCAAATGTCTCATTTTATTCACTTTATGAAATCCCACCTTTAAAAGTCTCAATGTAACTTTAGAACAATCTGCTTTTGAGAAACTAGCCCTGCAATTAAATGAACCGAAAGGAAAGATATCTAAATTATACAGCCTTCTATTGGTCCTAACACGCCCAGACAAGGTTCCTTTCATATCAAAATGGGAGAGTGAACTAAATATCCAGTTCCAGCGAAGGAAATTCATAGTGTCCTGAAGGCTCCTCATGGGGTGTCCAGGTGTGTCAAATTACAAGAGAATAGCTATAAGGTACTTACTCAATGGTACTATACTCCACAAAGGATTAACCGCATGTTTCCTGAATGCAGCCCAAGCTGCTGGAGATGTGAGATGGAAATAGGCACTCACAGTCATTTATGGTGGAACTGCACTAAGGCTAGGTCTACACGACGACATTTGTCGCGCGACATTTTGTTGCACTAATGTCGCGCGACAATTTTTATAATGGCAGTCTATGGTGTCGCACTGCAACATGCGACATGCTGCGACTGCGACGCGACAGTCGCAGAAAATCCATTCGAGATGGATTTTTCTGCGACTGTCGCGTCGTAGTCGCAGCATGTCGCATGTTGCAGTGCGACACCATAGACTGCCATTATAAAAATTGTCGCGCGACATTAGTGCAACAAAATGTCGCGCGACAAATGTTGCGCCCTATCTGTCGCGCAACTTTTTGTCGCGCAACAAATGTCGTCGTGTAGACCTAGCCTAAGATTGCAACCTACTGGGGAAAGATATGTAGAGTCATGTCTGATGTGTGTAAAGTACCTTTTCTGGTCTCTCCGAAGGTGTGCCTCTTTGGGGTGTTCGGGGATCTCAGATGTCCTAGAGACACACAAAATTTGGGTCAGATTTTATTGGCAGCGTCCAGAATACTAATCGCAGTTTACTGGAAAAAGACTGAGATACCCCCCATTAAAAAAATGGATTCAAAGATGTGATCAATTGTACCGCCTTGAGCAGATAGCTCACTGGGAGGCCCGAACACCACACAGATTTGAGGCTATTTGGAGACCCTGGAAAAAGTATAGAGGTTTTTAGAACTGAAAAATCATAGATGCATGGATCGTGAACATGAACGATAATGTTTCACTAGTCAAGCTTCTCCAAGTACTTTTCTGCATCATAATAGATGCCCTCACCCCCTTCCCTTTCCTTCCCTCTGACCTTCCTCCCCCCTCCCTTTTATTCTTGGATTTCTTTGATATTGTTTTTTTTTTCATTTGATGGTACTGTATCAGCTGTATTCTTTTATTGGCGCCCTGGTAGGGCAATCAACGAGTGTACGACCCAACTGTTGTAAAACCAATAAAAATAATTTTAAAACAAACAAAAAAGATTTTAGGGATTTAGGTCAAAAGCTTAGGGCAAGGACTTCAAAGATAGTATTTTCTAAAATACTGCCGGTACCACGAGCCACACAAGAAAGGCAGCAGGAGATTAGGGAGGTAAACAAGTGGCTCAAGAACTGGTGTAGGAAGGAGGGGTTTGGGTTCCTGGAGAACTAGGCCGACTTCTCTCTCGGCTACAAGCTCTATTATAGGGATGGCCTGCACCTCAATGGGGAAGGGGCAGCTGTGTTGGGGGACAAGATGGCTAGAAGGTTGGAGGAGTGTTTAAACTACTAATCTACTGCGCATGCGCCGCTGTGTGACGTCACGTCCTGCACTCTGTGATGATGCGGATCGCGCGCCTGTGCGCGCGCCCCGCCTCCTCCGGACCGGCGGACGGGCATGCACATGCTGGCACTTTGGCAGAGATTCATGCGCCATATAATGAGCGGCGCCCATTTTTAGTCTATCTACAGGTGAGAGGGGGTTGTGCACAGGTGGGTTGGGGCTAGATTATCAACTTCTCACCTATCCTATGCGTCGATCTATCATGCCTAGAGGTTTGGGCCAATCCATGAACATCATTGCTACTTGTTTTGTTGAATGTGTTCCCTATATATACCCAGTGTCGACACCATTGTAGCCACTTCCCTTGAGAAAGCAACACGCGAAACGCGCGTCGGGGAGTGGACTGGTGGTGCCTGGCTTGAGGTCTGGATTGTGGTCAGTATATTTGTAAGACTATCTTCATTGATTTTTCTCTGTGCAGACATTCTAGTCTGCTGATGACTTGTACTAGCTTTATCTAGTTTTCAGTCTTGTCCTATATTGCACTATTATATGCGTGTTGTGTACCACACTGTGGTGCCAGTGGTACACACTGTGTCTGTGCATATACCATCTTTTCTTCTTTATATAGATTAAATTAGTGATTTTATCACTGTTGATGAACTAAGTCTTCTTTGCTGATTTCATGTTGCACTTGCACTTTATTCCCTGACCCGCTAATCATGCACCACCAGCCCTAGAGCTTTTTTTAATTGTGTTTTTACCTTGTGTTGTGTCAATCGTGAGTATTTATGTGATTCTAATAAAATTGTGTATGGTTCATTATATTGTGTACTGGTACATTATTTTGTATCGTTTAGTGGGTATCCATGTATTCTTTTTGGTTAACTATGTTAGTATATATATCTACATGGGAATTCGTTTTGGTGTTTCATCTCATAAAGGAAACAGGTTCTTGGTAATAACCAAAGACAATTACCTTTCCCAACTGGTTCAAGACCCGACTAGAGGGACTGCCATACTAGACTTAGTATTACCCAATAGACCTGACAAAACAACAGATGTGCAGGTTGGGGGACACCTGGGAAATAGTGACCATAAAGTAATAACCTTCCAATTATCATTCAAAAGAGTGTTTCTTCAGGGAGGAACAAAAATAACAAACTTCAAAAAAGCTAAATTTAGCCAACTAAGAGAGGCCATAGGCCTAACTAACTGGTACAAAGTCCTCAAAAATAAAAAATAAATAGCCACAAAATGGGAATTTTTAAAAGCATCCTAAAATCTAATTGTGAGAGGTACAGTTGCAAGAAAAATTATGTGAACCCTTTGGAATGATATGGATTTCTGCACATATTGGTCATAAAATGTGATCTGATCTTTATCTAAGTCACAACAATAGACAATCACAGTCTGCTTAAACTAATAACACACAAAGAATTAAATGTTACCATCCAGCTGAACCCGCCAGACCACAATATTATAATCTGCTGCACCGATTGCAAAAATGGCTGCAGTCTGACATATTGACTCCCACTGCTATGTTGGATCGACTGTTAGCGGATGTGTTTTGGTGGGCTTTGCCGTACCCTCTCCAGCACTGGATCAGCCAGGTGTCTCTGGATAATGCCTTCGAGATGGTCGACTTGGTGGAGCACTATGAGGCCACCAGAAATCTGCAGGTGGGTTCTTTTGGGAGAGGGCCAGTCAAACCCCGGAAATCTCCACTCCAAACCCGGCGGCTGGTGCCAGCCAAACCTGCCCGGGATGTACCCCCTGCAGACCCAGCCACGGTGGTCTTCTAGCAGTATCACGAGCCTGGACACATAAAAGCCGACTGTCCCCATCGGGGTTAACCCATGGAAACCAACTATGGCTACCGCCACTTATTGTATGCCAGGAAGCTGTGCGCCACAGGTACCTCCGAGACTGTAGACAATAGTCACCTGTGTCAGGTGGAAGTGGGGGACACTCTGGTGGTGGCACTGCTGGATTCAGGGAGCCTGGTGTCCCTGGTAAGAGCTGCTCTGGTGCAGCCCACCAAGTATACTGCCCGAAAAGTTGGAGTTTTCTGCATTCAAGGGGACTTAAAGGACTATCCTACCGCCCTGTTCTCTTTGTCAACGGTGGCCGGCAGGTGGATGCATGAGTTGGCCGTCGCCACAAAATTATCGTATAAGTTAATAATTGGGAGAGACTTCCCCGATTTCCCGGCACTATGGCCAGATACAAAAGTTACCAATACCCGGGAGACAGCTGTAACCCTAGCAGAGTGGCCCGGCTCAGGGTGGAGACCAGAACCCTGGGAACCTGAGTCAGAAGGGCCAGCAGTAGGGGTGACCAACACTTCGGTGCAAGAGGGGGAGACAACCCCGCTAAGTGTGATGGTGGGAGATGCGGGGGACTTGCCGCCGGGTCCTGAGCTGGCAGACCTCAATGTCTCTGGGGATAATTTTGGTACAGCACAGCACCAGGACCCGACTCTGTCTCGAGCCTGGGAAAATGTGGTAATAATTGAGGGTGAGCCGCAACAACCGGGAGCCAAGTCTGTTCCCCCATTTTGTTGTTCAACAGGGAATGCTGTACCGGATAAATCAACTACGGGGTGAACATATTGAGCAGCTTGTGGTGCCCAAAGAGTATCGCAAGCCCGTGTTGGAGTTAGCCCAACAACATGTTCTTGGGGGACACCTAGGCCAGCAGAAAACACAGGGCCAGATTCTACAGCGGTTCTACTGGCTCAGTGTGTTCAGAGAGTTGGAAGAGTATTGCAAGTCTTGCCCAACCTGCCAGATAACCAGCCCCCAGCCACATTTCCGTAGTCCCCTAGTCCCTCTCCCGATTATTGAGGTTCCATTCGAGCGGATCGGGCACCAACACATTTTAGTCATCCTCGACTACGCCACTCGGTACCCTGAAGGCGGTGCCACTGCGTCATACATCAGCCAAACTCATAGCTAAAGAGTAAATAGAGATGTTTCCCTGAGTGGGTCGGCCTAAAGAGGTTCTGACTGACCAAGGGACCCCTTTTATGTCCAAGGTCATGAGAGAACTCTGTAAGTTGCTCCACATAAAACAGTTGCGGACGTCCGTCTATCACCCGCAAGCGAACGGCCTGGTGGAGACATTTAATCAAACATTAAAAAATATGTTAAAAAAAGCGGTGTCTAAGGATGGGAGGGACTTAGACCTTCTTCTGCCCTATCTCATGTTCGCAGTGCAAGAATGTCCCCAGGCCTCTACTACGGCAGAAACCCTTGCGGTCTGTTGGACGTGGCCAAATAGGTGTTGGAACAACAACCCACACCACACAAAAGTGTTGTTGAGTATGTCACCCAGATGCAAGGACGGATAGAAACAGTGTTACCTCTGGTTAGGGAGCATATGGAGGCAGCGCAGCGAGCCCAGAGTAGGGTCTATAATCAGCAGGCTTGGATCTGGAACTTTAACCCGGGTGATCCGGTATTGGTGCTGGTGCCAACCATAGACAGTAAGTTCCTAGCTAGGTGGCAGGGGCCCTACAAGGTACTTGAAAAAATTGGAGAGGTAGATTACAAAGTACATCAGCCGGGGAGGCGAAAGCCAGAGCAGGCGTACTACGTGAATCTGATCAAACCCTGGAAAGATAAGGGAACATGTACAGAAGACAGCCCACGTCCAGGGTTTCTGGGGGAAGCGGATTCGGTCCCTCTGTCTGAAGCAAGGGAAGCGGTTGCCACAGTGAAAATTGCTGACAGCCTCTCTTCTAAACCAGCTCGGAATGCCAGGGAGTTTGTTTGTAGGAACACGGATGTGTTCTTGGACCTTCCTGGATGCACTTCCCTAATCTGACATGACATTATCACTGAGCATCAGGCAAAAGTCCGGTTAAAACCATACCGGGTACCCGAGGCTGGGCGACAAGCCATCGCGGAGGAAGTGCAGCTAATGCTACAGCTAGGTGTCATCGAGGAGTCAAAAAGTGAATGGGCCAGTCCGATAGTCTTAATACCCAAGCCGGATAGGACATTGCTGTTCTGTAACGACTTCCGCAAACTGAATGAAGTGTCCAAGTTTTCTGCATATCCCATGCCCCGAGTAGATGAGGTTATTGAGAAGTTAGGCCAAGCCCGGTATTTTTCTGTGTTGGACCTCACCAAAGGGTACTAGCAGGTGCCCTTGACGGAGGCTTCCAAGGAAAAAACAGCTTTCATAACGCCAGAGGGGCTGTATCAGTACAAGGTATTACCCTTTGGTCTACATGGCGCTAACGCCAAGTTTCAAAGGCTAATGGACATTGTACTCCATCCACATCGTCGGTACGCTTCAGCGTACCTGGACGATATAGTTATCCACAGCACTGACTGGGAAAGTCAGCTACCTAAAGTACAGGCTGTAGTAGACTCCCTTAGGAAGGCTGGCTTAACCGATAACCCCAAAAAATGCGCGATAGGGTTAGAAGAGACCAAGTACCTGGGGTTTGTAATTGGGCACGGAATTATTAAACCTCAGGTAAACAGAATTTAGGCAATTCGGAATTGGCCACGACCGGTCACTACTCGGCAAGTAAAGTCGTTCCTGGGAATGGTGGGATACTATATGAGGTTTGTCCCCCACTTTGCTACAGTCGCCGCACCATTGACAGGCCTTTAGAAGGGACGCAAGTCAGTGACGGTCCAGTGGAATGAGCAGGCAGAAAAGGCTTTCTCCGCTCTGAAGTCGGCCCCCGATGTGAAGTGTGGGTCCCCGATGTTGGTTACGCCCGACTTCAAGAGGGAGTTTATGGTACATACCTATGCCCATGAACAAGGCCTCTGAGCTGCACTCTCTCAGAACATCAATGGGAAGGAACATCCCATTGTTTTCCTGAGCCGCAAACTTACCCCAACCGAAACTAGGCACAGTATAGTGGAGAGAGAGTGCCTGGCCATCAAGTGGGCACTCAAATCTCTCCGCTATTATCTGTTGGGGAGAAAGTTCCGTCTGGTAACCGACGTCTCCTCTCTCAAGTGGATGAGCCAAGCCAAAGAGAGGAATGCTCGGGTCACCAGGTGGTTTTTGTCTCTACAGAACTTCAAGTTTTCCGTGGAACATAGGGCAGGCGGGTTACAGGGAAATGAAGATGTCCTGTCCCGGGTACACTGTCTGGCGGGTGTTCACCCCCTCAGGGTTGAACAAAGGGGGGAGGTATGTAGGATAGCGCAAGGGGCTATCATTGACGGAAGATATGTGTCACCGAGGTTCCTGGCCTCTGTGAGGTAAGAGCCAGTAATTTTAAGTTTATAAATACTATTGGTTTTTTAGTGTGGCTGTAAAGCCGGGCTGGCTCTTACTGGGAGCAGCCAAAGAGCAGGGTGGGTGGCTGTTCCCCACATTCCAAGACGGATTTTGGTTAGGGATATAAAACCCAGCCAGCCGTCTCAGCTGGGTGTGGATTATCCTCCATTTCACAGTGGATCTGTGGAGTCTCTGTGGTTTGAGATCTTCATGGTATGTGCCGTACTAAAGGGCTGAGAGTCGCATTGCTGGGAAGCAGGCCCTAAAGCCTGTTGGGGACTGCTACTGCCAAAACCGCTGACAAGGTGAATGCTTTTTGTTCTATGGACTTGCCATGGGTTGAATGAACACCAAGACGACAAACTGTCATTTTTGTTTATGTGTGAATAAACACTGCACTGTTTAAAGGGAACCTGTCACCGGGATTTTGTGTATAGAGCTGAGGACATGGGTTGCTAGATGGCCACTAGCACATCCGCAATATCCAGTCCCCATATGTAGCTCTGTGTGCTTTTGTTGTGTAAAAAAAAACTGAGATGAGTCAGGCACAGGACTCAACTCAGGTTAATTTGCATATGTATCAAATTAGTTTTTTTTACACAATAAAAGCACACAGAGCTATGGGGACTGGATATTGTGGATGTTCTAGCGGCCATCTAGCAACCTATGTCCTCAGCTCTATACACAAAATCCTGGTGACAGGTTCCCTTAAAGTCAAAGACTTTGTTTTTTCCTATGTACTGCGTCCGCTAATCTGCCTACCAGAGCGAATCCCCACAGAAGGTAAGTTCTAGACTTGACACCGGCGAATCAATGGATGTCGTATATCCGGACTTCTCCAAAGCATTTGACATTGTGCTGCATAAAAGGTTAGTATATAAAATGAGAATACTCGGACTGGGAGAAAACATCTGTATGTGGGTAAGTAACTGGCTCAGTGATAGAAAACAGAGGGTGGTTATTAATGGTACACACTCAGATTGGGTCACTGTCACTAGTGGGGTACCTCGGGGGTCAGTATTGGGCCCTATCTTCAATATATTTATTAATGATCTTGTAGAAGGCTTGCACAGTAAAATATAAATTTTTGCAGATGACACTAAACTGTGTAAAGTAATTGACACGGAAGAGGACAGTATACTGCTACAGATGGATCTGGATAGATTGGAGGCTTGGGCAGAGAAGTGGCAGATGAGGTTTAACACTGACAAATGTAAGGTTATGCACATGGGAGTAGGAATAATAGGAATAATGCAAGTCACCCATACATACTAAATAGTAAAACACTAGGTAACACTGACATGGAAAAGGACCTAGGAATTTTAGTGAACAGCAAACTAAGCTGTAAAAAACAGTGTCAGGCAGCTGCTGCCAAGGCCAATACGATAATGGGTTGCATCAAAAGGGGCATAGATGCCCATAATGAGAACATAATCCTACCACTTTACAATCACTGGTCAGACCACACATGGAGTACTGTGTACAGTTCTGGGCTCCTGTAAATTAGTCAGACATAGCAGAGCTGGAGAAGGTCCAGAAGAGGGCAACTAAAGTAATTACGGGAATGAGGGAATTACAGTACCCTGAAAGATTATCAAAATTAGGATTATTCACTTTAGAAAAAAAACGACTGAGGGGAGATTTAATTACTATGTATAAATATATAAGGGGTCAGTACAGAGATCTCTCCCATGATCTATTTATCTCCAGGACTGTGACAAGGGGACATCCTCTGCGCCTCGGGGAAAGAAGGTTTGTACACAAACAGAAGAGGATTCTTTACGGTAAGAGCAGTGAGACTATGGAACTCTCTGTCTAAGGAGGTGGTGATGGTGAGTTCATTAAAAGAGTTCAAGAGGGGCCTGGATGTATTTCTGGAGTGTAATAATATTACAGGCTATAGCTACTAGAGAGGGGTCGCTGATCCAGGGAGTTATCTGATTGCCTGAATGGAGTGGGGAAAATTGGCTTCTACCACAGTTTCTTTTTTTGCCTTCCTCTGGATCAGCTTGCCGAACTGGATGGACAAATGTATTTTTTCGGCCTTATATACTATATTACTATGGTCTATGGGTTTATTGCCGGGTACCAGTGTTGCAGAATTATGAACAATTGATTAGGACTCCAGATGAGATTGTATATTATCTTTTATCTTCTCCCCTTTTCATAGATAATAGACAGTTGATGCACTACAACAGTTTACTAACCTTTTCCTTTTTGTTTAAATTCAATGATGGACTACATGTCTTAATTATGGATTAAGTGTTTATTGATGGTTATAGGAGGGGATGAAGAATTGATTCAAGCTTCCAAATGATAGTAGATTGTATATTACCCTCCCTTTTTGCTTCGCCCGTAAGTCGTATCAAAATCAGGAATAGATAATCTATTGGGCTGTATATAACCCTTAATTGCCTAAAGGGGGATATAGGGAATGGAGTGGCAGGGTGAGAGTGTTGGAGACAGAGGGGAAACATAGGTGAATGGGACCAGAATTACTAATTTAAAGACAGCAATGGCAAAACAAACAGAAGGAAAAAAGAGGGAAGACCTAACCCCTTAAGGACCTATGACGTATCTGTACGTCATGGGTCCGATCCCTAAACATGGCGCCCGCTCGCGGGTGCCTTAGCCGTGGGGTCTTTGCTATTTTAAAAAGCAGAGACCCGTGGCACATGTATGCGATCAGCCATAAGGCTGATCGCATACATCTTACCTTTCAGATGCCGTGGTCAATTGTGACCACAGCATCTGCACAGACCGGAACCGGAAGTCACGCACTTCCGGTCCGGTAACAGCGTTCTCCGGCTAAAATCGGTGGACCTGTTACCTCGATCTAATTGACCAAAGCCCCAAGCCGGCTTCCGAGTCAATTAGATGTATATATCAATACAGGCCAGCCTTGTATTGATATAGTGCAATTGAAGTCTTCAATGATGGCTATTTAGCCATCACTGAATACTATGGGCAATCAAATCATTGCCAGTTATTGTCACCCAAGGTGACTTTAAAAAAGTTTAAAAAAAAGTAAAAAAAATCTTTTTACAAATATAAAAAATAAGAATAAATCTAAAAGTTCAAATCACCCCCCTTTCCATAAAATAAAAATACTTAACCAATAAAAAAATAAACTTCATGGGCATTGCCACGTGCGAAAATGCCCATACTATTAAAATATAACAATATTAATGGCATGTGGCAAATGGCGTAGCGGGCAAAAAAAACAAACAGCTAATTTGCGATTATTTGTCACTTCAACTACCCAATATATATATTTTTTAAAGTGATCAAAAAGTCGCACACACACACAGCCCTGTACACATAGCTACAAAAAAGTTATAGGGGTCAGAATATGATTATGAAAAAAAAAAAAATTTCCTCAAAGGTTTCAAATTTTTTTTTCAGTATTAAAACGCAAGAAAAATTATTAACCACCTCCGGACCGCCTAACGCAGATGTGTGGTCCGGAGGTGGCAGCGCTGTGCAGAGTCACGCATATACGCGTCATCTCGCGTCTCGCGAGTATGCGCCCGCGCGTGCGCAGTTCGCGCCGGCATTTCGTTCAGGACCATTTCGTCAGCAACCTGCCAGCCAATGATCGTGGCTGGCAGGTTGCTGATTTTTAAAAAATCCAATCAAAGGGCCAGATAGCAGATCATATTTGTAAATATGATCTGTTATATGGCTGCCTGCTCCTCTGCTGGTTCTTTTCGTCGGTTGGATCCAGCAGAGGAGCAGGCTTCACAGTGAGTACACCAAACATCACACTTAGCCCCAGATCACCCCCCTGAACCCCAATTAACCCTTTGATCACCCCTTTGATCACCCCTGTCAATCACAAGTGAAAAGAAAAAAGTGATCAGTGCAAACGGTCACTTTTTTTTTTCACTGTTATTGACCGTTAGGTTTTAGGTATAGTTTAGGTCCCTTGGTTAGGTAGTTAGCGATCAGTTAGCGCCCAGCCCACCGCACCGCAGTCCGTTATTCGCTGATTAGCGTATCGCTAATCAGCATTTGTACTTTTATAGTATCTGGAAGTGATCAAAACTGATCACGGTCAGATCTATAATAGTACTAGTGTCACTTTAGTTCGCCCTCCACCCAAAACGCAGTGTTTGCCCGATCAGTTGCGCGGGCTTCCCCCAACGGCTCGTTAGCACCCGTCTTGCAAGGGGGCAGAGGGCCGCACTGTGTAACGAAGAACTGCTCGCGGTGAAATGGAGAGACAAGCGTGACGTTTACATGCTCTCCTCCATTCACGCAGACACGACAATACAAATTGAGCGAGCAACCCGTGTCATTGAAAAGCCCCTCTCAGTCCACGACTATAACCTCCACATGGGAGGGGTGGACTTCAATGACCAGATGTTGTCTCCGTATTTAGTTTCCCGCAGAACCATAGAAACATAGAATGTGTCGGCAGATAAGAACCATTTGGCCCATCTAGTCTGCCCAATATATCTGAATCCTATGAATAGTCCCTGGCCCTATCTTATATGAAGGATAGCCTTATGCCTATCCCATGCATGCTTAAACTCCTTCACTGTATTTGCCGCTACCACTTCTGCAGGAAGGGTTTTCCATGCATCCACTACTCTCTCAGTAAAGTAATACTTCCTTATATTACTTTTAAACCTTTGCCCCTCTAATTTAAAACTGTGTCCTCTTGTGGTAGTTTTTCTTCTTTTAAATATGCTCTCCTTTACCGAGTTGATTCCCTTTATGTATTTAAAAGTTTCTATCATATCCCCTCGGTCTCTTCTTTCTTCCAAGCTATACATATTAAGGTCTTTTAACCTTTCCTGGTAAGTTTTATCCTGAAATCCATGGACCAGTTTAGTAGCTCTTCTCTGAACTCTCTCCAAAGTATCAATATCCTTCTGGAGATATGGCCTCCAGTACTGCGCACAATACTCCAAGTGAGGTCTCACCAGTGATCTGTACAGCGGCATAAGCACTTCACTCTTTCTACTGCTTATACCTCTCCCTATACATCCAAGCATTCTGCTTGCATTTCGTGCTGCTTTATTACATTGTCTTCCCACCTTTAAGTCTTCTGAAATAATTACTCCTAAATCCCTTTCCTCAGATACTGAGGTCAGGACTGTGTCAAATATTCTATATTCTGCCCTTGGGTTTTTACGCCCCAGGTGCATTATCTTGCACTTATCCACATTAAATTTCAGTTGCCAGAGTTCTGACCATTCTTCTAGTTTTCCTAAATCCTTTTCCATTTGGCGTTTCCCTCCAGGAACATCAACCCTGTTACATATCTTTGTGTCATCAGCAAAAAGACAAACCTTACCATCGAGGCCTTTTGCAATATCACTTATGAAGATATTAAACAAAATTGGTCCCAGTACAGATCCCTGTGGAATCCCACTGGTAACATGACCTTGTTTTGAATGTTCTCCATTGACTACAACCCTCTGTTGTCTGTCACTCAGCCGCTGCCTAATCCACTCAACAATATGGGAGTCCATGCTCAATGACTGCAGTTTATTGATAAGTCTTCTATGTGGGACAGTGTCAAAAGCCTTACTAAAATCTAGATATGCGATGTCTACTGCACCTCCACCGTCTATTATTTTAGTCACCCAGTCAAAAAAATCTATAAGATTTGTTTGACATGATCTCCCTGAAGTAAACCCATGCTGTTTTTCATCTTGCAATCCATGGGACGCTGGTATAAGAAGGTGTCTGTATATTTAATTCAATTGGCTCTGTACAATAGTTTTGTTCTCTACAGTAAGGCTGGGAGAACTGGATCCTTCCTCAAATTTCAGGAAGAGATCATCGAGAACCTCCTGTACCCAGGAGGTTCCGTGGCCCCATCCACCAGTGTAGTTAACCGTCTACACGAGCGACATTTCCCCAATGTCGTTCCTGGTACCTCAACCCAACCGTCACCCCGAAAAAGATGTCGTGTCTGTAGCAGGAGTGGAATAAGGCGTGACACCCGCTATTTCTGTCCTGACTGTCCGGACCACCCTGCCCTATGCTTTGGAGAGTGTTTCCGGAAGTACCACTCACAGGTACACTATTAGCATAGGGATCATCTCACCAGGATAGGCACACAGGGCTATTAGGGCCCATTCACTCACTGCTGCTGCAAACGTCTCCTTTCACATGGGACAAAGTGCATAACGCACTTCGCCACATCTTTGGGCGATTTGCGCTTTGCACATTGACCCATGGGGAAGGAGAGGTTTGTTCTATAAAGGTAAAAAAAAACAAAAAAAACACACCAGTAAGCAAACACGTTAATGTTCAGTTCAAAAAGTTAAAGTTACATGTTCTGTTCCAAAGTTAATAAAATTATTGCGTTGCGGCCTGGTTTTTTCTTTTTTTTTTTTTTGTCTTTTTACCTTCCAGGTGGACCAACCGATCGACCAGCTGCAGCACCGATGTGCATTCTGACAGAAGCATTGCGCTGCTGTCAGATTACACGCAAGTCGGTGTATGCGGCGCTGCAAGACGGGATTTTCTCCTCTGCAGTAACAGATATGTTTGCCGAGGCATACGAGCTGAGGAGGAGGCGGCGTTCCTATGCTTTGGCAAACACTTTGTATATATATATATAAAAAAAATAAATAAAAAAAAATCCCGGCAATGATTTATTCATCCACATCGATTGATGCGAATGGAGAAATCTGGTTTGCCAGGGCATACGAGCTAAGTGGGTATGGATGTAGGGCGGAGCTCCTATGTCCTGGCAGACGCCTTTCCCCTCCATTTTTTTTTTTGGGCAGAGATTTTTTCATCCACATTGATCAATGCGAATGAAGAAATCTGTGCCGTTCATTTTTTTCTTTCAGCCCAGAGGCTGAACGGAAAAAAAAATCTCATTACCTGTATGCTCAATATAAGGAGAATAGCAGAAACTCCTAATGCTGGCCATACATGTAATGATTGCGGAGACCCTCAAATGCCAGGGCAGTACAAACACCCCACAACTGACCCCATTTTGGAAAGAAGACACCCCAAGGTATTTGCTGAGGGGCATATTGAGTCCATGAAAGATTGAAATTTTTGTCCTAAGTTAGCGGAAAGTGCGACTTTGTGAGAAAAAACAAAAAAAAAATCAATTTCCGCTAACTTTTGCGAAAAAAATAAATAAATTCTATGAACTTGCCAGGCCCCTCATTGGATACCTTGGGGTGTCTTCTTTCCAAAGTGGGGTCACATGTGGGGTATTTATACTGCCCTGGCTTTTTAGGGGCCCTAAAGCGTGAGAAGAAGTCTGGGATCCAAATGTCTAAAAATGCCCTCCTAAAAGGAATTTGGGCACCTTTGCGCATCTAGGCTGCAAAAAAGTGTGACACATCTGGTATCGCCGTACTCAGGAGAAGTTGGGGAATGTGTTTTGGGGTGTCATTTTACATATACCCATGCTGGGTGAGATAAATATCTTGGTCAAATGCCAACTTTGTAAAAAAATGGGAAAAGTTGTCTTTTGCCAAGATATTTCTCTCACCCAGCATGGGTATATGTAAAATGGCACACCAAAACACATTCCCCAACTTCTCCTGAGTACGGCGATACCAGATGTGTGACACTTTTTTGCTGCCAAGGTGGGCAAAGGGGCACATATTCCAAAGTGCACCTTTCGGATTTTGCAGGCCATTTTTTTACACATTTTGATTGCAAAGTACTTCTCACACATATGGGCCCCTAAATTGCCAGGGCAGTATAACTACCCCACAAATGACCCCATTTTGGAAAGAAGACACCCCAAGGTATTCTGTGAGGGGCACGGCGAGTTCCTAGAATTTTTTATTTTTTGTCGCAGGTTAGTGGAATATGAGACTTTGTAAGGAAAAAAGAGAAAAAAAAGAAAATCATCATTTTCCGCTAACTTGTGACAAAAAAAAAAAAATTCTAGGAACTCGCAGTGCCCCTCACGGAATACCTTGGGGTGTCTTCTTTCCAAAATGGGGTCACTTGTGGCGTAGTTATACTGCCCTGGCAATTTAGGGGCCCAAATGTGTGAGAAGTACCTTGCAATCAAAATGTGTAAAAAATGGCCTGCGAAACCCGAAAGGTGCACTTTGGAATATGTGCCCCTTTGCCCACCTTGGCTGCAAAAAAGTGTCACACATCTGGTATCGCCGTACTCAGGAGAAGTTGGGGAATGTGTTTTGGGGTGTCATTTTACATATACCCATGCTGGGTGAGAAAAATATCTTGGTCAAATGCCAACTTTGTATAAAAAAATTTGAAAAGTTGTCTTTTGCCAAGATATTTCTCTCACCCAGCATGGTTATATGTAAAATGACCCCCCAAAACACATTGCCCAACTTCTCCTGAGTACGGCGATACCACATGTGTGACACTTTTTTGCTGCCAAGGTGGGCAAAGGGGCACATATTCCAAAGTGCACCTTTCGGATTTCACCGGTCATTTTTTACACATTTTGATTGCAAAGTTCTTCTCACACATTTGGACCCCTAAATTGTCAGGGCAGTATAACTACCCCACAAGTGACCCCATTTTGGAAAGAAGACACCCCAAGGTATTCTGTGAGGGGCATGGTGAGTTCCTAGAATTTTTTATTTTTTGTCGCAAGTTAGTGGAATATGAGACTTTGTAAGAAAAAAATAAAATAAAAAAATCATCATCATTTTCCGCTAACTTGTGACAAAAAATAAAAAGTTCTATGAACTCACTATGCCCATCAGCGAATACCTTAGGGTGTCTACTTTCCGAAATGGGGTCATTTGTGGGGTTTTTCTACTGTTTGGGCATTGTAGAACCTCAGGAAACATGACAGGTGCTCAGAAAATCAGAGCTGTTTCAAAAAGCGGAAATTCACATTTTTGTACCATAGTTTGTAAATGCTATAACTTTTACCCAAACCATTTTTTTTTTTTGCCCAAACATTTTTTTTTTATCAAAGACATGTAGAACAATAAATTTGGCGAAAAATTTATATATGGATGTCGTTTTTTTTGCAAAATTTTACAGCTGAAAGTGAAAAATTTCATTTTTTTGCAAAAAAATCGTTACATTTTGATTAATAACAAAAAATGTCAGCAGCAATAAAATACCACCAAATGAAAGCTCCATTAGTGAGAAGAAAAGGAGGTAAAATTCATTTGGGTGGTAAGTTGCATGACCGAGCGATAAACGGTGAAAGGAGTGTAGTGCCGAAGTGTAAAAAGTGCTCTGGTCATGAAGGGGGTTTCACCTAGCGGGGCTGAAGTGGTTAAAGTGTGTTATTGTTGGAACCGTACTGACCTGGAGAATGAAGATAACCGCATAGTGTACAGTGTAAAAAATAAAAACCTTTATCAGAATTGCGTTTTTTCCCAATTTTACTCCATTTAGAATTTGTTTCCCTGCTCCCTACTACATGGTATGCAACCATAAATGGTGCCATTAGAAAGTACACCCTGTCCTGCAAAAAAAGAAGCCCTCTTAAGGCTATGTGAATGGAAAAATAAAAAGGCTAGGACTATGGGAAGGTGAGGAGTGAAAAACGAAAATGCAAAAATGGAAAATCCCAGGGTCCTGAAGAGGTTAAATCTGGATAATTCCACTTCCCCAGGAAACAAAAAGGTAGATTGTACCAGACAACAGTTGATACAAACTAGTATGAACAAACAGACGAGCACCCCAAAAAATCTCTCACAAAAGAATGACAATGTATCACAAGATAGGGAAGGATCATTCCTCCAGACAGAAGAACATAATATCTCTAATATCTCTCGTAAGGGAAAGGGGGAAGATTCCCTGTATGAAGAGAGAGGTTTCAGAGAGAATACATCAGAAGCAGATGTCAGCAAAGCTTATGGTGAACAATCACCTAGTTTGCAGGATATCTTTTTAGAAATAAAAAAAAAGTGTAATAGAGCAATACTGAACCTCTCACTTCAAGTGGAAAATGTAAAAGAAAATATAGGGTTACTTTGAGCGGATCTGCATAAGTATAAGAACAGGTTGGAAGAGGTAGAAAACAGGGTATCTGAGGCAGAAGATCTGCTTCAGAAAACTGTCAGAGAGAATGGGATAGTCATGTTGGTAGATAAAGAAATAAAGAGCAAAATACTTGATATGGAAAATAGATCCAGGAGAGCCAATATAAGATGTATGGAGTTCCCGGAAGGAGTGGAAGGACAAGATGAGGTCCTCTTTATGCAGAAATGGATCATAGAAATGTTTGGACAAGATGTTACAAGATATCCAAATTTTGTAGAACGTGTCCATTAGGGCTGCAGTAAATGATTATTTTAGTAATCGAGTATTCTGTTGATTATTTTTACGATTAAATGAGTAATCTAATAATAAAAAATGAATTAATAGACTGTTTTCCTTTATAAAAACTCATAAGACCCCCTGCCATCCATCCCAAACACCCTTCGTCCCCCCCTGTGCGATCAGCCAAAGTGTATCAGTTCCTCCCAGTGCCATCAGCTCCGTTCCCCCCAGTGCCATCAGCTTCGTTCCCCCCAGTGCCATGAGCTCCACTATCCCCCAGTGCCATCAGCTCCATTCCCCCAGTGCCTTCAGCTCTCCCCCACCCCAGTGCCATTGGCTCACCTCCACCCCTGCCATCTGCTCGCCCCCACCCCAGTGCCATCAGCTCCACTCCCCCAGTGCCATTATCTCTCCCCCACCCCAGTGCCTTCAGCTCTCCCTACGCAGTGCCATCAGCTCTCCCCACCCCAGTGCCATCTGCTCCACTCCCCCAGTGCCATCAGCTCTCCCCCATCCCTTTTGCCATTATCTGTCTCCCTTTGTGCCATCATCTGTCCCCCTTGTGCCATCAGCTCTCCGCCTCCCCTTGTGCCATCATCTGTCTGTCACGCCTTGCCCTTTGAATGTGCAGAGATCTGTGAGACTGGCTGCACATGTCTGACTTCTTGGTTTGTTTTGATTTGGATTCATCGTTAGTGAGGCTAATTATCCCTCCTTTCCCCAGTGGCTTGTGCGGGTTATAGTTCTTTCCTGGGAGCTCTTGATTTGTGGTGGATCGTCTGCTCCAGCTCTTCTCAAGATAAGTCCTCTCCTTCCTTTCCCTTTGTGTGTGTTACCAAGGTCTCTAGGGAGACGCTTGCTTCTTCCTGGTGGGAAGAAGCAGGATGCCTCTTCCCTTTTCCCTGTGGCTTAGGGTTTGCCCAGGGAGTTCATATTTAGGCACGAGGGCATGTGCATATCCACCCTAAGGGTATGCACATGGGCACAGCAGTCTAGGGAAAGCTTTTAGGGATCGCTAGGAGGTGACCCTTTTCCCCCTAGCTTTTGGGCCTAGTCATTTGTTCTGTTGGTTTTCCCTGTGTTTGGTTGTTTCCCCGCTTACCCACCTGTCGTGTCATTATAACCCGCCATAAAACTGTCATATTCCTGCTGTTTGCGAAATTAAGGCTATGGATGCCTTGGTTGATCGCATGCATGGATTATCGCTGGAGGTTGTTGATCTCCGCAGTTCTGTTGCACAGTGTCAGAATGCTCTGGCGTCTGGCGCTGTTAGAGGAAATCAGGTCTGCTTAGAGCCTAAAGTCGCTCTCCCTGATAGGTTCTCAGGGGGTGGTGATGACTTTATACGGTTCAGGGAGTCCTGCAGGTTGTATTTTTGTCAGCGGCCGATGTCATCTGGTGACGAGAATCAAAGAGTGGGGATCATTATATCTCTGCTCAAAGGGGACACGCCTTTTCTCTGCCGACCGGTTCACCATCCCTCCGGTCGGTGGATGAATTTTTTAGAGCCTTTGGCTTGATTTATGATGACCCAGACCGCGTCTCTATGGCTGAATCTAAGCTGCGCAGTTTGTTACAGGGAGAATGTACTGCAGAGTCGTATTGTGCAGAATTTAGATGATGGGCAACTGACTCGGGGTGAAATGATCCTGCACTCCGGAGTCAGTTTTGTCAGGGGCTATCTGAGTGGTTGAAAGATGCCCTTGCTTTTCATGAGTATCCCGATTCATTGGAGACGGCCATGTTTTTGGCAGTGCGGCTTGATAGACGTCTTAGAGAAAGGTATAAGATTCCTCTCAAGCAGGGGGTCCCAACTGTAAGTGGATCCGTTCCACCTAGTCCCTGGGGTAATATGACTTTTGAATCTGGGGCAGGAGAGAAGCCTTCGCTCAGGTGATAGGGATTTTAGGAAGTTGAATATGCTATGTTACTTCTGTGGAAAAGAAGGTAATTTTGTTTGTGCATGTCCTTTTGTTAAACCTCAAAGTGGTAATGAAAAACTGCAGAGGTATTCACATAAAGAGAAAAAAAAGACTTCACTGACTCTTGGTAGTGTGAATGGGGAGTCTGAGCAAGAAAATATGCATTCTCCCTGCAGTACCCGTTTCCTCCTGCCTGCCATGGTGGTGCTAGACTCAGGAAATTATGATTTTGAGGTATTTGTTGACAGTGGTATGGGGGTAAACCTTATTGATTTTCAGTTCTTCCAAAATCTTGGTTTTAGAACTAGCACTTTAGATAGAGAGATACCAGTGTTTGCTATTGATTCCTCCCCTCTCTCACAAAAGAGTCTGACTCATATCGTTCATGACATTAAGTTAAGAGTGGGTGATTCACATGTTAAGTCCATTTCTTGTTTTTTTATGAGGGGCTTGCCTGCTACGATGGTTCTGGGTTTACCATGGTTGATAAAGCATAACCCTACTATTGACTGGCAAACATGACAAATCAGTAGCTGGAGTGAATTTTGTTCAGACAACTGCCTTGGTGCTTCTATCTCAGGGGTGTCAACTACGGTCCTACCTCAGTTTCTCTCTGATTTTGCGGACGTATTCTCGGAGGGTGGAGCCCAGAAGCTGCCTCCACATCGAGAATATGATTGTCCGGCCAATCTGATCCCTGGAGCTAAACTGCCAAAATCTCGACTATATAACCTTTCCCAACCCGAAAGAGAAGCTATGCGGAAGTATATTGCAGAGAGTTTGGCAAAGGGACATATTAGGCCATCTAATTGCGGTCCGTGATCCGTATCCCCTTCCTTTGATTTCTGATCTATTTCATCAAATTGTCGGAGCCAAGGTGTTCTCCAAGCTGGATTTAAGAGGAGCTTATAATCTGATCAGAATCAAGGAAGGAGATGAGTGGAAAACGGCCTTCAATACACCCGAAGTTCATTTCGAGTATCTTGTCATGCCCTTTGGTTTAACTAATGCTCCAGTGGTCTTTCAGCAATTTGTGAATGGTATTTTCCATCATTTAGTGGGAAGGTTCATTGTTGTTTACCTTTATGATATACTAATTTACTCACCCGATTTAGAGACCCATCAGGATCACGTGAGACAGGTGTTGTCGATCCTTCGGGAGAATAAATTGTATGCAAAATTGGAAAAATATGTATTTGCTGTCCAGGAGCTACCGTTTTTAGGATACCTGCTTTCTGACTCTGGTTTTCGTATGGACCTCGAAATGGTCCGGGCGGTACTGGAATGGGACCGGCCTGAGAATCAGAAAGCTCTGATGCGGTTTTGGGGTTTTACCAATTACTACAGAAAATTCATCTTTAATTATTCCACCATTGTAAAACCTTTGACTGATATGTCTAAAAAAGACGCCGACTTTTATGTCTGGTCGGATGAGGCATTACAGGCCTTTTCTGCTATTAAGAAATGTTTTGCCTCTGCTCCCATTCTGATGCAACCTGATGTGTCTCAACCGTTTATCGTGGAGGTTGATGCATCAGAAGTGGGGGTCGGAGCAGTTCTGTTGCAGGGTCCATCCCCTAGCAAATGGCATCCGTGTGCTTATTTCTCCTGAAAGCTCTTGGCCGCTGAAAGAAATTATGATGTGGGAGATAGAGAGTTGCTGGCCATTAAATTGGCCTTTGGTGAATGGCGTCATTGGTTGGAGGGGGCTACTCATCCTATTAGGTATATACTGACTACAAGAATTTGGCTTACTTGCAGTCTGCTAAGCGCCTGAATCCTAGACAGGCTAGATGGTCACTGTTTTTTACTAGGTTCAATTTTGTGGTCACCTTTCGCCCTGGGGTTAAAAAACGTCAAGGCAGATGCGTTGTCACATAGTTTTCCTGGGAGGAGTGATTTGGAGGATCCCGCTCTGATTTTGGCTGATGGGGTGGTGGTTTCCGCTCTGTACCCTGAGTTGGAGATGGAGGTGTTAGGGGCCTAGGAGGAGGCTCCTGATTCTTGTCCTCCAGACAAGTTGTGTGTTCCTGCTGAACTGCGATGCAAGGTGTTCAAGGAACATCATGATACGGTCCTTGCGGGACATCCTGGAAGCAAATCCACCATAGATCTCATTTCCCAGGGATTCTGGTGGCCAGGGTTGCGCAAGAGTGTGGAGGGTTATGTGACAGCTTTTGAGACCTGTGCACGAACGAAGGTGGCTTACACTTGGCCTTCAGGATCCCTTCTTCCTTTATCTGTCTCGTCTCGTCCTTGGACGCATTTGTCCATGGATTTTATTACCGATTTACCGTGTTCCTCTGGGAAAACTGTCATTTTGGTGGTAGTGGACCGCTTCAGTAAGATGGCCCACTTTGTACTGTTGCCTAGCTTGCCCAATGCCAAGACTCTCGCTCAGGTTTTTGTCGATAACATTGTGAAACTACATGGCATTCCCTCTGATGTGGTGTCTGATAGGGGGACACAATTTGTTTCCAGGTTTTGGAGGGCGTTCTGCTCTCGCCTGGGAATTCAACTGTCTTTTTCCTCGGCTTTTCATCCCCAGTCGAATGGTCAGACAGAGCGCACTAACCAAAACCTGGAGACCTATTTGAGGTGTTTTGTTGCTGAGAACCAGGATGACTGGTCTTCGTTCTTGTCTCTAGCCGAGTTTGCCTTGAATAACCGTAGACAGGAGTCCACTGATAAGTCGCCATTTTTTGGCGCATATGGTTTTCACCCACAGTTTGGTACTTTTTCTGGGACTGATCTTCTGGGATGCCAGAAGAGGAGAGATTCTCGTCCGCCTTGTCATCTATCTGGCGGAAGATCCAAGTTAATTTGGAAAAGATGGGTGAAAGATATAAACGGATGGCTGACAGGAGACGTATGACTGATCCAGATCTGTGTGTGAGGGATTTGGTGTGGTTGTCCACTAGAAACATTATACTGAAGGTACCATCTTGGAAATAGGGTCCAAGATTTATTGGCCCTTACAAAATCTCTGCTGATTGTCAACCCGGTGGCGTTTCGTCTGGATCTTCTGCAGACCTGGAAGCTCCATAATGTGTTTCACAGGTCTTTATTAAAGAATATGTGGAACCTGTGGAACCATCTTCATTGGCCACCTCCCCCTGTCTTGGTGGATGGCAATTTGGAGTTTGAAATCTCTAAGATTCTCGACTCACGTGTTCTTCGGGGTTCCCTCCAGTACCTGGTGCACTGGAAGGGATACGGTCCTGAGGAAAGAATGTGGGTTCCGGCTGCTGATGTCAGTGCTAGCCACATGGTGAGGGCCTTTCACAGGGCACACCCAGATAAGGTTGGTCCAGGGTGTCCGGAGGTCACCAGTAGAAGGGGGGGGGGGGTACTGTAACGCCTTGCCCTGTGAATGTGCGGAGATCTGTCAGACTGGCTGCACATGTCTGACTTCTTGGTTTGTTTTGATTTGGATTTGAGCTGGATCCACCTTCCCTCAGGTGTACTGGGTTTTATCGTTAGTGAGGCTATTTATCCCTCCTTCCCCCAGTGGCCTGTGCGGGTTATAGTTCTTTTCTAAGAGCCCTTTATTTGTGGTGGATCGTCTGCTCCAGCTCTTCTCAAGATAAGTCCTCTCCTTCCTTTCCCTTTGTGTGTGTTATCTAGGTCTCTAGGGAGACGCTTGCTTCTTTCTGGTGGGAAGAAGCAGGTTGCCTCTTTCCTTTTCCCTGCTGCTTAGGGTTTGCCCAGGGAGTTCATATTTAGGCACGAGGGCATGTGCATATCCACCCTAAGGGTATGCACATGGGCACAGCAGTCTAGGGAAAGCTTTTAGGGATCGCTAGGAGGTGACCCTTTTCTCCCTAGCTTTTGGGCCTAGTCATTTGTTCTGTTGGTTTTCCCTGTGTTTGGTTGTTTCCCTGCTTACCCACCTGTTGTGACACTGTCCCCCCTTGTGCCATCATCTGTTCCCCCCTTGTGCCATCATCTGTCCCCCCTTGTGCCATCAGCTCTCCCCTTGTGCTATCAGCTCTCCCTTCTTGTGCCATCATCCGTCCCCCCATTGTATCATCAGTTCTCCCCCCTTTTGTGCCATCATCTGTCCCTCCCTTGTGCCATCAGCTCTCCCCCCTTGAGCCATCATCTGTCCCCCCCTTATGCCATCAGCTCCCCCCCCTTGTGCCATCATCTGTCTACCCTTGTGCCATAGTCTGTGCTGCCCTGCTCCTCCTGACACCCGCAGTGCACAACATCATTAGTTGCTATGATGCTGTGCACTCTGGGTGCCCGGCCTTAGTTGCGCCCCCACCCCCTCTGTTTCACCAACTTACCTTTCGATCAGGGGAACCACCGATGCTCCATCGTTCCGTGCATCAGGTCACAGCGTGCGTATGTCAGGAGATAAGTGCAACGCGGGACCATAGACATGCTGTGGAGTGTCCAGAGGCCCCCTGCTGGAAAGGTGAGTATTCCAAGCGCAGCGGGAGACCACGGAGCGGGAGTAATAGCAAGCGCTTCACTCCCGCTCCGTGGTCTCGTGACACAAATGAATCTTCGATGCAAAAACTTTGCTTTGAGGATTTTTTGTGTCGAATTACTTGATTTAATTGAGTAATCGTTTCAGCCCTAGTGTCCATAAACTAACCACTAAACTACCGCCACCTGGAGTGAGACCCAGATCAATATTGGTCAAGCTATTAACATCCAGGGATAGGGATGAAATTCATCGGAGGGCAAAAAAGAAGGGGAAATTAGAACACATAGGGACTCCAGTGATGTTATTCCCAGATTATGCGAGACAGACTCAGAAAGATAGAAGTCGATTTATAGAAATTAAAAAAGAACTTCGAATGAAAGGGTACAATACTCAATGCTGTTCACAGCAAAACTTCGAGTAGAGTGGAGAGAAAAAACTAGTTTTTTTAATTCCCCAAATTAAGTTAAAGAGTGGATGGGAAAAAATGTTTCCTGAAGTATTGGAGTCAGGTCGGGCAACTGGGAGGAGGGGGAGTCAATGCTAAGTTAAGAGAGCCAGGGGTATGTGTAGCCCTATGGGTCAATTGGTAGGAGATTCAAGAGTGGGAGGGGCTGGGTGGGGGTTCTCTCCTTTTCTCCCTCCCTGGTTGTTTTTTCTTTTTTTTTTCCCTCTCTCTCCCTCCTCTGTTCCTGTACCTTATTTCTCAGTGCAGTGC
Source organism: Bufo gargarizans (assembly GCF_014858855.1). NCBI lineage: Eukaryota > Metazoa > Chordata > Amphibia > Anura > Bufonidae > Bufo > Bufo gargarizans. Next base: position 517,501,287 of record NC_058083.1, read on the forward strand.
TGGTTTTCATCACCTCTACACATCTATTAATATAAGATTAGGGATGAGCGAACTCGAACTGTATAGTTCGGGTTCGTACCGAATTTTGGGGTGTCCGTGACACGGACCCGAACCCGGACATTTTCGTAAAAGTCCGGGTTCGGGTTCGGTGTTCGTCGCTTTCTTCGCGCTTTTGTGACGCTTTCTTGGCGCTTTTTGAAAGGCTGCAAAGCAGCCAATCAACAAGCGTCATACTACTTGCCCCAAGAGGCCATCACAGCCATGCCTACTATTGGCATGGCTGTGATTGGCCAGAGCACCATGTGACCCAGCCTCTATTTAAGCTGGAGTCACATAGCGCCGCCCGTCACTCTGCTCTGATTAGCGTAGGGAGAGGTTGCGGCTGCGACAGTAGGGCGAGATTAGGCAGATTAACTCCTCCAAAGGACTTGATTAACTGATCGATCTGCAGCTGTGGATCATTGAGCTGCTGATCCTCAATTGCTCACTGTTTTTAGGCTGCCCAGACCGTTTGTCAGTCACATTTTTCTGGGGTGATCGGCGGCCATTTTGTGTCTTGTGGTGCGCCAGCACAAGCTGCGACCAAGTGCATTTAACCCTCAATGGTGTGGTTGTTTTTTGGCTAAAGCCTACATCAGGGTGAAGCTGTCACACCAAGTGCATTTAACCAGCAATAGTCTGTTCATTTTTTGGCCATATACAAAATCAGGGGCAAGCTGCGCCTGTCACCAAGTGCATTTAACCCTCAATGGTGTGGTTGTTTTTTGGCTAAAGCCTACATCAGGGTGAAGCTGTCACACCAAGTGCATTTAACCAGCAATAGTCTGTTCATTTTTTGGCCATATACAAAATCAGGGGCAAGCTGCGCCTGTCACCAAGTGCATTTAACCCTCAATGGTGTGGTTGTTTTTTGGCTAAAGCCTACATCAGGGTGAAGCTGTCACACCAAGTGCATTTAACCAGCAATAGTCTGTTCATTTTTTGGCCATATACAAAATCAGGGGCAAGCTGCGCCTGTCACCAAGTGCATTTAACCCTCAATGGTGTGGTTGTTTTTTGGCTAAAGCCTACATCAGGGTGAAGCTGTCACACCAAGTGCATTTAACCAGCAATAGTCTGTTCATTTTTTGGCCATATACAAAATCAGGGGCAAGCTGCGCCTGTCACCAAGTGCATTTAACCCTCAATGGTGTGGTTGTTTTCTGGCTAAAGCCTACATCAGGGTGAAGCTGTCACACCAAGTGCATTTAACCAGCAATAGTCTGTTTATTTTTTGGCCATATACTACATCAGGGGCAAGCTGCGCCCGTCACCAAGTGCATTTAACCCTCAGTAGTGTGGTTGGTCAAGCTGTGACACCAAGTGCATTTAACCAGCAATAGTCTGTTCATTTTTTGGCCATATACTACATCAGGGGCAAGCTGCGCCCGTCACCAAGTGCATTTAACCAGCAATAGTGTGGTTATTTTTTGGCCATATCCCAGTCTAATTCTGTCACTAAATCCATACCGGTCACCCAGCGCCTAAATACTAGGCCTCAAATTTATATCCCGCTAAATCTCTCGTTACCGCTGTCCTGTTGTAGCTGGGAAAGTTATTTAGTGTCCGTCAAAGCACATTTTTTGTTCTGGGTTGAAGTACAATTCCCAATTTAGCAATTTCATAATTTAGTGGTTTCTGCTATATCAGAGCTATTTGAAATCTATCCCTAAAAGGGTATATAATATTCAAGGTGCACATTGGGTCATTCAGAATAACTTCACACACACCCGCTACTGTGTATTTCAAGTCTAATTCTGTCACTAAACCCATACCTGTCACCCAGCGCCTAAATACTAGGCCTCAAATTTATATCCTGCTAAATCTCTCGTTACCGCTGTCCTGTTGTAGCTGGGAAAGTTATTTAGTGTCCGTCAAAGCACATTTTTTGTTCTGGGTTGAAGTACAATTCCCAATTTAGCAATTTCATAATTTAGTGGTTTCTGCTATATCAGAGCTATTTGAAATCTATCCCTAAAAGGGTATATAATATTGAAGGTGCACATAGGGTCATTCAGAATAACTTCACACACACCCGCTACTGTGTATTTCCAAGTCTAATTCTGTCACTAAACCCATACCTGTCACCCAGCGCCTAAATACTAGGCCTCAAATTTATATCCCGCTAAATCTCTCGTTACCGCTGTCCTGTTGTAGCTGGGAAAGTTATTTAGTGTCCGTCAAAGCACATTTTTTGTTCTGGGTTGAAGTACAATTCCCAATTTAGCAATTTCATAATTTAGTGGTTTCTGCTATATCAGAGCTATTTGAAATCTATCCCTAAAAGGGTATATAATATTCAAGGTGCACATTGGGTCATTCAGAATAACTTCACACACACCCGCTACTGTGTATTTCCAAGTCTAATTCTGTCACTAAACCCATACCTGTCACCCAGCGCCTAAATACTAGGCCTCAAATTTATATCCTGCTAAATCTCTCGTTACCGCTGTCCTGTTGTAGCTGGGAAAGTTATTTAGTGTCCGTCAAAGCACATTTTTTGTTCTGGGTTGAAGTACAATTCCCAATTTAGCAATTTCATAATTTAGTGGTTTCTGCTATATCAGAGCTATTTGAAATCTATCCCTAAAAGGGTATATAATATTCAAGGTGCACATTGGGTCATTCAGAATAACTTCACACACACCCGCTACTGTGTATTTCCAAGTCTAATTCTGTCACTAAACCCATACCTGTCACCCAGCGCCTAAATACTAGGCCTCAAATTTATATCCTGCTAAATCTCTCGTTACCGCTGTCCTGTTGTAGCTGGGAAAGTTATTTAGTGTCCGTCAAAGCACATTTTTTGTTCTGGGTTGAAGTACAATTCCCAATTTAGCAATTTCATAATTTAGTGGTTTCTGCTATATCAGAGCTATTTGAAATCTATCCCTAAAAGGGTATATAATATTCAAGGTGCACATTGGGTCATTCAGAATAACTTCACACACACCCGCTACTGTGTATTTCCAAGTCTAATTCTGTCACTAAACCCATACCTGTCACCCAGCGCCTAAATACTAGGCCTCAAATTTATATCCTGCTAAATCTCTCGTTACCGCTGTCCTGTTGTAGCTGGGAAAGTTATTTAGTGTCCGTCAAAGCACATTTTTTGTTCTGGGTTGAAATACAATTCCCAATTTAGCAATTTCATAATTTAGTGGTTTCTGCTATATCAGAGCTATTTGAAATCTATCCCTAAAAGGGTATATAATATTCAAGGTGCACATTGGGTCATTCAGAATAACTTCACACACACCCGCTACTGTGTATTTCCAAGTCTAATTCTGTCACTAAACCCATACCTGTCACCCAGCGCCTAAATACTAGGCCTCAAATTTATATCCTGCTAAATCTCTCGTTACCGCTGTCCTGTTGTAGCTGGGAAAGTTATTTAGTGTCCGTCAAAGCACATTTTTTGTTCTGGGTTGAAGTACAATTCCCAATTTAGCAATTTCATAATTTAGTGGTTTCTGCTATATCAGAGCTATTTGAAATCTATCCCTAAAAGGGTATATAATATTCAAGGTGCACATTGGGTCATTCAGAATAACTTCACACACACCCGCTACTGTGTATTTCCAAGTCTAATTCTGTCACTAAACCCATACCTGTCACCCAGCGCCTAAATACTAGGCCTCAAATTTATATCCCTGCTAAATCTCTCGTTACCGCTGTCCTGTTGTAGCTGGGAAAGTTATTTAGTGTCCGTCAAAGCACATTTTTTGTTCTGGGTTGAAGTACAATTCCCAATTTAGCAATTTCATAATTTAGTGGTTTCTGCTATATCAGAGCTATTTGAAATCTATCCCTAAAAGGGTATATAATATTCAAGGTGCACATTGGGTCATTCAGAATAACTTCACACACACCCGCTACTGTGTATTTCCAAGTCTAATTCTGTCACTAAACCCATACCTGTCACCCAGCGCCTAAATACTAGGCCTCAAATTTATATCCCGCTAAATCTCTCCTTACGTGCTGTAGCTGGGCGAAGTTATTTAGTGTCCGTCAAGCACATTTCTTGTTCTGGGTTGAAATACAATTCCCAATTTAGCAATTTCATAATTTAGTGGTTTCTGCTATATCAGAGCTATTTGAAATCTATCCCTAAAAGGGTATATAATATTCAAGGTGCACATTGGGTCATTCAGAATAACTTCACACACACCCGCTACTGTGTATTTCCAAGTCTAATTCTGTCACTAAACCCATACCTGTCACCCAGCGCCTAAATACTAGGCCTCAAATTTATATCCGCTAAATCTGTCCTTAGTGCTGTAGCTGGGCGAGTTATTTAGTGTCCGTTCAAGCACATTTCTTGTTCTGGGTTGAAATACAATTCCCAATTTAGCAATTTCATAATTTAGTGGTTTCTGCTATATCAGAGCTATTTGAAATCTATCCCTAAAAGGGTATATCATATTCAAGGTGCACATAGGGTCATTCAGAATAACTTCACACACACGCTTCTGTGCATTTCCAAGTCTAATTCTGTCACTAAATCCATACCGGTCACCCAGCGCCTAAATACTAGGCCTCAAATTTATATCCCGCTGAATTTGAATACAATACATTGGGCCAAATAATATATTTGTTGTTGTGGTGAACCATAACAATGAGAAAAACATCTAGTAAGGGACGCGGACGTGGACATGGTCGTGGTGGTGTTAGTGGACCCTCTGGTGCTGGGAGAGGACGTGGCCGTTCTGCCACATCCACACGTCCTAGTGTACCAACTACCTCAGGTCCCAGTAGCCGCCAGAATTTACAGCGATATATGGTGGGGCCCAATGCCGTTCTAAGGATGGTAAGGCCTGAGCAGGTACAGGCATTAGTCAATTGGGTGGCCGACAGTGGATCCAGCACGTTCACATTATCTCCCACCCAGTCTTCTGCAGAAAGCGCACAGATGGCGCCTGAAAACCAACCCCATCAGTCTGTCACATCACCCCCATGCATACCAGGGAAACTGTCTCAGCCTCAAGTTATGCAGCAGTCTCTTATGCTGTTTGAAGACTCCGCTGGCAGGGTTTCCCAAGGGCATCCACCTAGCCCTTCCCCAGCGGTGAAAGACATAGAATGCACTGACGCACAACCACTTATGTTTCCTGATGATGAGGGAC